>NC_139513.1:224478593-224791093 GCF_947247035.1 Vipera ursinii
GGAATTATGGGAGTTGAAGTCCACGGGTCATAAAGGAGCCATATGCTAGCTCAGGAATTTTGGGAGTTGAAGTCCATAGGTCGTAAAGGGGGCCATAGCTGCCCACCTCTGGTTTAAGCCATTGATTTTTAATATGGGATATCGCACACATAAAGAACAGGCAGAGGTGTTGCAGTAACCTGATGAAGCACTTGAAAGAAGTATTTCATTCATTTAAACAATTTTGCAATACAACTCTTTTCAATGCTTTGCATAACCTGCTTGAGATAGATCAGCATAGTAGGTTGATACAGAGAGGATAAATTTTCTTTCTTAATGCAATAGTCAACTCTTTTATAGCACTAATTCAACCAGAAGAGATTAGACTTATGATATACTATAGACATTCTGATCCATATAATGCTTCTTTTACCACCCCAGTGCCCTCCATATGCATTGGACTCCAGCTCCCATAATTTCCAGAAAGGATACAGAAATCCCAGTGTTTGGAGAGTAAAGCTGTTTGATGAAGATCCTTTTGAGACATTGGAATCCAAATTCCAATCAATATGTAAACCCATTTTTCTTTGCCCCATGGAATGTTTGTGACATTAAAAAATAACTCATTTGTACAGATTACTTGTACCTCAAAAAATCAGTATGATTAAAAATAAAGTAATAATAATAATAATTCATTAAATTTGCATGTGCGCAGCTCTCAGTGACTCTGCCTGGGATTTGTGTGGATCTCTATATTCTTCAATTTGCTTATTTCATGTATATCTAGCCTTTCTACTCAACTGAGCACCCAAAGTGGCCAAGACAGTTAAATGCAGAGTAAAAAATTGAAAGGAATGTTCAGATTTATACCCTTTAAAAAAAACTACCTTAGCTGCTCTTCTAAAACTGGAAGGAGAGGTCAGGACAAATGCTTATGCTATAAGTAGTATTACAGCATCTGTGATTTATATTCAGGCACAGTGATAATCCTGTCTTTGCATATTTACATTATGTTTAATGGACCATGTTCCCAGGTAAGTGTCCCTTGGGATAGTTTGCATGAATCCCCTTAAGTACTATCCAGCCTCCGTCTGCTCCATCTTTTTCTTCCCTTGGACTCAGAGGCATCTAACTACAGTCTAACATTCAGAGGCCTGCCAGAAAACTATATATAGCTGTGTTTAATAAACCTGATAATGAATCACACCTAGGTGCACATTAATGAGTAATCAAAATGCAACAAACAATCCATCTTGGATGCCTCTTTTTTCTTGCTTGAGTTTTGGCCTTATTCTCTCCCCTCTCCTGGAGATTTGAAGAGCAAACAATAAAATGAATTTAGCAAGTTATGAGTTTTCAACATTCTCAGCAGCTATCCTGGCCTGTCAAAGAGACAGCTTTTAAAATATGAATGGGAGGTAGGCTCTTTGAAAAATATATGGCCTTCCAATGTTTCTAAAGATTTCTTTTAAATTTCTAAAGGAATATGACCTGCTCCTCCACTCTGGTTTGTTTATTTTATTTGTATTTTGAGATAGTTGTTACTGGTTTTAGCTAATTAGCAAGACAACTAACTAGTTGAGTTTGAATATTGCACTGTAACCATTTATGCCGTTTAGGGCCATGATTCAGTTGCAAAGCTGCATTTGAAGCAAACTTAAGCGTATTAAGATGAATGGCCATTTTTTTTATTTGTTCTAAAGTGGCTTAGTGTAAAACATGCAAGGGCGGGCAAGTATTTGAGCAATCATGTATTTGCTGCAGCCATTCCTAGATTGTTCCCAAAGTTGCCCAGAGTAGCTTCAGGCAGTGGTCCGAGTTTTCTACTGTGAGTTAGGCAACGGCTAAAACAAATCACTGCACAGTCACTTCTATCCACTTTTGGAACACCTCAAACATCATTTCATTTCATACTTACAGCATTGGCCTCGTGAACCTGACTTCTTTCCTCTTGAGGGGAAAGAGAAAGGAATACAGTAGATTAGTTCTCCTAAATATTCTCACAAAATGTAGAAGGAGGTCTTCCTTGGTTCCCCTGTTTTCCTATGAGTGATGACCAGCCATGAAGCTGAATCCTCAGTTTTTAGAAGCCCAAAGGCACCCCTGGGATCTTTGAAGAAAAGGAAGGAAAGATAAAAGCAACTCCTTTGCCTTGCATGACAGCTGGGAAGGAACTGAAAAGTCAGTCATGCAAAGCAAGGATGAATGACACACAGACCACATTTCAGAAATAGCTTTGTCTACATGTTTTCTTCCTATATGCATCCAGAAGATTGTCTCCACTGAACAGTATCAGATCAACTTCCATACATACAGGCAGGGCTTTTTTTCTCATAGAACAGTGGTGGCGAACCTTTTTGAGACCGAGTGCCCAAACTGCAACCCGAAACCCACTTATGCATCGCTGGGTGCCAGGGGCATGGCCACCGAGTGAGCGATGCTCCAGTGACCCGATCTGGGCGTCAGAGGCGTGCAAAATCAGCCGTGGGGGGGGGAGCAAAATCACTCTGCAGCCCTAGATCTGGGCAGCAGAAGCATTTTGCAGGCCTCCGATGCCCGGATCGGGCCGCTGGAGCATTGTAAAATGATCGGCTGGGGGCACGCGAAATCGCTCTGGAGGCTTACCTGGACTTGTGCTGCAGCTGCCTCCACCATCCAGCCTGGATCTGCCCAGCTCTTGCAGCTGCTCCCTGACTCTCAGTGCAAAAGGAGAGCAAGAGCGCAGGAACACGTGGAGAGGGGGCGTGGCAGCCTGGCCCTGCCTCCCTCTTGGGTGATGGCGTGCGTGCCCACAGGGATGGCTCCACCCCTGTCATAGAATGCTCAGAACAGCGTTTCGGTACCGGGTTTTTTTTGCAAAAAAAAAACAAAAAATCTCCCTCTATTGGCTTTAGGAGTAGGCAATCTTGGCTCTTTTTTATGACTCGTGGACTTCAACTCCCAGAAATCCTGAGCCAGCCATGCTGAGGGGAAAGAGAGAGGTTTCCAAGCTGAGCCATGCTGGCTCGGGAATTCTGGGAGTTGAAGTCCTTGAGTCATAAAAGAGCCAAGGTTGCCTACCATGCACTAGAGGAGGACATTAAAATTATTTACAAGGTTACTTTTTTAGGAACTAAAATTTTAGAATCTAAAACAGCTAATTCAAAAAGGTCAGCAGGAAAGAACCCCACATTTTTTATCTGCTTCTGTCTTTTGGAAGGTAAAATTAGATAACAAAATAATCTATTTCCTATGTTAACATCTCTGCAATGAAATCAATAAAGGTAACAGGAAACAAATGAGAAACATTTTTCTCAATGTAATATGTCTAATTTATCTGATGCTAGAAAAATAGTATCTTTTGTACACTCTGGAAAACTATTTTGAATCTATACTCATCTATCACAACTAAACCACTTTAAATTAAACAATTATTAAGAATGAAATATTCTTAATTTGGACTTTACTTTTACTGTTTGGACTGTTGTATGTTTTGAAAAATAGATTATTTAGAATCTAGTTATATTGCACTTCAGTCTTTAAATAATTAACCTAGTATATACATAACAATATATGATGTTTTCCATGGTGAGCTTAACATCAATAACAACATTTATTAGAAAGGCTAAAATAATTTCTGGTGGTATTATGTGTATATTAAAATTTTGGACAAGCAGTGATAATGTATCCTAGCAAAAGATGTTACATATGTGCATAAGCGTAGTCAGTAGCATATGCCTTTTTTAAAATATCAAACATGCAAAGAAACAAAAATAAGTCCAAAATATCTGTATTACATCCAGAAATGCCAACTTTGCAACCAATATTTCTCATCCATAACTATGGCACCCAAAGGATACCTGCATACATGCAAATGCTTTTCTGGGATCAGTAACACAGCAGGGATTGCTTTTTCCTTCCAGTAACAGATTGCTGGGAAATACCAAACATGGCCTTGAGAATTCCAATGTTTGTTACAAATTTTTCTGGATGTGGTTGGAAAGAGGCTGTTTGACACCGGAGACCACTGCCACGAGGAACACAGCTCTGGGTCGGGGTTCAGAGCAGCTCCGGGTGGAGGCTCATCACGGGCCGCAGCATGGCAACTGCGGGGAGGGGAATCCCCACGGTGGCTGTGGGGAGGGGAATCCCCATGGCATGTGGCTCCGAGCCGCAGGGGCGGGGGTGCAAAGGACAGGCAGCGACGCCGTAGCAAGACACCGGTATCGCTCCCAGTGACAGCATCTCTGAGTTCCGGCACCTTTTTTTTTTTTTTTTTAGAAAAAAAGCATGGCATACAGGCAACATTCTGAAACATGGATTTTATAAGGAGCATTTTTAAACAAACAATGATAATTTAGCCCTTAATTACAGTACAAGCCTGATTTTCTCTTCTCTTTTCCTCTCTCTCTCTTGTATACTTATCCTTCCCCAGTGAAATAAAAAATAATAAAAGATTTGGCTTCCCATGCTCCTTGAAACATATCAAGCTTTTAACATTTTCTTCAGATCAGAGACAGACTGATACAAAAATAATACTGCCTTTTCACGAAACAGGAGGAACCAGGCTCTATTGTAGAATAGTTATTCAAGAAAAAAATCATGCCACAATTCATATCCATTATTAATGCTAATAGGCAGTGGGGACTGTGTTTCAGTCTGATAATGAACTATCTGTTTAGAGATCATTTCTAAAATCTACTGTTATCCCTATTGTAACGCTTCAGCTTTTTTTGTTTTCATTCTGTTCAATCATGTCCAATCCTCAGAGATTGCCTGGATTACTTCTTGCAGTTTCTTGGCCAGTTTTTCAGAAGTGGTTTACCATAGTCTCCTTTCTATGGGCAAAAGAAAACGACTGGCCCAAGGTCACCCAGCTGGTTTCATGGCCATGGCAGGACTAGAATTCGCAGTCTCCTGGTTTCTAGCCTGATGCTTTAATCAGCATTCCAAACTGGCTCTCTAATTCTTCAGCTTTAATGAGTATAAATGGATTATCTCTTTACCTATTAAATTGTTCCATGGAATTAAACAAGAGTGGTTTTTAATCTCCTCTTATACATAATAAATAGAGGTCAGAATAAGGTGGTTCCGCCCCAGGCGCCTAATGGACCCGGATCAGTTCCAGAGGGCGCTTGGGCCTATACCTATCACCCTTACCCACAGCCCAGTCGATGCTCTGGTGGAGGCCTGGGAAACGGCTGCCGCCAGGGCACTTGACTGCGTTGTACCCATGCGACCTCTGACCCGGCGCAGATCCCGTTGGGCCCCATGGTTCTCTGTGGAGCTCCGGGAGATGAAGCATCGGAGACGAGGTCTAGAGAGCGGTTGGAGATCCAGCCGATCCGAATCTGACCAATTGCAGTTAAGAACCTTTATAAGGTCTTATCTTGCGGCGATAAGGCTCCTAGCAGTTATCAATGCTTCCTTGAGTGAGGGGTACTTTCCTGCTGCCTTGAAAGAGGCGGTGGTAAGGTCCCTCCTCAAGAAACCTGCCTTGGATCCAGCTATTTTAAATAACTTTCGCCCTGTCTCCAACCTTCGCTTTCTTGCAAAGGTTGTTGAGAGCGTGGTGGCACAGCAGCTCCCTTTGGTCCTGGAGGAAACTGAGTATCTGGATCCATACCAATCGGGTTTCAGGCCCAGGTACAGCACGGAGACGGCATTGGTCGAGCTGGTGGATGATCTCTGGCGGGCCCGAGATAGGGGTTATTCCTCTGTCCTGGTCCTATTAGATCTCTCAGCGGCTTTTGATACTATCGACCATGGTATCTTGCTGCGACGTCTTGAGGGGTTGGGAGTGGGAGGTACCGTTTTACGGTGGTTCTCCTCCTACCTCTCGGACCGTTCGCAGATGGTGTTGGCAGGGGGGCAGAAGTCAGCCCCTAGGCCCCTTAGTTGTGGGGTGCCTCAGGGGTCGGTACTCCTGTTCAACATCTATTTATTTATTTATTTATTTATTTATTTATTTATTTATTTATTTATTTATTTATTTAATTTGTATACCGCCCTTCTCCCGAAGGACTCAGGGCGGTGAACAGGGCAATACATAATAAAAAACAAGATACAAAAATTAAAAAGTAATTAAACAGCAATGCCCGTAAATAAATTAGTACACATTAAAAGTTAAAACCGATTTATAAAACCCAACCCCATCCCATCTATATGAAGCCGCTGGGTGAGATCATCCGTGGTTTCGGGGTGAGGTATCATCAATATGCTGATGATACCCAGCTTTTCATCTCCACCCTGAACCAACCCAGTGATGCCCTCGACGTGATGTCCCGTTGCCTGGAAGTGGTACGAATTTGGATGGGGAAGAACAGGCTCCAGCCCGGCCAAGACTGAGTGGCTTTACGTACCGGCATCTCGTTTAGTCCAAGAGGTTCCATCTTTGGTTATGGGAGGAGAGGTGTTACCTCCCGTTGATAGGGTGCGCAATTTAGGCGTCCTCCTGGATTCACGACTCAGTTTTGAAGATCATATTGGAGTTGTGGCCAGGGGGGCATTTGCCCAGGTTCGCCTGGTGCGCCAGTTGCACCCCTATCTGGACCGAGATGCCCTACGTATGGTCACTCATGCACTCGTTACCTCCCATATAGATTACTGCAATGCTCTCTACATGGGGCTGCCCTTAAAGACCACCCGGAGGCTTCAGCTGGTGCAGAATGCGGCCGTGCGGGTAGTGATGGGAGCATCCCGATACTCCCATATTACACCCCTCCTGCGTGAGCTGCATTGGTTACCGGTTGTCCTCCGGGTGAGATTTAAGGTGCTGGTACTTACCTTTAAAGCCCTACATGGCTTAGGCCCGGGATACTTGCAGGACCATCTGCTGCCAGGAACGATCTCCCATCGCCCAGTACGCTCACACAGGGAGGGCCTCCTCAAGGTGCCGTCGGCTAGACAATGTCGGCTGGTGACCCCCAGGGGGAGGGCCTTCTCTGTGGGAGCACCAGCCCTATGGAACCAACTTCCCCTTGAGCTCCGGATGGCCCTGGATCTCCGGTCCTTTCGCCGCGGCCTCAAAACACTTCTTTTCCATCAGGCTGACCTGGACTGACAGGGATTTTAAAATGTTTTTTAATTTTTAACTTTAATTTTAACTTATTCTATTGGGGCTATTAATTTAATTTCTTTTTTAACTTTTGTATCATTGTACTTTATTGTTGTTAGCCGCCCTGAGTCCTTCGGGAGATAGGGCGGCATATAAGTCCCAATAATAGAAAGAAGGTATTGTAAATATGAATATTGCTTTAAGACCAATAGGTTTCTTAACAACATAGGAATACCTCCAGTTTTACAGGTGAACTCCATGATTTTAGGATGATCACCCAATTTTTAGTTTTATTATTGGGCTTATTTTCTGAAGACTATAAAATTCCTAGTGAACTAGTTCAAAAATCCCTGTAGGCATTATTAAGAAAGTTATTGAGATGAAAAAAACATGTTATTCTATTTCAGAAGATAAATTTACATTGGGAGATAATCCTTCTGAAAATTGCAAGCAATTTTGTAAAATTCATAAACCAATACAAGTATTAATACTTTAGATAAACTTATTACTTAATACATTTTATTACATTTGAGCTATTGTAAAAGGAATTTGGTTTGTCTAACACGGGCCATATATACAAGTGTCTAATACTGGCAATAATACTGCTAAGCTTAAGCCGCCCTGAGTCTTCGGAGAAGGGCGGGATATAAATGGAATTAAAATAAAAAAATAAAAAAATAAATATAAACAATTGAAACATCTTTTCACAATCCGCTCCAGATGAATTAGCAGCATCTAAGATCCCCAAAGTGTTATCAGCATTGAAACCCAAACAAAATTTGACACCTGGTTCCAAAGAGGGAGGAGGAAGGAAGGACGAAGGAAGTTAAATGGAAGCAGCCTGCAAGGTTGCTGACTGCTCAACTCTTAAGCTCCACCCCCTCCTGGTCACATGACCCACAGAAGAACAGCTTTGTATGCTTTTCCCAACTTGTTTTATTAGTTAGTCTCCTTTTTTTAAAAAAAAAATCGAGTGGTGGCCTCCAGATTTGCCTGAACTCTTGCTTTTTCAAGGCCAAAGGCCAAAATGCTAGCAGTTCCCAGTGGAACAACCGACAGTCATCCAGCTTTTTCCCCAGGAAACCCCACTGCGCTGAAGTCTAGTTCTTTTTTTACATCCTTAAGCCAATTAAGGGATTTTTATTTTAGGAAATGTTTGAAAGGGAAGCAGTTTGGATCATGACTGTGAACGTTTTTCTGAGCAATGTTGGTGGGCCTGTTTAACTTTCTTCATTCGAAATGGCAATTACTTGTTTTGCATAGCCTTTCTCTTGGTGAGCTGGCAGAGTGAAAACAGGGAAACAAATAAGTAATTAGGCAAGTTTCGCCAACATGAGTTACACCAAAGTAGTTCTTATCCAGATTTCAATAGGAATAAAAAAACATCCAGTGATAATCTATTTAGCTTCAAATTTGGTTTGTACAAAAAAAGGTGAATAATAAATAATAACAGCAAATAAGGTGACGTCAACTGCTCCATTGTTACAGCAAACTAGTATTATTCCTGATTTCAGTGATGTTTTTGTTTACAAGATTACAGTAAATAACCTGGTGTCAGCACTGCAGCAACAAAATGTTCACTGGATTTAACGAAGCAAACTACAGGCATACATAAACTTTTATTAACTCTGGCTGCTTAAGGAATCCTGGTTGCTGCTTCAGGAATCCTGAAAAGTGCTGTCTTTTTTATTCTAGGTTAATTATCATTATTCTTTTTTGCGGGGGGGGGGGGGGCAAAGAAGTGGGGTTCACTAAAACCATCAATTTACTCCACCCCTTAAGTTAGGTCCTTGAGGTCACAAAATCAGGCTTAAAAGACTCATTTTCTCAACTGAGTTTTAACTCTCCTAAACAGCTTTTAAATGGACTAACAATTGCATTTCAAATGAATTATATTTGTAAGCTGCCTATAGTAACTAATGGGAATGCTTCTACATATCTGAAAACATTTGGCAGCTGAAGAAGTGAGAAATGGGAAGGAGATACAGGAGAGTCCTGGATTGAAGCTAATATCACTGTAAAATTCTGTGAATGATGCAAGTGCATTAAATATTTACTCCAGAAATATCGGTAGTAAAAGAATATGTGCTTATATCTAGATATTCTCCCAATCTTTTGTAATTATGAGTTGCTTGTTCTAACCAAGCAGTACAACTACATCGTTGCCATGATTTGTAGATCAACTCAGTAAAAGGTTAGAACAGTAGTAAAAGTATTTATTCAAAATATGGGGAAACTGTCTTTTACAGTGCTATCAAACTAAAGAGAATATAGGAATAATAGGATATAACTATTCCAGTGGCGTAGCGTGGGGGGTGCAGGGGGGGCCGGCCGCACCGGGCGCAACATCTGGGGGGGCGCTCGCACTCACAGCTCTCTGCCCCTGCCTGGCTCACTCACTCTCTCTCACGGCAGTGCTGGTTGTGCGAATCTGATCCGAGCCACCGGGTCACCGCCCACTGTGGAGGGGTGTGTGTGCCAGGTGTGAGGTGCGGGTTAGGGGGCGCAAATTACTTGCCTTGCCCCGGGTGCTGACAACCCACGCTACGCCACTGAACTATTCAGGAACTGTATAATGTACATATGTCCCTACAGATACTCTTTTTAAATAGATTATTCAAAGGCTTTTTTGCTCCAAGCATTATAGATCAACAAATGTATATTTGCCGGGTTATGTACATAAGCAAAGGATACATGATCTATAGCAAGGGATTCACCCACAGTAGCAGCTGTGGATTTGTTGAACGCACACATCATACTTCAACTCCATATGTAAAAAGGCATACCTGACAAGAATATTGGGCAATCCATATTAGCCTGACTGCAGTATGAGCCTAGAGAGTTATGCTAACGATGCCAGATAAAGCCAGTTCAAATCTGCAAATAGGTTTGTCCATGATGAAGGTGGTGTAGTGCATTAAAACAACTTCTGCAGGACTCCTCTGATGGTCTATTATTTCTCTCCACAGAAACCTTGTCAAGGCTGAGGCAGCAAAAGGATAGCAGCATGGGGCTTGCTGAGACAATTTTAATTCACGGCCCATTCACAGTGGTTACTGCTCAGTACAGTGCACAATGTACTTTGCATTCAAGGACAAGAAAGGGAGTGCATTAGGGAAGAAAAGAGATTTTCAGGCATCTCTTCCCTGTTCTCTTCTCCCTGTTTCAGCTTCGGTTTAAAAGACCGAGCTGAGACTTGTGCTTGCATGTGCCGTTACTTTGCCAAAGGTTATGTGCAAATGTAATGCACACTTTTTGTGCTTCTGTGGGATCTAGCTGGAATCAAAGTCATTAGGCACTAAATCACTGTGGCCCTAGATCAGGGGTGGGCAACTATGGCCCCTTTACGACCTGTGGACTTTAATTCCCAGTATTCCAGAGCGAGCATGGCTGGCTTAGGAATTCTGGGAGTTGAAGTCCACAAGTCATAAAAGGGCCAAATTTGAAGACCCCTGGTATAGATGATTACATAATATTTAGTCTAATCACTTATGCATACTTGGGTGCTTTTCTTGTTGGTAGTGGAGTTATTAACACATTCTGGATACTTAAAATGTCTTTAAAAAGTTTTTTTTTTTAAATTTTAGCTTACCCTTTGGTTCAGTAACGTATGATTAGATTGTTTCTATGTCCTTTGGAGAAATTTCTACCAACTATCCATTTTTCCTGGTTCAGTAGGACAGCTGTTCTAGACCTAATGTAATTTTGTTCAGAAATTAAAAACATACTCCAAATCTTGAGTATTCAGTAGAACAATATTTAGTTACTGATCAGGTACTGGAAAGATTATGTCTATCTCAGAGCAATAAAAGTTAGGGGCTATGTACCTTATTTCCACATTCTGAGCCTACATGAGCTTTTGCTGGTCACTAGCCCTTTTTTTTCTTATATTCTAGAACTCCCGTTGTCTTTTCCCACAGTCATAGTGTGAATTTCAGGTTTTCCTCATATGCACAAATGCTCAAATTTGTTCTCCCTGTGGATTTTCCCCTTGAATGCATGCCTATACAGTATATATTTATGTAAACCTACAAGTGCACTGGGACCACTTTGCCCTTTCCTTTCCACATATTCTCCAGTTCCTCTTTCAGGTCTTGGTACTTCTCCAGTTCCTCATACTGGTACTTCCTGATGGTGCTGTCATTTGACACCCCTAAAGTTATCACCACCTCTATCTTCTGGTCCCTCGTCTACCTTCACAATCCTATTGTCTGAATCTGGAAGTCCCACAGGATCTTAGCTTTCTTTTTCTCCGCGATCTGCTGGGGTATCTCCCATCTGGATTTAGGAGGGTGTAGCCCATATTCTGTGCAGATATTCCCCTGTACACAAAGCCAGATAGTTGGTTGTGCCATTCAGTGTATGCTGTTATCTGTCTCTCTCCTTCTCTCTCATCTATCTCACACCTTAACTCAGCGGTTCCCTTTACAGCTTGGCGGCCCAGTGGGAGGGGAGAGGGGAACTGGCCTGCTTATGCAAGTTGAGCTACACATGTGTGTGCTGACCAGCCGGTCGCGCCGCCCTGTTCCAAACAGGCCACAACCTGGTGAGATTCAAATACGTGAACAACCGGTTCTCTGTGTGGATGCCGCTTCTGAAGGTCCATTCTGGGCCTGGGCAACAAAAAAATAGCTACCGATTCTGCCCAAGTGGTGCAAACCAGCTGAATCCCACCACTGGCTGCAGCCAAAGGGTTGGGGATCCTTGCCTTAACTTGTTCATGTATAGTAAACTTCACCAGGAGGTGTAGAGATCTTCTTGTTCTCAGCAAAGGAAGGCACTGACAGATTTGAAGAGGCTGTAGCCAAGATGCCCTTTCTCCGTCCCTTCTACGCTGCCACCTGTTCCTCCAATGCTTTTGCTCAAACCTTGTGTTGCTCCAAACAGAACTGCAAAGACTTTGTGGGACCTGTTTTCTCATTAACCAAGTGACCATTCAAAGTACTTTGATTGCATGAGCTTTAGATAAGAAAGCTTATGTCAGTAGAATGTGTTGGTCTACTTCCAGCTCTTCATGATCTGATAGATATGATTTAACTCAGATTGTCTATCTATATTCTTTTGAGCATTCTTAAGGTCATGCATTTGTCATCTATAAAAGCATATATTGGTCTTATCTTCCGCCAACTTTTTTGATTGCTTTCCATTTTTTTCAACCATCAGGTATTTGGAATCCAATGATTCTTTTATTCACATCATGTGTGCAAGATATTTAAGCTATGGTATCATTGTTTATTTTTCCTGTGGTCTAAGGTATTCTCAAGTGCTGTATTTTCCTCAGCAGCATAATTCAAAGCCGTCTTTTTCCCCCTCCTTCAGCATTTCTGAGATGCTGCATCACAAATAGGACTTTCTAGGCTTACGTTCTTTACAGCAATGGAGAGATATTAAATGACACAACTTTCTCATTAACTGTGTTTCCTAAAAGCATTTGACAATAAGTTATAGTGGGGGGCGGGGGGAACAAGTATCTTGCTTTATTTGTTGCTGATAAAAATAGCTATCTACTATAGATTTTTAATAACTAATTTCCTTTTCTAACACACTTGCTCTGTAACACATTCCAAGGGAATTCAGATCCATAGTAGCAGTCTAGTAGCTGACATTCCTATTTATAACTATCAGGGCATAGCTAGAATTAATTTGTACAGTTTCATTCAGCACCTTGAAAGATATTCTAACATATCAAGGTAGTTTTGCCTTCTTAGTGGTAAGAATGGTTTTAAAAAAAGTGAAAGTACTTAGTCCCTTGTATTACAGCCTGAGACAAACAGTTTGGGGAAAAATCAGATAATGCATAAGTGTTACTGTATATTATTTGGAAAATTAAGGTGATTCTCTTAAATGCAAACACCTTTCATTCTCAATGCTGCTGCAGAAAAAAAAAGCATTTGGCTACTTGTTATGCTTGATTGATCATTGAAACACAATGTATTGATCATTGAAACACATGCAGGTATCATTATCTCAGTGTGGATAAAAGCTATATTTTAAGTACTTTGTACCTAACCAAAACTAACCTGTATTTCAATCACTTCATTCCCAATTTAACTGCTGTGTAGTGATGAAATTGAATAGGTTATGGTCACACTGAAGGACAGCAAAATGTATTTAGGGCAGGACAGAGACCGATGGCGCCCGATCTCCGCTCCTTCCGGCGCGATCTTAAAACCCATCTCTTTAAACAAGCTGGCCTGGCCTGATGGGACGGGGTGGGATTTTTAATTAATGAATTTTAATCTTAAATTTGTATTAATTTTATGGGCATTGTTTAATTATGTTTTAATAATCTTAATTTTTGTATCTAGTTTTTTATGTATTGCCCTGTTCACCGCCCTGAGTCCCTAGGGAGAAGGGTGGTATATAAATTAAATAAATAAATAAATAAATAAATAAATAAATATCGTAGGTAGAGCCTAGGTCGTTGCAATAGGTTCAGTTATCTAAAGAATAAAGTCTTATCTTCACTTAGTAGATTACTTAAGAAAAAATCATTCTTAGTCATCCTGATCTTCCAAAGGGTACATCAGTTGTTAGATGAAGAGTTTGGATTATAATTTTCTGAAATATTTGAAGCCACTTAGTGTACATCTGAAACTAAGTACGGTGAGAGGACGATTCATACTGCAATGCATAAAATAGTATTTTGAATTCACAAGAGGATGGGAAGCAGAGAAAAAGTGAACACTCGTGAGGTATCTTCCCTGAATATTTAACTGTTTGCATATCTTACAAATATAATCACCATTATTATTGTGCACTTATCATCTATAGAGGTTTAGATGGCATGTGCTTTCCCCCCCCATCCTTATTTTAACCTCCCACCAGCTCATTTAAATAGACAAGCTGATCAGACACTACTGATACGGAAAAGTACCTCACTTATGTGGTCCTAGTTAGTACAACTCACCGCAGCCAACTTGCTGCACCAACTCACCATGGCCAACTCAATGCAGGACAACTTGCCATGGCAACATGCTACTGGACAATTTGCTGCAGGATGAGAGCTACACTATTATCAAACAAATGGTAGAATAGAATAATTAAAGAAAGGATGCCAAAGGAGCGACAAAATGAAATGTGAATGACAAAAATTAAAATATTTTTAAAATTATTTTCAATAATTAAATTGAATTATTGAATGATCCTGTGTCGATTTGTTCCATGGCAAGTTGGTTGTGATGAGTTCGCTGTAGTGAGTTAGCCATGGCAAGTTGGCAGCAGCAAGCTGTCCCATTCCACAATTAAATCATGCATATATGCTACACCAGGGGTCTTCAAACTTGGCCCATTTATGACTTGTGGACTTCAACTCCCAGAATTCCTCAGCCAGCGGGCCTGGCTGAGGAATTCTGAGAGTTGAAGTCCACATGTCATAAAAGGGCCAAGTTTGAAGACTCCTATGCTACATAAAATATTTGTTTTTCTGTACCTTGTTAAGCAAGTATCAATAGCACATAGCTAGCAGCAACATGGCATGGGCTAATTTGATAAATAATGTTAATTTCTTTATTGATAAATTATCTAGATTATCTACAATTCCCTTCTGGATCCCAATGATTTATATTATCCCAGTTTTGATGTCTATTTCATATGGTAAGGTGGCAGTTTACATAATTTGTTTACAATTTGCCAGTCCTCTGCTTTGTAGTACAGAGGTATTTTTCATCCTACCAAACTTTAATTAAATCTCTTTGTAAATGTACCAAGCTCTGGTTAAATGTGGAAGGGAGGGAGAGAGGAAGGGAGGGAGAGAGGAAGGAAGGAAGGAAGGAAGGAAGGAAGGAAGGAAGGAAGGAAGGAAGGAAGGAAGGAAGGAAGGAAGGATTTTTTTAGAAGGAGAATCTCTATTAGGGAAACCCAGCAAGGTGCCAGTTTTACATCCACTTCCATTGGTTTGCAGGCATTCTTCTGTGTTCTGTTCTGTGAACCAGAAATCTGCCCTGTTGTCTATTACATTACCTAAATCACAGCTAAGAGGAGGCAGGTGGTGGTGGTGGGGTTTCAGCATGCATGGACAATTTTCTGAAACAACTTTTCAAGGAACAATTTGCTCATCCACTTAGATGTCTCAGTTGTGTAAGTGTTTAGTTCCCTTTGGGGTAAGGTGGGGGAGTGCAAGCTAGAGCTTTTATATGTAGAATTTCAGCCACTAGAGGGCATTTGAAGGACACCAGATCAATGGGTAGGAAGCCTCCTATGGTCTTCTGCGAGCAGCACATTTTCAGTGTCCTGCTGTGTTAAACTGTGGCATACCACAATCCATTTTCATTTCCTCCTGGTGATTCCTTTTTTCTATTTGGTGCCACTTTGTCTCCACTGGCTTAGTTAATGATCCTATATTGGTTATTGGTCATATATTCTTTTTGATATGCTGCTGGCGGAGATGCAATGCGTATAATGGATTGGGTCTATTATGTTTCAGGAAAAGAAGGGACACCACTGAACAAATATCTGCAGAATAAGATTTGTTAAGCTTTCACATTAAAACTAATATGGAGTTTCACGAAGGGAAAAGATGCTCCAAGTCACCTCTAGCAACCCACATTTTCTCACCTTCAGCTCCAAAATATCCATGGAAACCACTTTTACAACAACTGCCAAGTTCTGTCTCTAAATAATTTCCTTCATTTCAATCAGAATTGCATAAGTCACATACATATCCATGAATTTTGGGGGAGGGGAGGATTGTAAGAGGCTGAATTCTCTTCTGATCTGTGTTCTACAGTATTTCGATTCTTGTTTCTAGTTAATGTCTTTCACTCCCAGTTTGTCCAGCAAGAAACATATTCATTGGTGTAGGAAAATTGTGAAGGGGAAAAGGCAAAATATCCTGACAAGTGACGTGAAAAGGCAGAACAATCTAAGAGGAGACACAAACTTTGATAAAATCCCAGTTCCTCCAATTTCAGGTTCACCGTATTTTTTATACAATCTGGGGAGCAACACTGAGTGAATTCTACTTAGCTCTCCTGGCACTATGCTACCCTTCCCCAAGGACAACCTATCATTTGACAGTGAGAGCTGGGCCATGGATCCTGGGGGACAGTGGCACCTAGTGAAACTGGGAAGGCAGAGATGCACATCCATTACACAGCCTCCTTTGTGGTTCATAAATTAGCCTACTTTTCTCCTATACAACGAAAGAAGCCAGCGTGCATTCTGTATAGAAAAGGTAAGAGCAAGTGTGGCATATATTTTCCATTTCTTTTTCCTTATCTCTTTCCTCAAACATCTTGCGGTTCTGTCCTGCAGAAGGAGAAATAACAAAGTTTAGTTTCTCTTTGAGACATGCAGGGCTAACTTTGTAAAAAGCCTACAAGCCAATCCCTCCTGCTTCTGACTTCAGAAAAGAGTGGAATGTGACAACTTGATTTATAGCCTAATTGCATTTAGAATTAGCTATCTCCCTTGCAGGAATAAAAGCTATTGCTAGTAGGTCAGGATGCCTACCTGAAGCTATCGTTAAGTATGCAATTATTATTACATCCCCCAAAATGTTAATCAAGGATTTTAGTTAAAAGGTAGCTGGCAAGCTCTCACATTAGCAGAACTTTGATCTTCTCACATCAGCAGAAATATAAGTTCTACATGTCAATGCTTTCAAATACTTGAGACAGATATTACGTCTCCTTGTGGATTTCCAGAGACATCTCCAACTGTTCCTCATACATTTTTCCACCTCTTATCATCTTGATTGCTGTTTCATTACATGCATCCTTTCTAGAATGCTGTAACTTTTGTCTATTTCATTTTGGCCAGACCAGCAGGAGTGATCCGCACCAGTAATTTCCCTACATAATTCCTAACTAGTGTTTTGCAAAGTGTTAGTCATGTATAACTTGGGTCTAGTGACCTTATGCAAAAAGATCCTTGGGTGAAGGACATTTTCTGTGGCAGAGCTGCACTCTCTGGAGCAACACCTTTAGACAATACTGATTAACCACATAAACTGCCTGTTAGGATAAAATCCTTAAAAAGCAGTTTGATGTAATGGTTAAGGCACCAGGCTAGAAACCAGGAAAGCGTGAATTCTTAAGCATAAAAGACAGCTGGGTGACCTTGCACAAGTCACTCTCTCAGCCCAGCCCACCTCATAGGGATGCAATTGTGGGGGAAATAGGAGGAGGAAGAAATATTAAGTATGTTTACCACTTTGAATTACTTATAAAGTAATACAGGTGGCATTAAAACAAATCTAATACCGTAAATGAAATCAATGATCTGTCAATACTTGGTCCTCTCCAGCTTTATCTGCTAAGAAAAGTGATTGGTAGTGGTTTTCACTTTGAGTAGGGATATTTTTTCCTATCCTATCCCAAATTAAGTTTGGAGTTCACTGGTTTTTCAGTTGATACAGAAAAGGAGGCAAAAATCAGGTCATTTTCAAGTAGTGTGGCATTCTTTTCTGCCATCTCATAGTCTGGAAGAAAGCTGTTTAAAGCAGCTTTCTGGTTTTCTACACCTTGAATTTAGATTGATTGTTCTTCTAGTGCTGTGGCAGACAAGCTGTGTTGTCCCCTTCTCCCTACAGTTAATTTTTTATTTTAATTCCATTTATATCCCGCCCTTCTCCGAAGACTCAGGGCGGCTTACAAGCTTAGCAGTAGCCTTCATTCTACGTATATGCCTGCTTATTAGGGCTCTCACACACACCCCAAGCGGCATTATTACAAAGTCAGCTTATTGCCCCCAACAATCTGGGTCCTCATTTTACCTACCTCGGAAGGATGGAAGGCTGAGTCAACCTTGAGCCTGGTGGGACTCGAACCTGCACTAATTGCAGGCAGCTGGTGTTACTTAAGGAGGCATGACTAACTTTCAAGATTTCCTGATAATAACCTGAATACAGTGTGAGTGTGTGTGTGCATATGTGTGCATATGTAGAGAGGTTTAATTTCCTACAAAAAATCATTGTAATATTTATAATGCAATTACCTCCCATTTCTCAGCAATAAATATCAACATAGCAATGACTTATAAATCTGACATTAAAACACAGCATGGCAGCTTAACTACTGCACTGATTTCCTCCCAATATTTTTATTCTACAAATATTATTATACCTTGTCCATCAAAGTACAAATGAAACCTCAGGGGATGAAGCTAGTTACACAAACAATATATGAGGAGATAAATACAAAGTTACCCAAAATGGGAATAGATCAATATTTTTTGTACAGCTTAGTCATGTCTGCATTGGACAACTTTATCTTCCTCAGTTTCACATTGCGTTGACTGTTGCTGGGGTTGTGGAAACATTGTACATCATTTGTTTGAATATCATACTATATTGTCAATGATGAATAAATCAGGTCACTTTCACTAGGTTTAGTTGTTTTAGTTCATTTGTCTGAATACCAGAACCATTTTCTACATTACAGTATTGATCCTCATGGAAATGTGCCATCTGGGAATGCAAATAACCTATACAAAATTTTAGGCATCTATAAACAAAGAACAGCAAACACAAACCTCTGCACAGAAGCATGATTTATAGTCAAATCTGCCTGCCTTGAAAGCTCAGCATGGAGAATGTGTTTGACTATCAAGCTAGTCCTGTTTTACAAAAAAGAACACATGAATTTGAATCACCTGTTCAATGGAAATTACCTGAAACTACCTAAAGACCTTATCTTGAACTTTTAAAACAAGCCTAGCAGCAAATACTATTCAGACCTAGTAAAAGAGCGTATAATAACCTGACCTTATTTTAATGAGCCTAAGAATCCAGAGTTGAGTTGGATGCATATTGCCAGACATAACTTGAAGTCACTGATCACTCATTCTTTGATCATGCCAAACCAAACGGAGATGTCCACTTGGTTCTCTGCTCCTTTTCAAGGCATCCTGTGTTAGGTGTGAGAAAAAAGAGGCAGAGAGTTTATATAGTCTATGCAAGACATCATATGGCAACTAGAGCTTTTTCTTAAACCTGGAATAAGAAAATTTCAATGCAAAGATACAGCTGCAAGCTGTATCTTTCAGAATCACAACAGTATCCTAATCAGGACACTCCATAGGATATGGCTTAAAAAAGACAGGATTGTATCTTTTTTAAACCATACCCTGGTTTAAATTTGAAACTTAACATTAAGAAAACCAAGATCATGGCATCCGGCCCTCTGAATTCCTGGCAAATAGATGGGGAAGAAATGGAGGTAGTGATAGATTTTATTTTCCTGGGCTCCAAGATCACTGTAGACGGGGACTGCAGCCAAGAAATTAAAAGACGCTTGCTCCTGGGGAGGAAAGCCATGGCAAATCTAGACAGCACACTAAAAAGCAGAGACATCACCCTGCCAACAAAAGTATGTATAGTCAAAGCTATAAGAAAGGCTGAGCACCAAAGAATTGAGGCCTTTGAACTATGGTGCTGGAGAAGACTCCTGTGAGTCCCTTGGACTGCAAGGCGACCAAACCGGTCAGTCCTAGAGGAGATCAACCCTGACTGCTCTTTAGAAGGCCAGATCCTGAAGTTGAAACTCAAATACTTTGGTCACCTAATGAGAAGGAAGGACTCACTGGAGAAGAGCCTCATGCTAGGAAAGGTTGAGGGCAATAGAAGAAGGGGACGACAGAGAATGAGGTGGCTGGATGGAGTCACTGAAGCAATAGGCGTGAGCCTAAATGGACTCCAGAAGATGGTAGAGGACAGGAAGGCCTGGTGGAACGTTGTCCATGGGGTCGTGATGGGTCGGACACGACTTCGCAACTAACAACAACAACTGGTTTAAATAGTGCAATGCCCATAAAAACCAGGTAGATCTTCAATCACATTGTCATGGCCACTATCTTGCCTTTTTTTAAAACTCCACCATGAACACCCCTGGTTCTAATCTACAATTTATTTTCCCTAGAACTGTGTTTCACTATTGTCAGGCTCCAAAAACCAAGAAAGACACATTGAGTTTCTTCTAAGCAGTTTGCTTCTAGGAGCTCGTTTAACTACTCTTCATTTCACACAAGGTGTCTAAACTTTGCAGTCTCTTAATCCTCTTAATGCAGCCCCTCCCTCCTGGGAATCAAGAGTACATTCCTCCACATATACAATAAATCATAGTTAATTGAAAATAGGAGCATATGAATATAATGGAATCTGGATTTGTTTTGCTATTTTACCCTATACAAGTTTAATCCTATATTATTAGAACTGGTTTCTACTTTTTCCACTTTTTACGTGCTTTAAATAGGATGCCCTTTATTATGCTCACATAGAACTTAGTGCAGATTAGACAGTCTACTATTTAGTTTCATATTTTTGTCAATAAAATTATTTTGTCAAAAATAATTCAGAGATGTGATTTTTTTTTCTAGGTGAACTTCCACTGTATATTTCAAGAACATATCAGTGTACTTTTAAAAATAATAATAATAATGACCACTAGAAAAAAAAGACAATTTAAATTTAATATATTAAAGTTTATTAACTTTTGCCCCAAATCACAAAAGAATTAACTATCCTTTGTTGTTTAATACTTTTGCAAGATTATTTTTTCCCCATGTGCACAGAATATAATTACAACAAAGCTATCCCAGATCAAAAGTTTAGAAAAATTCTAAACAAAGATTAGACACTGAAGTTGACAAAATCCCAAAAGGCTGAAGTAATAACTCAATGCTAGGAGAACAGGACAAAAAGAAAGTTATTATAAACACAGATATTTCATTCTGCCATGAGACAGGAGATTAGGGTCTTTGAAGTAGGACAATAAGACGGAGTTTTCAAACACTATACACCAGTCTTTCTGAACCTTGGAAATTTTAAGTCCCCAAACAGCATGAATTCTGGAAGTTGAAGTCTAAACATCTTAAAGTTGCTGAGTTTGAGAAACAACGCTGTCGACAAATGGCAGCATGGACACAAGAGCCCAATCTCTCCAAAACAGTGGCCGCATCCTACTTCATTATTTTATTTATTTATTTAAAACATTTGTATAATTGCTTATCTTTCAATCAACCCTGGCCAGCTCCCAATTAATATTTAATTAATATTAAATTATTAAATATTAAATTAATTGGTATATTACAACCAGGTAAATTGTTCACAAAAAGAAAGACAAATTAAGTATTTGAAGAAAGGTGTTATAGTGGAAGACTGACTGGATGTTTCATAGCTAAAGATGTGGGGGTATACTATAAATGAAGACATTTTTTGGAAGATTCTAAATATGTGCTTCATTTGGGATTTCACCCCCTAAAACAATAGCACATAGCTCTAGCCCAGGGATCAGCAACCTGAAACAGTGAAAGAGCCACTCGGAACCGGTTCCCTCACAAAAGGAAAAACTGGGAGCCGCAAAAAATGTGTGCACATGCGCGTACATGCGGGCATGCGCAGAACAGGGTTTGACTGAAGAGTGGAGACAAGGCGAGATATGCACCTACCCTGCATATTTGAATTGATTGGTTGAACTTTTTTAGTCCCACTTTTTTTGGGGGTGACTGCACATGTCAGAGGACTGGGAGCCGCAGGAGACGGCTGAAAGAGCCGCATGCGGCTCCGGAGCCGCAGGTTGCAGACCTGTGCTCTAGCCAGATGTTCCTGTACCTACTTTATCAGTGGAGACAGCATAGATAGTTGGACATTTTAAAAATGTGGATAATTTTTAAAATAGAGTTTTCCCAATATAAAAAATATTTTAAAAATGCAAGGAAGCATTCTAGTTAGTAATAAAATTAGAAGCAAGAGTAAAGCAAGAACCAAAATACAGAACTTCATCTTGGCTTATAAGAAAAAGTTCAAACCATATGTTGTTTCTTTTGGAAAGAGCTGTAAGTCTAATTCCATTCCTGAGCTTATTTTTAAATTCTAGATCCAAATAATATCCATTATCCTTTTCTTTGTGAAACTTAGGAAATAAAAGCAATTTTTCCTGGGGGATAATTGGGCTATAATAGGAGGAGGAAGGTGTACAGGTGGTTTTCAACTTACGACCACAATTGAGCCCAAATTTTCTGTTGCTAAGTGAGACAGTTGTTAAATGAATTTTTCCCCATTTTATGACCTTTCTTGCCTCTTGTTAAGTCAATCACTGCAGTTGTTAAGTAGTAACACAGTTATAATTAAGTGAATCTGGATTCCCCATTGCTTTGTTTGTCAGGTTCACATGATCCCAGGACATTGCAATCATCATAAATATGAGTTAGTTGCCAAGCGTCCAGATTTTGACCACATGACCATGGGGATGCTCCAACGGTCGTGAGTATGAAAAATGGTCACAACTCACTTTTTCCATTGTAACTTCAAACGGTCACTAAATGAAGTGTTGTAAAAAGTCGAGGACTACCTGTATTAAGTATGCTTCTTGCCTTGAGTTCTTTATAAGAAAATAATAAAGTAAATGAAGAAACAAATAAATAAAATGTACTTCCAGAAAATAGTGAGGCTGGGCTTTTGTCCAGGATACCCAACAAAGTGGCAAGAGGCATTTCTTTGCCAACATCAAGATGGACAGTCTTTTTAGAGGTAGAAGTTGATAGGTCAACAGCAGTATGCTATCAGTGGGTATATACATGGTCTCCTTTCTCTCTCCCTGTTTTCCCTTGTATCCTCTTGGTTAATGGGAAAAGGGGAAGAGACAAAAACATGAAGAAAATTAGGAGGGGGGGCCTCCAAATGTTGGGAAGCATCCAGCCAACTCGCAGGGAGGAGGGATCAAGTGCAGAGTTAGCCTGGAGTCACTGTGCAGCTGCAAAAGGACTAGGACTGATTGTCCCCTCCACCCCCAAGTTCGTTGGAGCTTTATCCGATTGTTCTCAAAGGAAGGCTGCCAGACTGGAGATTCCTGTATTTTAGGCAGAAGAAAATTAAGTAGTTAGTTTGAATTCTGTGAGTCTGGTTATTTGTGCCTGACAAATGCTACATTAAATGTCAGGTTAAAATGGTGCACAAAATTGCTTCAATCAGTCCTTCCTTAAATTTTGGAACCAATCCTTGACAGAGACCTCACAAAAAGTATAATATGCAGCTGGTCATGAAATTCACTGTATCTGACAGGGCCCCTTTCAATATTAAACTTCCTCTGCATTAGGAAAGCCCAACACCATAGCTGGCCTTTCCCTAGTATAATAGGAACCACACTTCCCAAAAACAGATGGAACAAATCTGACTAAATTTGATTAAACCTATATTAGTTGTAATTACAACTAAACTGAAGCAAATATTGTAGATTATTTCCCCTTGTTTAATGATGTCCCGCTATTACATATTCCAGTCTGATGGAAATGTTGGGGGATTTTCTGGGCCACACCCAGGGTTTTGGGGGTTTTATAGGTTCAGCATTCCTGTACTACACCCAGATACATATTCACACAGATACATACATATTACCCTTTTATAATGAAGGACATTTTGGTAACTGTGAAAAAGGCCCATTTAATATAGGTTAATTTCCTTAAGTGCTTGTCACAACAGAAATACGAGATGCTAAATAAATAAAGTGATAAAATAAGAAGAGTCTATCAATTGCCTGTTCAAAGTGCATTAAATGTGTTTCTCCTTTTAAATGTCCATGGCAGATTATTGCATTATACAAAGATAAGGACCAGATGGTAAGGGATATCTTTAGTTTATCCAGTAAATAGGCTTGCGTATTCCCCTCCACCACCGCTTTTCTTGAACCATATTATCTTCCTTTTTCTGCTGCTTGTGACAAACAACAGCAAGATTCATATAGATTTATAAGCCATGGTAGGAGCATGTTGCATAATGATGCCGGTGATAGATGGTGCCAGCTGAGGAAAACTAGCTAGCCTTCATCTTAATTATGAACATTTTTTAATTTAAATGGAGGGATGAGCATACAAAATAAAGTAGAAGACCATCTGTTGGTTTTCCATCTGTGTTCATTTACCAAATTCAGACTGGCCCGCCAATCCCCCCCTCACTATTTATAACCTTCCCTTGAAAACAAATGACTAATGTGTTGCAAAAGTTGTTAGTCTATGTGCATGTGTATGTATGTGGTCAAAAATAAATTGCTGCATGCTTTTAGTAGCTGATAACGTAAGTAGTTCTGCAAGGCACTTTTATGGCTTTAACTCTTATGAAAATATTCATCATAAAACAATCGCACAAACACACACACACACACAAGCATACACATGCATTCAAATGGCCATTGTACTGCAGACAATGGACAAAGACAAAAGGGTGCAGTTGATGAGATGAGCATATAGAAAAACCAAATATGTTTCATTGTGAGCTGTCTACTAGTCTCAAAATGTTTCTTTGAAATAAAACACAGAAATATTTTATGTAGAGTGTAGTTCCATAACCAAACAAAAAATGGAAAAATAACAGCATAAAACAAAAGCAACTTCACACTGAGATATATTAGTCCATGTCAATCATTACTAGAGACTTGAAAAAAACAAAATCCCTAACTACCATTTTCATCTTGTATTAAAAAACTCCTTTCCTTTTTTCAGTCTGGAACTTCTCACTTTTCAGCGATTTTCCATGTCAATTCTTATTTCTGTTTAAATCCTTATTTATGTCAATTCTTTTTTAACTCTTGGAAGGAGAACAGTATGGCTTCTTATTAGCTGGCCTTTGCTTTCCAACTTAAGCTCAGCATCTCCTTTTGATTCTCAGCTCTCTTTTCCTTAACCTGGGACTTAAGGAGGCAGAAATTCCCCAACAGACCTGCAGGGCTGCTTCTCCAATATTTGGCCAAGCAAAGAAAGATATCACTTGTTGTGTAGCGGGTTCTTTGGCGCAGGAATGAAGACAAGGTAAATGAGTACAGAAAAACTCATGGTTTGAATCTGAACTGGGGAAATGGCTGCAACTAGCCGCAATATATAGTCTAGCCCCCAGGCAGCAGCCAATAGGTTTGAAGCAACCATTGCCACCTAGGGATAGCCAATAGTAGCACTGGAGACTTGTAGTCTGGGTTGCTGGAGAGCTGTTAGCTGCTCCAGCAACCCACATGGCATTACTAATGAGCCCAGTACATAAAACCCCTCCCCTCTTAGATCAGACAATATTAACACAAGTTAGTCTTAATGCAATTATCAAGACTCATTATCAAAACAAACTTAAATAATAGTAATAGAAAAAAACCCATATAGGTTACAGTGTTATTAAACAACGTCTGAACAAATAGGCTTCATTGACAGCACAATAGACAGTTACATCATAGCACCTGAATGAATATGCCTTCATTGACAGTACGCCAGACAGTTAACATCATAACGCTAGTTTCTGTAGTACAGTGGCAAGCTGCAATACAACAATTTTATAGCTCTTTATTTTACAACGTAATCAGCAGGATATGAAGGAGGCTTGTGTGTCCTAGTGGAATGTCTCGGAGTTCCAGTCACTTTGTGGTCTACCAGCTTACCTAGTGGGCTGGGTAGACCTGTGTCCCTTGGTGCTCCTGAGTCAAGGATATTAGATGCTCTCTGGCTGGCCTCTCCAGGTTGGCCCACCCTAGAGTCAGACTGATCAGCAGAGTAGGCACAGCGGTTGCTGAAGTCTGGTTGGCTTGCTCCTTCAGGGGATCCATGTTGCATTCCTGGACTCCCCACTTCTCCCTCTGGTTCCTCCTCAGTTATGAAGGAAAAGTCCTGAGAGTCCATGTGAGGACTGGCTTGGCTGCAAGTTTGAGGACCTTGGGAGGGACTTATGATGCAGTCCTCACTTAGTGGCCGTTCTGGAAACCATTTTCTGAGTTGATCAATGTGGCGTCTGACAACTCGCCCTCCCTTCAACCCCACTTCATAAGACAGGGGCCTGGATGCTTTGGTAATTTGACCAGGAACCCACAGATTCCTATGAACATAGTTCCTGGCCCAAACCCAATCACCCATTTACAGTCCCTTGGGGGTTTTGGTCAAGAGGCTTCTGCTGCCACTCTATCTGGATGCAACCTGTCCAGGTTAGTGATCAATCGCCTCCCCCAATGTAGTTCTGCAGGACTTTTGCCTGTAGCAGTGCAGGGCGTAGAATGCTGGCAGAGTAGAAAATCTGCCAATCCGTGATGCCAGTCACCTGTTACAATGCACTTGAGTGATACCTTCGTTGTCCTCACCATGCATTCAGCTTGACCATTAGAAGACGGATGAAAAGGCGCAGACGTTGCATGTCTGATGAGATTAGCTCTAAGGAAGGCCTGAAATTCAGCAGCAGTGAATTGGGCCCCATTGTCTGAAACTAAGACATCTGGCAGCACATGTGTGGCAAAGAGTTTTCTCAGCATCTGGATGGTCCTAGCAGTAGTCATGTTAGGAACTGTAATTACTTCCAACCATTTGGAGTGGCTATCCACCACTACGTATAAGGAAGAGCTGTCCCTAAAAGGGCCCAGTGTAGTCTATGTGAATCCTAGACCAGGGAGTGTGTGTTTCCTCACACCTGTGAACTGGAGCCTATGACATTTCAGACCTTGATTGCTGGCATGTATAACAACATGGACTTGTGCCTCAATGTCCTTATCAAGGCCAGGCCACCAAAGGTAGCTTCTAGCTAAAGCTTTCATTCTGACAATGCCTGGATGGCCTTCATATAATGACTGTAAAACCCTGTCTCTTAGGGAAGAGGGAATTATGACTCTGTTTTCCCATAAAATGCACCCCTTGTGGGCAGATAACTCATGCCTTCTGACAAAATAGTTCTGAAATTCAGAACTTGGGCTTTTATCCAACCAGCCTGTGTATACCCATGACAATACTCTACTAAGTGTTCTATCTGTGGCAGTTTCAGCAGCAATGTCCTCTGCATGGAGGGGAAATTCAGGTAGGTCCTGAATGGACAATATTCTAGCAGCTGGAGCCAGATCTGGTTCCATTAGTGGCAGTGGTAGTCTGCTGAGGCCATCAGCATGGCCCATTACTTTGCCCAGTTTGTGAATCAATTTAAAAGTGTATGCAGATAAAAAAATAGACCATCTCAGCATTCTTGGAGAAAGTATGTGGGGGGTTTGTTTGTCTGTTGTGAAAAGTCCCAACAGAGGTTTGTGGTCTGTAAAGACCGTGAAGTCCCTGCCATATAAATAGTCATGGAATTTTTTTTATTCCAGCAACAATGGCTAGGGCCTCTTTGTCAATCTGAGCATAGTTGCACTCAGCAGAGGACAATGTCCTTGAGTAAAATGCTATAGGAACCTGTGTTCCATTTTTTTCTACGTCACTTAAAACTGCCCCCACCCCATAGGGAGATGCATTGCATGCAAGACATACTGGTTTAGACTCTTTGTAGTGAGTTACAGTGGACTTTTGTGACAATAGTGCTTTTAAGTCCTGGAAACTTTTTTTATGTAAGTTAGTCCATTTCCATGGAGCTTTCTTAACTAGAAGCCTGTGGAGGGGCTCTGCTAGTGCGGCCTTATGAGGCAGAAATGTGTGATAGAAGTTTAGGAGGCCCAAGAATGCTTGTAGCTCTCCTTTGGATTTGGGCCTAGGAACCATTTTAATGGCCTTCACTTTAGAATCAGCAGGGTGAATGCCATTAGCATCAATTCGGAAACCCAGGAATTCTGTTGAAGGAACCCAATACTACACTTGCTCTTTTTTAATTTGATGCCTGCCTCGCGAAGCCTCTGCAAAACAGCCCTGAGCCTACTGGCTAGCACTTCTGAGGATTCCCCTGCAATAAGAACATCATCAAAATAAGGGCAGACGCCCTGAATACCCTTAAGTGTACACTCCATGATCTCCTGGAAAATGCCAGGTGCAACACTGACTCCAAACTATAAGCGTTTAACTTTGAAAGCCCCCCTGTGAGTCACGATCATCTCAGCCATAGCTGTGGCCTCATCAACCAGCAATTGTTGATAGGCCTGTGCTAAATCAAGTTTAGCAAAAATAGTACCCCCTTGCAAGGAGGCTAAAATGTGGTTGACCACTGGGACCGGATAAGCATGTTGCTTGAGGGCTTTATTTAGGGTGCATTTATAGTCAGTGCAAATGCGAATTTCCCCGTTGGCTTTAAGTGGAGTGACTATAGGAGATTCCCACTCCCCACCATCAACAGGCTGTAAAACGCCCTGTTCTACAAGCTTATCAATTTCTGAATCAATTTTATGTTTTAAGGCAAAGGGGACCCTATGAGGCTTAACCCTGATTGGAACTATGTTGGGATCTAGCTTAAATGAGATAGGCGGGCCTGTGTATGTTCCTACGGCTGAATCAAAAACATCTGCATAGTTCTCGCATACTGATGCGAGGTCTGCAGTTTGTGTCCAGTTTATACCAGTAATCTGAATACCTAAGGCATCAAACCAATTGAGTCCAATGAGACTTGTTCTCTGGCCCCCTACTACTATGACATCCAGGTGCCCAAAAAAACCCTTAAATTTTACCATCAAAGTAGCTTCTCCCTTAACTTTAACTTGAGCATTTTGAAAGTCAGTTAGGATTATGTCTGAGGGCCTTAGTTTGGCCCAATTGTTACTGCGCCTACACATGAAGTTAAAAGTGTCTTGAGAAATAATTGAGACTGCAGAGCCAGAGTCCAATTCCATCTTACATGGAACTCCTTGTAGCTCTACCACGAGTCTGAGTTTAGGTTTGAGGGGGCGTTGGGCCCTGGTGCGCTTCTACGGCTTCTGAAAAACCCCACACTAACCGGACCCTGGGCCCCAGTACCTCTCCTAGTTGGTTCTTCTGACTGGTGTTTGGGTGGCCGGTCTCTCTGGTGGACTCTGCAAACCACTGCGATGTGTCCTGTCCTTCCGCAAGCTCTGCACGTGGCTGATCGGTATCTGCAATCGGCGTGAAAATGGTTGCCACCGCACCCTTTACATCTAGGTAAGAGAACTACCTTGTAAGTGTTCTCTCACTGCTGGCTGTTGCAGTGTTGCGCGTTGGGTTGCTTTTGGAGTCTGTTGATTTCAGGCTCTTCTTCCTCAGAAGATTCTTTGGTGCGTTTGGCGTCCTCATGGTGGACCATTTCTTCATGCTTTGTTGTTTTGGCAGGCTGTACTGTTTGAACTGTGCCCCCGGCAGCTTCGTCGGCCATTACTTCATCTTGTGCTTCTGAAAACATTACGTTTGGTCTGGCAAAGAGTCTCTGCTGAAGCGTTCGGTCCCATAGGCTGCAGACGAGCTGGTCTCGTAGTCGCTCTTCTAAGTTTGAAAATTTGCAAAGGCGTGTGGCCTGCCTCAGGCCTGCTATGAATTCCGAAGCTGATTCACCCAGTTGATGCACTCTTTGGTCGAACTTGAACTGCCAAGCCAGTTCAGACATCTTGGGCTGGAAATGTCCGGTTAGCTTCTTTTTGAGGTCTGCATAGGAGACCGCTTCTATCGGTGTCGGAGCAAAAAGGTTCTCGGCCAAATCAAAGGTTGCTGGGCCGCACAGGCAGAGTAGTGTTGCGGCCTTCAGTCCTTCTTCTGCGATCTGGTTTGCCCGGAGGTAGTTTTCTACCTGGGACAAATAGGATGGCCATTCCTCTGGGTGCTTCACGTCAAATTCTCGAATTCTCCCAACCTTCGGCATTCTGTCTTTGCTGGTTCCTGCATTTTCTTCCAAATCCTGCTTCCCAGGCTCAGGGAATGAGTCCACTGAGCCCGAGGTCGCTAGCGTAGCTTGCTAGCCGACCTTGAGAGAGGGGGGGGAAAATGCCTTTTCCCTCCGGCGTGCACTGCCTTCCTCTCGTAGACTTCAGCTCTTTTTCAGGGAAACAGGATCCCACCTTCGTCACCAGTGTTGTGTAGCGGGTTCTTTGGTGCAGGAATGAAGGTGAGGTAAATGAGTACAGAAAAACTCATGGTTTATTTCATGCAGAATCTGAACAGGGGAAATGGCTGCAACTAGCCACAATATATAGTCTAGCCCCTAGGCGGCAGCCAATAGGTTTGAAGCAATCATTGCCACCTAGGGATAGCCAATAGTAGCACTGGAGACTTGTAGTCTGGGTTGCTGGAGAGCTGTTAGCTGCTCCAGCAACCCACATGGTATTACTAATGAGCCCAGTACATAACACCAGTAATGAAATAAGGATATATCCAGTGGTGGGATTCAAATACCAGAACAACCGGTTCTCTGCATGGATGCAGGCCTGGGCCTCTGAGGCCTAGAACAGACTTCCGGAAGTGGCATCCACACACTTCTGGCAGGCCCTTCTAGGCCTGGGAGGCCTCCTCCAGGCCTCCGAAGCCTAGAAAGGACTTCCAGAAGCAGTGTGCATTCAGCCTGTTCTCCGAACTCAACAAAATTTAGCTACTGGTTCTGTCACACTGGTGCGAACCAGCTGAATCCTACCACTGAATATATCCCACACCTCTAGCATGATCTGTGAACACTTAGAAACAAGCATAATATTACTGAACTAGAAGATTACATTAGTTTGTTAAAACCAGACAAACTTTATTGCATTCTTTGACAAAGAGATTAAATTACCTGCTTGGGGAAATGCTGTGAACATAGTTTACTTAAACTTAAATAAGGCATTTGACAAAGTAGACCACAGCCTACTTGGTGACATAGAACAATGTGAGATAAAGAGCCTCACCACCAGGCAGTTGGATTTGTAGTCCTCAATGGAACTACATTTACATGAAGGGAAGTATGCAATGGAGTACCCCAAGGTTCTGTCTTAGACCCAGTACTCTTGAATATCTTCATAAATGATTTAGATGAGGAGATAGAAGGGGAATTAGCAGATAACAGCAAGTGGGGGGAGGGGGGTAATAGCCAACAAAAATAATGGACTTACTTTGATCCTTTGCTATCTTTTTTTTGTGTCTAGATCTCCATGAAGTCTAGATCTTTTTCCCCCCAAAGCTATATACTGCTCAAAAAAATAAAGGGAACACTTAAACAACACAATGTACTGTATTTAATAGTAGGATGTCTTATCTTGTGTTCCCTTTATTTTTTTGAGCAGTATATTTCAAATTCTTGAGCCATGGCATCATTACTAAAAAGGCATAACTGGAAAATTTTATTTTTCTTGATAAAGACTTCCATCTCTAATCAGGATGCCCTTTATGATTAGGATCGTGATTAGCTTATGGTGGTAAAATCATGGAGGTAAAGGAGATGTTCTATCATTCACTCCATGAATGTCTGTCATTATCCTAGTGTTAATACCCATTTATAACACCTTGGTAAGGCCACACTTGAAATACTGCATCCAGTTATGGTCACCACGATGTAAAAAAGATGTTGAGTCTCTAGAAAGAGTGCAGAGAAGAGCAACAAAGATGATCAGGGGACTGGAGGCTAAAACATATAAAGAATTGTTGCTGGAATTGGGTATGTCTAGTTTAATGAAGAGAAGGACTAGGGGTGACATGATAGCTGTGTTCCAATATCTCAGGGGTTGCCACAAAGAAGAGGGAGTCAAGCTATTCTCCAAAGCACCTGAAGGCAAGACAAGAAACAATGGATGGAAACTAATCAAGGAGAGAAACAATCTAGAACTGAGGAGAAATTTCCTGACAGTTAGAACAATTAATCAGTGGAACAACCTGCCTCTAGAAGTTGTGAATACGCCAACACTGGAAGTTTTTAAAAAGAGACTGGACAGCCATTTGACTGAAATGGTATAGGGTTTCCTGCCTGAGCAGGGGTTGGACTAGATGACCTCCAAGCTCCCTTCCAACTTTATTATTATTATTGATCATCACACAGTCAGCCAGGTGTTCAGATTGGATTTGGCATTTTTGTCTACCTATCAAGTCATTACCAAGGACCTGAGATAGGCAGATGTGGATGTTTGATGTATAACAAATATCGTCACAGAATGGAAGCTGTTCCTAATAAGGCCGCCTTTTGCAATTGACTGATGGCAAATTTGTCAATGCCGATGGTGTTCAAGTGGTGCTCCAGTTGTTTTGGGACTGCACCCAAGGTACCTATTGCTATTGGTACTACCCTTGCTTGCCTTTGCCACAGTCATTCTGTTTTTATTTGTAGGTATTTGTATTTTGTTATCTTCTCTAGTTCTTTCTCTTCTATTCTGCTTTCTCCAGGTACTGCCACGTCCAGTACCCAGACTTTTTTGTCTTTCTTATCGACAATTGTTAAGTCCGGGGTGTTATGTGGCAGGTTCTTGTCTGTTTGAATTCTAAAGTCCTAGAGCAATTTATACAACTTTTTCATTTTATACAACTTTCTCTGTTTTATAGTCCCAGCTGTTCTTGTTTACAGGCAAATGATATTTCTTGCAGATCTTCCAATGCACCATTGTTGCTACTTTGTCATGCTGCTGCTTGTAGTCAGTCTATGTGATCTTCTTGCAGCAGCAGCATGAGCAGATGATGATGATGATGATTAGTTAGACTCAAGATACAGAAGGATGTTGACATTGGATCCTATCCAACAAAATGCAATTCAGTGGTGAGAAATGTACGGTCTTATATTAGGAAAGAAAAATAAAATACACAGGTATATAACAGGGGGTATCTGGCTCGACAGCACTAACTGCAAGAGGTATCTAGGAATCCTAGTGGACAGTCATTTAGATAGGTGAGAGCCTGTCACCATTGCCTTTTACAGGAGAATCCTTGAGAAAAGAAAATCTGTTGGGGAGGTTTTAAATGTTCCTCCTACTAGTTCTCTTATCTTGACCTAGTCTTCGCCCCACTGTCCCTTCTCATCTCTATTAGTAGCACCAGGTCTCAAAGATGCAATATTCCTTGATCATCCTGTCTGGATGTAAAGTTAAGTTACTATTCAAGACTATGTGAAGGCAGGTTGGCAGAATTGGCCAAGAATTAATTAGCTAGGCAATATCTCAGATGGCAGATATTGAAGACAGAAGGCCAGTCTCTAGACATAGTTTCTGAGGATCCTAGCCAGTCGTTTGTCTTGAGGACTGGGCAGTTGTCACTTCATGGGCAGCTATATCCTTAATTAATATTAATTAATATCTTACTTAACATATATCCTTAAATTAATCTGCTGCTGTCAAATTTAATGGATCCTCCCTTATCAATAAGACTGCCAATCCATTTGGTTTCTTTTTGTGAAATGGAGAGATGATACCAGATTGTCCTTTTCTTAAAAAGTGTAATAAGTCGTGGATAAGCTTCTGTCAAGTTTATGGCCATAAGCCTGCAATCTTCAATAAACCAGAGTTGCTCCTTTTATCTAAGGGGTTACTTGAAATTAGGTATTAGTTGAACAGAAATTTGGTCACAACTTGTTTCAGTAAACTGAGCGTCCCAAGGGAAGGCAAGGACATGGGAGAGGAGTTAGAGTTGCTACTAGCATTCTACCAGTTGGGTGAGAGAAGTGATAGAAAATGTTGCAGAGTGCTAATTGTGTAATCATCCATGACAGGCAATGATGACATTAGTAGCACAAATATGTCACTCCGTGGCAGTTATAGGAAGTTCCTGAAAACATGCCAAGTAAACTATTCATGAAGCACTAAATGATTATTTAGGCTACCACTCAAAAATTTATTAGTATTATCATCACATTATAGACGATTTCATGAGGAAAAAAATGCTAACCTAAGGCCAGAAAAGCTTGTTTTCAATTGCTGAAGATCATGATTGCATAGATCACTCCCTAAAAATCAGCAGTTTCCTAAGCCATAGAAAATTGGGAATGATGTCCACAACAACCACTTGGTAGACTGTGCCTTTAATTTCCACCATGAGCAACAACAGACACTGCCAGGCTTTGGGATATGGAGTGCATTTTGAAACAAACAATAAAGCATAACAGATGTAGGAGATATAAAAAAGGGGGTCCTACTGAGTCTGAATGCTTCCAACACAAACAGTGGCAAGTATTTGCTAACAAATCCTGCTGCCCCTCCCCGTGCCCCTCCATTAATTTTAGTAGTTCCACTATTTCCACACCAAATGGAGGAGCTGAAATATTCAGCTATTCTACAGGGGGAAAAAAGGAGAACCCTATGGTGCCAAAATACATTTCTGTTAGAGTACTCCATTTCTCAGATCAATTACAAATTTATGCCCTGCAAACCCCTTATAGGATCTGTTGAATCTCTTTCAAGCACATACCACCCAGAGCAATCCATCCTCTCTCTAAGACAAGGGTGTCAAACTCAATTTCATTGAGGGCCACATCAGCATTGCGGTTGCCCTCAGGGGGACGGGTGGGTATGGCCTGGGTGGGCGTGGCCTACTGGGTGGGCGTGGCTAGAGTGCGTATGGCCTACTGGGTGGGCATGGCCAGCTCTACATCGTTCGCATCAAGGGTGCCTATGGGGGCCTGGGCAGGAGTGGGACAGATCTGAGGGTCTCTGGCAGAAGGAGGGTCTCTGGCCAGGGCCAAGGCAGTGGGGGCCGTTCCCTCACTGTTTCCAGGATGGCTTCGCGGGCCACATGAAACCACTTCGCAGGCCGGATCCAGCCCCCGGGCCTTGTGTTTGACATGTCTGCTCTAAGACTTCCATCAAACAAGTCCCATCATTCCAGCCAGCATAGACTCTCTGTTCTGGGAATCATGGTTGTTGTGAATCATATCCAACTGGGATGACAGAAGCTACAGTCCAGCCTACTCTCTGGAAATTCAGTCTTCTGAAATTAAACCTCAGATTCTGACATCTACAGGATCTGGTCCTCTTGGTGATTCAAAGGCTCTCCTGAGTTAACTGCAGCACTAGATTCTCATGTCCGTCTCCCCCCTTTCAAAATATACTTGCTGCTGCTTCCTAATCCTTCTCTTCTTCCAGATGACCAGCCTCTCTGTTATGTATTAGGCTTTATTGGAACACCTAAAGCTTTGTATAAGAGTCACCACCAGGAGGCGTTGAACTGTAACTGTTTTGGCAGGAAGCATTTTCGGCAGGAAACAGAGGTTCAATCCGATTGGTTGGTTGCGTACCTGGCCAGGTACTGGCCAGGTATATAAAGAGTGCAGGTAGCCCCTATTCCCCAGTACAGTCACTTCCACCAAATAAAGAGCTGTTATGTTGTACTCATCGTCTCGGCATCCTTCCTGCTCTCCAGAACCCACTATACAACACTCTCCATCTCACAACCTTCAAAACCTCATCTAAAATACACATGAGATTACTTTAGGGCTGTTTTCATTTAGGTCTGTGCCTAAACACATCAATTTTCCCTGTAACAAGAATGGAAGGAAATGAATTGTGAACGATCCTTCATGTCTATTGTCTGTAATAAACGTTGGATGTCTCTCAGAGCATTCACGGAGCCACCACATTGCTAAGAGCTGAGAGGCGCATGAGTCAACATCCCCTACAAGGCAAGTTCAAGCTGTCCCTTTAAGGACAAGACTGCACTATGCTCTGATTTCTGCCTTGGCTAGCTGGGGAATTCTGGGAGTTGAAGTCCATGTTTTCTAGAGTTGCCAAGGTTGAGAAACACTAATCTAAGCTGGAAGAGTGCTATGAAATCATGACTTATTGGACCCAAAAGTCTGATTTTTATCGTCTGACACTGGGGCTGTTTTCAGTTGGTGCCATAGTCAGCTTTGGCTTTACTATGCAAAATGAATGTATACATCACCAGCTATTATTGACAGGACATATTAGAAGTTATGTGCAGTATGATATAATTCCCAGTCCACACATCACCAATATGGCTCCATAGCTAGACCAAGTTCTTTAGGATATTTTCTCTTGAGATTTGATAGGAACATGGGAAGCTAGGAGTTCGTAAATTCTGGAGTCTGGTAAATGGAAGATGAGACACCTTTGCATTTCATGGGGGTCACTTCATGGAGTCACAGTGTGTTCCCTCCCCTGGTCCTTCAAAGAAAATTTACTTAGAAAAAGCTGAAGAGCAATTCCTTTTTCCCCACATTGAATAATAATATTAGAAATAAAAAGCAAAAGTAATGTCTAGGATCACGCTCGTAAAAACTGCCTCACAACATGGGTGCAGTGATAAAGTAAGGAGTGTTATCTGCATATCAAAAGGCAACAGCTCCTCCCAAAGTAGCCATAGAATGGCACATTTTAATGTGGCATGAGGGAAAATGATTAAGTATGTGAGAAAAATCGCAAGGACCACCACAAGACCTGTGCCTAGCCTTAAAGTGGAGGTTTGGGGCCCTCCAAAAAGAGGACAAATTTGGGATAAGGAAGTAGGCAGGATGAACATGAAAAACTGAATTAACTCATCTTTCAGTGAGAGAGGGCTGATTGGTTTCTTTCCCATATTTGATGGCTTTATCTTCTGCCACACTGAAAATGACAGTTCAGGGACAGACTTTGGAGGCCTCTGTGTAATGCGCTCAGTGCTTTGAAAGGGGGTCACTGCAGTTCCAGGACCACGGATGCTAGTATAGAATTTATTTATTTTTTTGCATGCCTTTGAATCAGTGATGACTCCTGGCAACTCCCAAGATAGGTTTCTGCAGTTTTCTTGGCAAGATCTCAGAAATGGCCTCTTTCGTAGGGCTGAGAGAATGTGACTGGCCCAAAGTTATACAGCCGGCTTTCATGCTTAAGGCAGAACTAGAACTCGCAGTATCCTGGTTTCTACTGTGGTGTCCTAGCCACTACACCAAACCTGCTCTAGTATAGAGTATGGAGCAGTATACAGCAAAGGTCCCCAACTTTTTGGGACCAGGGACCAGTTCCATGAAGAAAGTTTTTTCCACCAGAGAGAGCGTGGTTTTGTGAACTGCCTGCATCCCATGGATGGGCCTTTGCTTGTTTGTGTAGACCAACTGTTGGCATGCCACGGCCCGATACCGGTCCATGGACCAGAGGTTGGGGACTCCGGTACAGTGTATGAGTATAGATTATTTGCTTCTAATTTGTTCAGGGGTGTCTACTAGGAGATTGAAAAAAAAATGAAGATGGTGCTTAATCCCCACATGAACTCATTCCTGCCCCTGTTTTCATGCATTACATGTATAACATGTTAAAAAAAAAGAGTTGGCCTTCATTTGCACAGTCACAAGTGTCAAGCTGGCTTTTTTTTAAGCTTTACCTCCAAACGTGTCTCTGAATATAGTGCAGTAAATTATCACACAGCAAATGGAAGCGTATGCGGTAGTATATTTCCTCCCACTCCAGTACAATCTGTTTGGGAAATTTTGCATTCTTAAAATCTCACTTGGAGGAGGGAGTTTAAACTTATGGTCATGTTTTCTGATAATGTAGCTTGTATTAGGATCCTCTTCACCAAAGGCATATTCCTCTCCCCCACCACTCCCAAGTATTACCATAATTTCTTGCTTTGACATGAACCAAGATAAAGCTAAGCCATGTTGCAGCATTGTCAAGGCTGGGTTTATTAGTATGATTATAATTATACTTCAGATAAGAAGATGCTCTTAGAATTATGTCTTCAGTTATTGAGATGTTTTATATATGAGAAATCCAACTTCAGAATCATGCAAATCTCATTATATTTTAAAGCATAAAAGCCTTCCACAAGAAATATTAATCAGGCCGACTGATTACTTTCTGGCTTATATCATTTCATTTTTCAATGTGTCTATTCCCTATCATTTACCCCTTGACACTTTCAACATTTTCAATCATTTTGGTTGCTTTAAAATAAACATTGATTAATGACAAGTGTATCAGCACAGCGTAATTAACTTTTATGCAATCTTTAAAAAAAACAACACCAGCCTGTTTCTTTTGCTTTGTGATGTACATTTATTCAGCAACTCCTGTCTGGAGAATTAAAAGGGGTTACTTCTTTTTTCCTTACTAAATAGAAGCAGTTCACAAGCAGGAAGACTGATCTTCAAAGATATAAGGCAGGTGGAAGATTATGCATTTTAATGTTCTGTCTGGAATTTAGCCTTGAAATAATTTGAATATTGCTTTAAATAATGGATCCTAAACCTATTAGAGGTAATCCAGTAATATGGAATACGGTCGGGCCTTTAATATTACGGCTATTTCTCTTGATTAAAGAAAAAGTATCTTGAAGAGGAACAAGAAATATGTCTGCAATTATTCATAGAGCTGCTGAAACCATCACAGGGCTGGAAAGAGACATCTGAATCAATCCAGCTCTCTGCTCTGTGAAAGAATGAAATTAAAGTTTCTACAAAAGTAACTGTTGCCTGAGCATATGCAATGAAAGGGACCCCCCTCAACATCTCTAAATAATTTTTTCTATTGTCCAAAGTACTGTTGTGAATTTTTTTCTCACTGTTCAGTTTTTCTAAGAGCCAATCAGTTTGCTTTCTGGCATCTTAAATCCATTATTTCTTGTCCTGCATTTCGAAGTAACAATGAACAGATCTTGGCCTTCTTCCACATAACATCCCTGCAGGGATTCAACACAAGATAGTCCTCGCTTAATGACCGTCATGTTTGCTGTACAACTGCAGCGTTTACTTTATGGCTGCTGCAAAAAAGATCCTAGAATTGGGTCAGTCATGGAGTGCCTCAAAGTACAACCATCAGGCTTATGACCGAAATTATGGGCTCCATTATAGTTGTAGGTCCTGGACTACCTATCAAAGTTAGGGAGATCAGTTCCCTCACTTTCCTTTATAGGACTTGGTTCCAAATCTGTTGTGATTCAGGGTCAGCCTGTGGGTTTGGCAGTTGGGTCGGACGACTCAGAGGAGGAGGAGGGGGGTGTTGAAGAGCTTGCTGAGGGGGTTGAAGATCTTGCTGATGAGAGCCCTCAGCCAGGCCCCTCCCACCTGGTCACGACGGAGACCCAGCTGTGTGAGCCTGACAGCGTGGATGAAGATGACCCACAGCTGGCCCTGTTCAAGGACGCCCGACGCAGGAGGCAGTCAATCAGGAGTAAACAGAGGAAGGCAATGGGGCACCTTGGAAGGAGGCAGAGAGAAGCCACGCCCAGAACTGTATAAAAGGGGAATGCGTGGGAGGGCTGGTTTGCTGAAGGCAACCGCTTGATTAGTTCCTTGTTTCATAGCTCCTGTTTCATGGTTGGTGTCTTGTTTTGCTGTTTTATGTTAATAAATTTGGCAGGCTTAATTCCAGCCTCTTGCCGTTTGTAAAGGGGTTGTCCCTGCCTTTTCTGCAGGGCCGGTAGCAGGCTGGTACAGAACAAAATCTCCTGATCTTCCTATCTCTAAACTTGCCCTAGTTTGTTTGAAACCTTCCTGAAGGATAGTGCCCAAAAGTAGATTTTCAAAGTGGGGTCTCATCTGGGGATTTTGGGATATGTGAATATCACCAAAAACTTTGTTAGCCTTCTTTGCATCCATTTCACACTGGTGAGTTATATTCGGTTTGTATTCACAGTTTTCCCCCCCATTCAGTTATGTTCAGCTATTTTCTGTATCCTATAAAGATTCTTTCGAATGTCTGTCTTCTAGACACTGTTTCTCAAGCTCAGCACCCTAAATGGACAATTCTGGAATTTGAAGTCCACAATCTTAAGGTTGTCAAGGTTGAAAAACACAATTCTAAGGCTTTAGCTATCCAGCCACGTTTTGTGTCATGTGAAACTCTGATAAGTATTCTCTTCAGCTCATCTTCCAAATCATTAATAAAACTTTGAAGAAGATAGAATTTAGTAGCAAAATTAGGGGCACCTTATTCGCTATTTCACTCAGGTTCAGTGGAAAGCCATTGAAAATGATTTTTGAGTCATTTAATTTTCAAAAAAGCTCAAAATGAGCTTTTACTTAGGAAACTTTCATAACCCCATTTTCCCCCCTCAAGAAGCAGTTTGGAGCTGATCGAAGGTCTTTGCTTCTGCCAACCTCAAATCTCTGAGAACACTCAGCAAACTTTATAAGCTCATTTCCAGTTGATTTATAGCGGAGTGTTAAGAACATTATTAATAACTTTCCTGTCTCCTAACTTACTGGAGCAATCAAACAACGGAATAGCTTTCCTTCAGAAGTTGTAGGTGATCCATCACTGGAGGCTTTCAAAAAGAAACTGGACAACCATTTGTCTGAAATGGTACAGGGTCTCCTGCTTGAGCAGGGGGTTGGATAAAAGATCTCTAAGGTCCCTTCCAACTGTATTATTCGATGTTCTAAGTAAAATCCCCATTCTGAACACAAGAGAAATAAAAATAAATAAATAAATTGTAAGACAGGATGACACAAGTTTCCATCAATGGGAAAATGATCAGACCACAAGCTTTGCAAAAATGTCATCGTTACAAATGAGAAAATGGACTTCTCTATGATTTTACTGGATATAGTGTATAATGGAGATGAATTAGAACTAAATTTAATCTGTTACCAGCAAGAGAACCTGGGTCCTTTCCCCAAGCATTGAATCCTTCATCCATTGTCAGCAATTTCTCAGAGTGCTTCAGCTTCAATCATCAACAAGCTTTGTCAGTATCCTAGAACACAATTTGTTTTGTCTTTGGGATTTACTCAAGAAAGAAAGAAAGAAAGAAAGAAAGAAAGAAAGAAAGAAAGAAAGAAAGAAAGAAGAGAGAGAGAGAGAGAAGAAAGAAAGAAAGAAAGAAAGAAAGAAAGAAAGAAAGAAAGAAAGAAAGAAAGAAAGAAAGAAAGAGGGAGGGAGGGAGGGAGGGAGGGAGGGAAAAGGTACTTTTTGTGCATATTTCTATCAGAGTCAAGCTTCATTCCTAATCTTTTAGTTTGTGGTTCACAGTATCCTCGTGAAACTAATATAATAGTAATAGTAAAAATACTTTATTAAATTTATATGCTGCTTGACTCCGTGTGACTTTGGGCGGTTTACAAATTGCCAAAAACATTTTAAAACCTGGAAGCAACACAAAAATGCCAGAGATAACAAACAGGGATGGGAACCAAGAAAGAAAGAAAAAGGGTTTCATAAGCTTGGGCAAAGAGCCCGGTCTTCAAGGCCTTTTGAAATACCAGCAGAATGAAGACCATGTGAATCTGAGGGAGGATTCATTCCAGAGGACAAGTGTAATCCTCTTGTTGGAGAAGAAGGATCCCAAACTTGAGCTGAAAACTGTAGTTGCTTCTCCTCCTCCTCCTCCTCCTCCTCCTCCTCCTCCTCCTCCTCCTCCTCCTCCTCCTCCCTCTTCCCCTCCTCCTCCTCCTCCTCCTCCATTCTGACATCTTCACTGAGCAGCTAGTATATTGATTTTCTTCATTTAATTTTTATTAGATCAGGGTGGGAGGTCCCTTATTACAGTAGTACTGCTGTTCAGCTCCTTCTGAGCCTTAGCACAAGCAGTGAAATCCTAAGCACAGAAGCAGGACCAGCTTGTTGCACAACGGGATTTTTCGCCATTGGCTGCTTTCCAGCAAAGGCGAGGGTCTGCAAAAGGAAAATAGAACATGCCGTTTTCAACTTCTCCTGCTAGTTTTCACCCTGGGACAATCTGAACAGTTTAAAATGGAAGCTCACTTCCCCAAACACCTGATACGGAGAGCGGCAGAAGAGATGCAATGCCACGGGTCCTCCCCGAGGTATGAGACTAATTAGCTATCTAGGAATCACAGTTGCTGACACCAGGCTGGCCACGGGCTGCCTTCCCGTCTCCTTGAAAACCATGTTGCTGCTCTTCAGATGCATTAATTTTGTCCCCTGAGCTGGAACGACAGTGCCCCCGGTCAGAACAAAAGACTTTGTACGGAAACACAACTGAAGGCTCATTAGATAAGTTTCCTTTAAATGGCCTAACTTGGTTGTGGATTTAGAACTCTTTAATTAAGCATGCTTCCATTAAGCAGCAGTCTTCTGCTGTGATTGTGTTCCCAACTCCACATTTGATGGCAACAAGGATGGGGCTTTTGTTTCTGGAGGGCACTCTTTGAGTTGTGCCATTAACGAAAGGCCCTTCCACACCACCCCCGTTTTCATTCTGCAACCCTCCAAAGCAGTTTGAGGCCGACCAAAGCAGTTTTCTTTGCTGCTGTCAGCTGCAAAACATGGGGGCCATGCTGAGATCATAATAAGGAAATAAGTGTTCCCTCCAGCAGACCTACACAAAACTGCAAAAATCATCATCCTGCTTCCTGAACTATTACGGGCTCTTCATGCCAAAAAGAAAATACATTTTTATGACACTCTCCCTGTGCCCATGTTAAAAAAAAACCAAAACACAAAACTTCTTCCAAATTGTCTTGCCACAATCATTAGGTCAGATCTAAAAAGAGTGTAAAAGTGTAGTGATATTGTGTTGCCCAATTAAAAAAGATGTTTTCCCCGATTCTGTAACCACGTTGGTGATTGCACGCGGCTATAGAGGTTGCATTGGGGAACCGAAGTTCTAAGCAAGGCCACCAGGACTCAGGAATTCCATTTTAAAACTTAGCCAGGGTTGAATCAGTCTGTTTGGGGGTTTTGCAGATTCTTGGAATTTACAGCAAACAAATTGGGATAAAAAGGTCATCTGAAACACCAGGCTGCTTGTTCCCTCCTCTCTACCCCCACCCCAAGAAACAGGGTAGCGTGCTTGAGGCATGGATAGGCATGAGTTCCCAAAGGTGCAAACCAGAATAGATAGCCTGACTATAGTTTCAGATCCAACTAAAAAAAAAACACCCAACCCCAAACACTGACACTGCTCCTTCCCCCAAAGAAGTGAATACTGTGATTATTGAAATCCAGAACAAATGTTGAACTGGTACAATGGTTCTCTGCACCAAAGGAAATTGATGGGTTCCCCCCCTCCTTGTTTCCCTATTGTCTCTGCAACTTATTTTCTGCCAGAAAATAAGTTAGAATGCAATAAAGTAAGATTCAATAAAGTGAGATTCAAGGTGTTGGTAATAACTTACAAAGCCCTACATGGCATGGGCCCGGATTACCTACGGCAACACCTGCGGCCGGCGTCAACTTCCCTCCGTCCAGTGCGCTCCCACAGAGAGGGCCTCCTCAGGGTGCCTCCAATCAAAGAATGTCGATTGGTGGCCCCCAGGGGGAGGGCGTTCTCTGTGGGCGCGCCAGACCTGTGGAACCGCTTGCCGGTTGAGCTCCGGATGGCCCCCGACCTTCGCTCCTTCAGGCGGGATCTAAAAACTTATTTATTTGAGCAATCTGACCTGGTCTGATGGGTTAGGGTTGGGGTTTTAATATGTTTTAATTAATTACTGTTTTAAACTTGGGCATAATAATTAATCTTTTTTTAACTTTTGTATTTTGTTTTTATATTTACTGCCCTGTACACCGCCCTGAGTCCTTCGGGAGAAGGGCGGTATAAAAATATAATAAATAAATAAATAAATAAATAAAAATAAAACCTGCAATTGCCCTCACTCTCTTTGGGGCTTCAACCTTCGGCTACAGTCTAAGCCAGGGGGCTCCAAACTCGGCCCTTTTATGACTTATGGACTTCAACTCCCAAAATTCCTCAGCCAGCATTTTATGAGCTTTCTTGCCACCGTTAAGTGAATCATGCAGTTGTTAAGTGAATCTGGCTTCCCTCGCTGACTTTGCTTATCAGAGGAATTTTGATCGTGTGGGGATGCTGCAATGGTCGCAAGTGTGAAAAACAGGCCATCAGTCATTTCTTTTCAATGCTACTGTAACTTTGGCCCGGCAAGTATGTATTATTGTTGTTTGTATTTTATAAATAAATAAATAAATAAATAAATAAATAAATAAATAAATAAATAAATAAATACATACATAAATACATACATACATACATACATACATAAATACATACATACATGGAATGAAAAAAAATAGTGAAAGTATAGAAAAGTGTTTTGCTCAGAACTTTTTAAAGCTTAGGGCTGCTCTTCTGCGAATCACATATAGTGCTCCCAAAAGTGTTTTTTCCCCAAAAGGCAACTGGACTGTTTCCCCCCCCCCCCTTGAATACATTTCATTTCTCACCCAAGAAGCTTCTTCAGCTCCGATGGATGAAAAGGGAAAAAATCTTCAAGGAAAAACCACAAGTCTAGTTGCCTTTTGGAAAAAAAAGCACTTTTGGGACAACCATGATGTGGATAACTGAGAATCTCCAGAGACAAATATAGTGCTCTTAACAGCTCAAGAAAATGAATCTAGCCCTGGAAATCTGGGAAAGACAGTGCCTCCCACAAATAAAAAGAGAAGGACAGGGATGGGGGAAGGATAAAGGAAAATGTGTTCAATGAAAATTGCCCAAACCCAGTTATGAACCATGCTGAGTTCCTTTGGCTTCTCTCAGAGGATTCTCACTAAACTTGGAATGCTATTTTTCCTTGAATTATAGTTGATTTTGGAGAACTGCTTGCCCTTAACTGTACATGTATATTTTAATAATGCCTCTGTATGATGTTCTGATGTATTTGTCTGGAGATCTTTACTTCAGTGCTGTGGTGTGTTTTTTTAAAGCAACTTTGAAATTTATATAGCCATTTGTTTAAGCTGTCAAAACATTTTTAATTTTAATTACCACACATCATGCCTCTGGGTGTGAAGCTGTCAGATAAATTTCAATCTTTGCATAAACATGTGGAATTCTTATATGAGTTATAGAGCTCCAGAGTTGCTTATGGGCTATTCAGTGAGTTCCTATTAAAGACCCATAGACCCACATGCATTGCTGGTATTGTACTCCAGCAGTGGACAGGATGGCCGATTAGTTGTCAGGCTGCACCAGATAATGTCCTTGACTGCAGAAATGGACAGGTACAGCCTTTGCAGAGCATTACAGATGCTGGATGTCAGAATAGAAAATATCTCTGTCGAATGTCAGTCACAGGGAAATGGCCCAACAGTTGGATAAACCCCTTCCCTCCCACCCAAAGGAACATTGCATTTGGCACAGAGGCAAGTCAGAATGAACAATTACACGAGAGTCACTATGATAATAGGACCCGCATAGCTTTATTATGGGGTCAATATTTCAACATGAAACATTTTCTTCCAATCCACATTCAACCACGTGCCCTTTGGCATAATAATAATAATAATAATAATAATAATAATAATAATAATAATAATAATAATAATAATAATAATAATAATAAACCTTTATTGTCAAAGTACAACATGTGTACATTGAGATTAACTGAGCCTCCCCCCGTGCTCTCTCCCCTCAACACACAGTGACAACAAACCCTCCATCCTACCACACCTATTGCATTAACGTCTGTAGTCATGAAATGCTTCGAAAGATTGGTTCTCCAATATCTTAGGACATGCCTCCTTAGGACATGACCATCCTATGATTTGTCACCCTTAAGACTAATGGGAAAAAAAACATTATGAGGGTATCATGTGGCTGCTGATTCCACGTACTTTTAGTAACAGTAACAGAGTTGGAAGGGACCTTGGGGGTCATCTAGTCCAACCCTCTGCCCTCACAGGAGACCTTTACTATTTCTGATAGATGGCTTTCCAATCTCTTCTTAAAAGAAAGCTTTCAGTGTTGGCTTTCCGAAGGCAATCTGCTCCACTGGTTAATTGTTCTCACTGTTAGGAATTTTCTCTTTTTTAGTTGCTTCTTTCTTTGGTTAGTTTCCATCCATTGTTTCTTGTCCCACCCTCAGGTATTTTGGAGAATAGCTTGACTCCCTCTTCTTTGTGGCAGCCCTTCAAGTATTGGAAGACTGCTATCATGTCACCCCGGTCCTTCTTTTCGCTAGACTAGGCATATCCAGTTCCTGCAATCGTTCTTCATATGTTTTAGCTTCTAGGCCCCTAATCATTTTTGTTGCTCTTCACTGGACGCTTTAATAAAGAGTCCAGAGAAGACTCCTTTTAATAAAGCGGGTGCAAAGAAGTCAAATAAGTGAGGGTGCAAATACCTTTGCTTCCCAAAAGAACTTTCCTGGCTGGTAGAATTCCTGTTTTCCTTCTTTGTAAAAGATGAGGCAGTCCCCAGTTAGGAGCAGAAGGCTGATCATTTTTCCCTTGTCTGGATATTTTCTCCTCTGCCAAAGCTTCCATCCAGTTTTCCTGCCTGTGCTGTCAGCTTGAAGCAGCAGAGGATTTTCCCATCTGTATGAGAAGCCTTTCTCTGAATTTGCAGGTGCATTTGTCACCTCCTCAGTTCTCAAACATCACTATTTTCTTATTCTCGCTTATTTAGTACAAACAGAATAATTTCATTTTAATCATGCTTTACATTTCTGGCTTATTTTTATTAGTCTTGCCGGAGTCCTTTTAGCTCCGACGATGCCATTTTTTTGCATTTGTCTCGGTACAATAACTGCAGCCATGTGCTACACTTTTAATGCTACAATTTTCTTAGCTTGATTTTCTGCCTCAGGTGCTCGCAGTGAATGAACTTTACTGCCATCTGGAGATGTAGCTGTGTTTGTCATTCTGCCTTTGAATTCGCAGAGAACCCATTCCTGAGCTCTGCTTAGGAAACAAACAGGCATTTTATTGTTATTTGCTTTAATGTAACACACATCTGCAGAGCAATGGGACCCTGCTGGCAATTAAAACTAATATACCTTAAAATGGGCTCAGAAAGAGAGGCAAAGACATTGGGAAAAAGTGCGAGTAATTCTGACTGGTTTCAAGGCAGTTGATATACCTGAGCTCATGTGAAGAGGGAGAAACCATTTGTAGAACAGCAGGGGAGTGGGGTGGCGGGTGAGGCTATTCCCAAAGCAGCCTTCTATCCCTCAAGGGATAATTGTGCTTTAACAAAAGGATTTAATTTCCTTAGCTGTGGAATTTCCTAGCCCAGCCACCTCCATGTTGGTGTCCTCACAACCTAAGCGGAAAACAACATCTGGGACCGCGTATAAACACTAATATGTACCAAAGATGAAAAGTTTAGAATAAGAGAGCCTGTACAGGCAATCCTTGAGTTATGATCACAATTGACCCCAAAATTTCTGTTGTTAGATATTTGTTAAATGAGTTTTGCCCCATTTTACAACCTTTCTTACCACACTTGTTAATTGACTTGTCAGAAGCTTGCAAAAGGTGATTACAAGACCCCGGAACACTGCAAGGGTCATAAATAGGAGTCAGTTGCCAAGTGTCTGAATTTTGATTACGTGATCATGAATATGCCGCAATGGTCATAAGTGTGAAAAATGATCATAAGTCACTTTTTTCAATGCAGTTGTAACTTGGAAAAGTCACTAAATGAACTGTTGTAAGTCGAGGACTACCTGTAAATGAAAACTCTGCAAATGCATCTCCCTCTAACTCAAAATCATGGCTTCAGGTTGGCTACTAAAGTCTAAGTACACCATATCACGGTAGCCACCATAGCAGCAAGTCCAGAGTATGACTTGGATTCATGAGTTGGATTCCAGCCCTGTGACCCAAGTGTTTATATTGCCCTGTGTCTCCTTTTCTGTCACATAGATATACATCCTTTCCATTTCATGGCTCAAATTTTATCAGCTAATAGGCAGTGTGTGTAATCCTTGCCATCTTGGGGATTTAATGTGTCTGACCATTAATTTCTAGTTATTACTTGTTCAAGGGTTATCAAGCTTGAGCCTTTAATTAGGCAACAAAGATATAAACAGCAATTTCCTTCACAAAGGGAATCCAGTGGGAACTATGTGAAGAGCGAACTGCAGCTCTATAGTAATTGGGCAATGGTTTAAGATGTACATTTGTAGCAGAAATGTGAAAGATTAGCGTCATTTATCATTCTAAAAAAAAAACCCAATGATGTTTATTATCTCCCTCATTCTATGATGCTTCATGAAATTATTATGAAAATCACAAGACTGTTGGCCACTGTTTTTATAGTTTACTCAATTATGTAGAACTGGTCAACAGACCCTCTACTGCCAACCACCATAATAATAGAAGTGTGGCAAAGTTCAAACATTCTCCATCATTCTGAATCCTTGAACAAACTTGGGAGGAGATTCTTGTTCACCTCTGGTTACTGAGATAAAATAATTGATTGGAAAAAGTAATTCTCAAGAGTAAGAAGCCCAAAATCATCATCTTATCTCATAGACATCTCTTTCATCTCCCAGAATTGGTGTTTGGATGTAATAAGACATTGGAGACAGTACCATGCTGGGTACTCTGTGGATCTTGGGGAAAAAGGCAGGATAAGGCTATAATTCATATCAAACAACAAATAAACTGTTTGATTCCCCCCCAAAAAAACCAGCTCATCAAAAGATTCCAGTGGGTTGGCACCACCTGACTTATAGAGGAGACAAGACTTTTTCATTGTCCTTAGGGCTGACTGCCTATGCTCAGTACAATTTTCCACCACTGTTGGAAAAATAATTGGATTCCTGGAGAGCAACATGCAGCTCATAGCAAATCACCTAGGATTTTTCTAAAAGTAGAAGCAGGAATCCTCAAAAGACTAGCACTGATGATGTTACCTAGTTTGGGTAATGAAACATCTACAAGAAAACAAGCAAACTCAGACAGCACCAAGGCCCCCTCATGTCAGTCCTGAGCTACAAATATTCTCCTTTATTAGAATCCCCAAATTTTGTCAAAAGTGTTTGCTTTGACCTAGTTTGGCTCATGTGGTTCTCGTGAAATAGGTACGCTCCAAATGAGATGATGAATCATCACAAATTGACCCCATGTGTCAAAATGTTCTGTAGATGCTTGCCAGAGGGATATGTAGTCTACTAGTTGCTTAGAATGAATTCCAAGACTGCTGCCAAGGATTTGGAGTACCTGGTTTTGATAGCTTTTTTTTTCCTGGGCATTTTCCAGTTGCCTGCTTCATTTAATAGGATAATTTAACAAATGTTAGTTTCCCTCTTGAAGTCAAAGAGCGCACATTTTTGTCTTTGCTTTTTTTTGTCAAACACACATTTTAAGCACTGTATTAATGCAGTAAAGCTCCAAATAGTTTGGAACAGGTCTTTGGTTAAAACTAGAGTTGAGGGGTCCTTGGTGTTTTCTGAGTTTGGTTGTTACTGGGGGTTTTTTTGGCAGATGTTTCATTACCCAAGCTAGGTAACATCATCAGTGCTAGTAAGGAATGGGGTTTGCTCTCAGTTTATATTCTAGTGCAGAGGTCTTCAAACTTGGCCCTTTTATGACTTGTGGACTTCAACTCCCAGAATTCCTCAGCCAGCATGTCTGACTGAGGAATTCTTGGAGTTGAAGTCCACAAGTCATAAAAGGGCCAAGTTTGAAGACCCCTATTCTAGTGTCTTGCCCTGTTAGTGTTGGTGGGGGTGGTCTTGGATGTTCGTTGATTGGATTGTTTATTGTTAGCTTGTTTAGCTGTTCCTTGATTTGGGTATTATTGACTTCTTGATTATTGGCCTGATTTAATCTTGGTGTTAATCTCTGTTCATCTGGGTATTGTTTGAGTTCCGAAGACTTTTTCTTATTGATGTTTAGGTATTGGGAGAGAGGGATTTATGGAGGATGGAGCTTCGTACTTTCTCCTGCTATTTAGCATTATTAGTGCTGGTGAAGGGTTAATGTAAGAATGAAGCATTGCTAAGAAGTGGTTCTCTGCCTTTGAGAGTTGGGAAGAGGGCTTGCCTAGAAGGTTTAAACACACACCCACACAAAACAAATAGCTTCTCAAACAAGCAGCAATGAAAGCTTGCATTTATGAACAAGGATACAAGAAATTAATATTTGATTTCTGGACAGATATGCATGTTCCCCAATAGTGAATGGATCTAAAAGAAACATAGCTCTTCTAACCACTTCCTGTATTTGCAGTGCTATTTATTGGAGGTGTACCTTGCACTTGTATTTTAACACAACAGGTTATTCACTCTAATCATTGCATTTGAATTCTGTTGCTGCCTTTTTCATTCAGTATAAAGTAAGGATCCTTGTTGTGTAGTGGGTCCGACGCAAGGAAGAGACGCCAGCCGGTGTGTGAGTTCAGCTCTTTATTGGAATGGGGGTAGCAAACTGGGGAATGAGGGTTACCTGGCCTCCTTAAATACCTAGTCAGGTAAGCGTACAGCCAATGGGGTTGGCCCTAGGTTTCCCGCCGAAACTGGGTTTCCCACCAAAACCGTTCAGGCCAATGCCCCCGGTGGCTGTTGCTATGCAGGTGCCTGCATACAATCCTCTCTCTTTCTGTCTTCCAATTCTTCTGATTTCAGCATTAAACGTGTCTAAGATGAATCTAGGTTCTTCTGACCACAGCTGTATTTTTAATTCCTGTCCTTGCAATTCTTCTTCGCATGCAACAGCCAAGGTTAAGCAAGGCGGGCGTGGAAATTGGACAGAGTTCAATAGCCAAAACTTGGCTGGGTTTATCCCAAACAGGTCTGAAAGAAAATGCCCCCTTTTTTTCCAAGGTTATTTGGGCAGGGTTGTGGGGGGGGGGGAAGAGAGAGAGGTGAGAGAAAGAGAAAGAAACTTGTATTTTGCTGTTCCACTTGCAGAGTAAGTACTTATTTTCAGCAGTAGATAATCTGGCCTGCGGAGAGCCAGTTTGCTATTTCAGTTTGTTATTCATGGTTTATCAGTTCTGGATGGACTCAATTGCCTTGAAATGGGAGCTTCCATTCAGACTCAAGAGGTACTATCAAGATTTTGTCCTTTCTTTGATCATCATGGTGCTCACCCCATGCCATCACAGGACTTTTATCGAGTTCCCCACTGAGAGTAATCCTGTTGCTTCTAAGTTGACTGCACTCAACAGAGAATTTCAGGAGAGAAAGGTTCATTTTTCCCCCTTCAGGCGAGGCAACCCAGGAAACCTAGTTGCCAAAGGTAAATTTGATTGTAGGTGGTGCAGATTGCCTTGCTGAGATTGAAGCTATGAACCTCACCTCCATTTCTGGCAGGTTGTAAAATATCTGTATATTTTACTGATGATTTTACTGACTGATGATAAAGAAAGGTGAGATGGACAACGTTAAACTGAAAAAAATGCTGAACAGAGCAACATAAATGGTAAGGACCTTGGACACTAAATATTATGAAGAACAATGTCTGAGGAGATTCTCAGTCATCCAAGTCATAGTTATCCCAAAGGATTCAGCAGTCCATCTGCATTTAAAAGACAAAAGCCACTCTTTCGAAGACAACAAAGTCCACATTTTGGACAGAGAGGATAGCTGATTTGAAAGAGGGGTCAAAGAGGCCATCTGTGTCAAAATTGAACAGGCCTCTCTCAACAGAGGTGGGGGGGGATCTGACATCATCTATCTCCAGTCTACAACACAGTCTTTTCAGCAGTTCCAAGAAGGCTCCACACCTATTTGCACTACTCAGGCGATCCTGACAACACAGATAAACCTCCAGGTAGCCCCAACGACTCTCTAAAAGAATGCAAATGGCCAGCCATTTGCAAGGAGTATAAATCCTTCCATTCCCCACCACCCAGTCAGAGCTGAAGAGGTTTCCTGGGTGAGAAGTGAAACGTCTTCAAAGAAAAACAAGAAAGTCCAGTTGCCTTGTGAAAAAGCACATTTCGGTTTACGAAGAACAGTTAAAAAAACCTGATATAAAGAGAAGAAGAGAAGGCTAGGGAGAGAGAAAGACTAGTAGTCTTCCAACACTTGAAAACTTGAATACAAGACTCCCCTTCACAAGAAAAATCCCATGGATTTATTTTCTCTAGTGCCAAGGATAGGACAAGACCAGTGGCTGGAAGCTTTGCAGAGAGAGATGCACACACAGAATAAGGAGGAATTTCTTGACCGTAACCATTAATGACAAGTGAAACTGCCTGCCTCTAAGATCGTAGCTGCCCTGCTTTCGAACAAAGGTTGGACAGCCCCCTCCCTCTTGGGAATGGTCTGAGAATTCTTGCTCTGGCCAGGAGGCTGAACTGGAAGACCTCAGAAAAAAATCTCTTCCAACACCACATGGTTGATTTTTCTTTGCATTCTCATTGAGCATAACCACCAACTTTATTAATTTTACTGTTACCTTCCAATGTTATACGAGATCATTAAAGGTAAAGGTAAAGGTTCCCCCGCACATGCGTGCTAGTCGTTTCCAACTCTAGGGGCCGGTGCTCATCTCCGTTTCATAGCCGAAGAGCCAGCGCTTGTCCGAGGACGTCTCCGTGGTCATGTGGCCGGCATGACTAGACGCCAAAGGCGCACGGAACGCTGTTACCTTCCCACCGTAGCGGTCCCTATTTTTCTACTTGCATTTTTACGTGCTTTCGAACTGCTAGGTGGGCAGAAGCTGGGACGAGTAACAGGCGCTCACTCTGCTACGCGGCACTCGGGATTCGACCCGCCAAACTGCCGACCTTCCGATCGACAAGCTCAGCGTCCTAACCCACTGAGCCACCGCGTCCCTACGAGATCATTACCTAATGATAATTAAATAGTTGACAGAGCATGAATTTTTCAGTAACCCTCTTTGCCAAAGTACTGCCCCAGGAGACCCATTTTTAAAAGTTAGCATGCTAAAGGTGTTGTGTCGGCAGATTAATAAGGGAGTGGTTTTCCATAGGCGGGAAAACCCCCGAGCAGGGATTGGATGTTGTTTTCTCAGCGGGAGATTCCAGGCCGGGGGTTGGTTAGCGTCAAGCGGCCGTTGGACGTATATATAGGGCCACCCGGTCGGGGATCCCCAGTTGACCACATGTGTATTGAATAAACGTTATTGTTGATTAACCTCGCTGTGTGTGCTCGTCAATCCGAACATAACAAAAACCAAGTTGCAAGAATAAGTGGATATATTTAAAGAAGAATGTTTCTAATTGTTTTTCTCTGTCTCTTTGCAGGGAGGTAAATCTGAAAACTTAGTGCATATAAAGGACACTTGTACAGTACTTACAGCTAGTCCTGGACTTACAACCATTCATTTAGTGACCTCTCAAAGCTACAACGGCACTGAAAAATATTACTTATGACCATTTTTCACACTTACGATCGTTGCAGCATACGTATGGTCACATGTTCAAAATTTGGACCCTTGGAAAATGGCATGTATGTCTGACAGTTGCAGCGTCCTGGTATCATGTGATCACCATTTGCGACGTTCTGACAAGTAAAGTCAATGGGGAAGCCAGATTCACTTAACAACCTTGTTACTAACTTAACAGTTCCAGTGATTCACTTAACAACTGTGGCAAGAAAGGTCATAAAATAGGGCAAAACTCACTTAAGCAACTGTCTTGTTTAGCAATGGAAATTTTAGTTTCACTTGTGGTTATAAGTCTGTATTATAAGTCTGTATTCTACCTGTATTTTAGAAAGAAAAGGGAAGTAACTTTAGGAGGAGAGGAGACTGTCCATTATAGAAAAGCAGCTCAAGCAGAAAATGTTCAACCCTTTTTCTGCCATGACATATCCAGCAGTTTTTCTGCAGTCTGCAAACTTCAAGGAGATTTAACTAAAAATGATGCTTACAGTCAATTAATGCACTGCTAAATCTTAAGATCGTACAATGGCTACACTTATGTAAGAATTCTGAAATATTGCAAATGAGGAAGAAATGGACCTAGGGAAATTTGCTGGTGACAAAACAAGAATGACATATCATGCAGGAACCAGAGAAAGTGTACTGTGGCAGAAGGCTCATTAGCACATAAAGAGAATTTGAGAGTGTGAACTCAAGCCTGCAGAGATAAAAAAAAAAGCCAGCTATCAAGAGGGTTTCTTGCTCTCACTGTGATTTAAAAAAAAGGAGATTAATGGTCTGATCCTAAAGATTCCCCTGGCATTTCAACAGGTCAAACCACCCTATATTTGTCCATCATGAATTAGAGCAATGAGATCTAAACTCTTTTCACAAACGTTCCTTGTAATTCAACATTTATTTCTGAACCCTTTGAGATGAAGTACCACCATTTCTTTCCCATATCAGAAGTGTTCAAATACTTTAGATTGAAGTTGTATTTAGGAAGAGAAGCAACTCTCACGTAAATGTGTTTTCTCTTGAGCATATGGCAGAGAGAGAAATGTATTTTTATGGCCTTATGGTCTGATGGTTCTGTGCACATGAAAAAAGAGTGCAGCTTGTCAAAACTCCAGATTAAGCTGAGCAACGCAACAGTATGAAGAAGATAAATCCCCGATCTAACACAACAGCAGGAAAAGAGGCTGCTAACTAGTAAAGATTTCCATGTGCGAGATGGCTGAAAATGTGCAGTATTAATACTCCAAAGAATGGGTCTCAGGCAATAGACCTTGGGGCTGCTTAAGAGAAATTGATTACCAATGTCTTGGGTCTCAAAAGGCTCAGAAAATTGAAAAATGGCCCATAGTTTTTAGCATTTTAGAAGTTGCACTTCAAAATTTAAAACAGGGATGTCCAACTTGGCACCTTTAAGACCATGCTGGCTTGGGAATTCTGGGAGTTGAAGTCCACAAAACTTAAAAGTACAAGGATGATCATCCTTGATCTGAGACATCTTTGGAGAGATTCATCTAACCTCCTCACCCCACTTTGGAGAGATTCACCACATTACCCTTCATTAAAAGAGTTTGAAAGACCAGCAATCACATGACAGAAGGCATGGAGTGGCTCTTACTGAAGTGCCTGTTCATACGACATTCTTCCTAAAATCATTTACCTCTGTCAGATGCACGTTTCATGGTTCTTCCTTTGGCCATACAGAGGGCCAACGTGATCGATTTTCATTTTTTGGTTCTGTAGAAAGAAAAATCTTCATCAGGGTCCAATCCAAGCCGGGAATAAACAACATGGTGACTGCTTTAGAAAGAAGGTTGCAGTTTATTGAAGAGGAGAGCCAGACAGGAAAATGGCTCTGGAAGAAAAGAGAGTGAGCACATGTAGGGAGTGAGTTTTTATACTCTCTGGGGTTCTTCAGGTTGTTTCCTGTTCCTGTTTGAGGCTTTGTATTTCCTGTGTCACGTACTTTGACCCGAGTCTGAGTGTGCCCTTCTGGTATTCTGATGGTGGTGGGTTAATCCTATTATGTCTCAAAGCTCATATCCCACTTCCCTGGGGCTGTGACTGATGAATTTTGGAATTTTTGGTGTGAGGGATGGTTGATTCTAGGGATCTTTCTTTCTAATCCTAACTTCCTGACTCCAATCTTTCTGACAAGATTATCACATCTGCATTTCTGCAGACCTGGTTTCTGTCTGGGGCAGAGAGACTTGAGGGAGGGGCGGGCTTGGTTTCTGCCTTTAAAATCCTTTGGGGAAATATATTCTGCCTTTTTAATATTTCCCAAAATATTTCTTTCTCTGGATTCTTCCCACAGTTCGATTTATATCATACTTTTTGTGTGAGAGCTGAAGGCACCTTCTCTTCCCATTTTTCCCATAAGCACACTGTGGGATAGGTTGGACTCACGGGGTGACTGGCAAAAGTCATCTAGTGAAGTTTGCTGGTTGAGGCTGGACAAGAACCTGGGTCTCTTTCTCTAGTGCTAGCCCATCATTATAATCACACACTGCTAATGCAGTCCTATGGGTAGCCGTTGCTACTCATAGGACTGCAACACGGTTGGAAGATTTCTGCTCCACGGACTTATAGGGTGGTATTGCTACATATTCAAGTCTACACCACCCAAAATTTTCTGTCGCTGTGCCTCCTAAAATGGCCTTAAACAGGAGGAAGAGTTTTAATTTTACTACAGCCAAAGCTATTTTAGCCAAGTTGTGACAAGCATGGGCGTGTTATTTGAATAGATTTTTCTTCAAGTGTAACACTAGCTCTCAACACCTGTTTACATTTTCATAGGGACTAACACATGAAGGAAATGTTATTCAAACCAGAACAGACATGAATATTGTGATATCAAACTGTGTCATATCTGGAAGGAAGAGGATTTTGAGCCACTCTGATTCCCACTTGGCTGTCTGGGGTTGAATAAACAGTTCGGTTTAAAGATCATGGAGCTCACAGGAACTGCTCTAAGGAGATAACTTTTTTCATAAATATATTCATTGCCTGCCTGCAGCAGGGAGAGGTAATGTGTTCATTGTTTAACAAAAGCAGATGTAAGTGAGTAATTCCCTGGTAATGTCTCATTTTAATTACTGCAAGACATGGAATTTGGGATGGTCCTTGAAGAAAACATCAACATCAAAAGTCCTGCTAGATACTGTTGTGATCATAGCATAGTTATAAACCTAGCTCCTCAGTTTCGCATTAACGAAATAGTCCCCCAGGTCGTGTCTTTGTCCACTAGTGTAGATTTATAAAGCCCTTTTGCAGTTCAGAACCAAAGGATCTGAAGAAGTCCTATGTCAGCTTTTTAATAGGAATTAAGGCATTTTTGGGGAGATTATGTTTTAAGTTCTCCAGAGTTACCCAGAAAGGAGTGCTTGGAATCTTTTAGGTTGTTGTTCAGTGTCAGCTTATTTTTTTATTTTATTTTTTCCAGGATTTCTAATTCTAGTTTTCAGTACCTCTGCAACTGTCTGAGTCCATGCTATTTTAGTGGCTACCTTCAAAGGATTCCTTTAATTAGATTGCTTTATTACAATTTTGTCCATAGTTTTAGGAGAGATTGCTTTGTTCTATATATGGCACCCTGCTGCAATGTATTTAATTTTATCAAAGAACTAAAACATTATCAGTCTAAATCGAAATTGATCGGTTCCAACACAACAAAGTGAGAGAGGCTTTCATTTATTAGTATATCATCACAGTTGCTCATGTTTTTAAGAAGAAAATAAAGCAGCCAAATTCCAGAGTCCCGCCATCTTAACAGACGTCCATAAATGTCTGTCACCAGCTAAAAATTATTGTATTTTCTCCAAATAAAAATTGCTATGAATTTGAAAGTCCTTTAGGCTGTGAGGTCTTAAGACCTATGTCAGATAATCTACCCTTAGCAGCATCACCTATGTACATTTTTTGTGTGTGTGGTTGTGGCAAGGTAAATGATTTCAGTTGTATAATTTGTTCATTTTGGATTGCTTTTGCTTTGAAAGTGTCTGTCTCTTTATATAAATGTTAGCTGTCTTAAAAGGTTTTTGTCCTTGAAAATAGTGTAGAAATATCGTAAAAGGATAGAATGGAATGATGGCACTGGATATAGGAAGCTTTCTGTTCAAACCAGAACTCAAATGGCTTTCCTCTTTAGAGAACCCCACCCCCAAAACCCCTCTGCACCACAAATAGTAAAATAATTAACAACTAATACCTTAGTTGTGTCTGTACTGATCTTCTAAATGAAAACAAGGTGCGAGCCAAACACAAGGCTATGACTTGGGGAAATACAACAATAGGTTCCCTATTCATATTATTTATTTATAACAGGTACCCAGGGTGGTTTTCAGGTCAATAAAATAGGATTGTTCCTGCCTTCTTCCTTAGATTCTAAGAAATCATGATGCAAAAGAGAAATAGGATGCAGCAGGCTAAAGGAATTGGAGATCAGTTCATATTCTATAATTCCTAGTGTTTCCCTCTGGGACTGCCTGATAGAAAGATGGCTGCAGGTAAAGCATGACGGGATTCTCAGGAGGTCTAAGGGAAGATGATGCTAATGGGGCTGCATTAGTGCATCTGACCAGAAGTGGGAAGATCTGAGATCTCATATCCTTGTTTGGTCACATGTTCTCTGCATAAACCTACATTATAGACCTGTGGGAGGAAAACAAATATTAGGTAGAAGAAAGAAGTACACGTAGTGCCTTGAATTTCATGGATAAAGCATGAGATGAAATTTTATTAATTATAAGCAGCTAGGGAATATTTCTCAGCTGTCTGAGAAATATGTCTCCAACCAGGGGAACTCTAGATGTTGATTTCAGTTCTCATAATTTCCAGTCTTTCTGAGAATTTATTTGGAAATTTGTCTCACTCTTTAAGATTTGTCTGCTGGGAATAAGTTTCTGCAAAACTCTGTAGAACAGAAGTGAGGGATTTTTCTTGCTAAGTTTTATTTGTTATACTTGTCGGGACCACAAGGGACAGGTCTAGTAAGACAATGATATCAGTGGGAGGATTTGGATGTACAGTTTTCTAGTCTGTATTGGAATATTGCATCCATTTTGGTTCCCGTATATAAAAAAAAATATGTTGAGACTCTAAAAGAGTGCAGAGAAGGGCAAAAAAGATGATCGGGGGCTAGAGACTAAAACATATGAAGAATGGTTGCAGGAATTGGATATGTCTAGACCAGGGGTAGGCAACCTTGGCTCTTTTATGACTCATGGACCTCAACTCCCAGAGTTCCTAAGTCAGCACTCTTTTATGACTCATGGACTTCAACTCCCAGAGTTCCTGAGTCAGCACTCTTTTATGACTCATGGACTTCAACTCCCAGAATTCCTGAGTCAGCACTCTTTTATGACTCATGGACTTCAACTCCCAGAGTTCCTGAGTCAGCACACTTTTATGACTCATGGACTTCAACTCCCAGAATTCCTGAGTCAGCATAGTTGACTCAGGAATTTTGGGAGTTGAAGTCCATGAGTCATAAAAGAGCCGAGGTTGCCTACCCCTGGTCTAGACTAATGAAAAGAAGGATAGGGGTCATATGATAGCAATGTTCCAATATCTCAGGGGCTGCTTCAAAGAAGAGGGGTCAACCTAGTCTCCATAGCACCTGAAGGCGGAACAAAAAGCAATGAATGGAAGCTAATTAAGAAGAGAACCAATCTAGAACTAAGGAGAAATTTCCTAACAGAGCAATCAATCAGTGGCTTGCCTTCAGAAGTTGTGGGTGCTCCATCACTGGAGAATTTTAAGAAGAGACTGGACAGCCATTTGTCCGAAATGGTATAGGGTCTCCTGCTTGAGCAAGGGGTTGGACTAGGAGACTTCCAAGGTCCCTTCTAACTCTTGTTATTCTGTTATTCTGTCTTCTGTATTGTTCTTGCTTTTGAAGAACTAGAAGGTTGCCCGGAGTGCAAAGTAGGTGGACGGATTGCATAGATCTTGCATGAAATGTGATGCATCCCTGAATTCATCAATGTTTCTGGAGGGTACACAGTTTGGCCAAGAGGGCTCCAAATGGTTTATGGACTTTAGGTTGTGTTATTCTCATATTTTTTTTCATCCTTGTATTCAGTCATGTCCACTTCTTGGAGACTGATTGGACAAGACTCTGCAGTATTCTTTGCAAGGTTTTACAGAAGTGGTTTGCCATTGTCTGCTTCCTAGGGCTGGCCCAAGGTCACCCAGCTGGCTTTGTGCCTAAAGTGGAATTACAACTCCCAGTTTCTAGCCTGATGCTTTAACCATTACACCACCCTGGCTCTCACCTCCCCCACCACCACTTTAGTACAGTCTGAAATTCAAGATTCTTCTTTAGCTGATTGTAGATTGAACTTGGGGGGCATCTCAAACGTCAGCAGATTTCTGTCTTTCGCTTTCTGAGGATACATTAGCACTGTGTCACAAGAGTTAACATTTTTCTTTCTGGCACAGACTGACCAAGGATATTAGACATCTAAATCAAAGTTTCCTTCTAGGGACTGCCAGCCCTGGAAGTGCTATATAATGGATGAGACAGAATCATGGTCTGAGCAAGGATGTATTCAAGGCAGCCCTCCGAAGTTCTTACATCCCATTTGAAAAGCTTCATGAAGCTGTTGGAATAAAGGAAATGCTCCCTCCAGTTATGCGCCAGCTTTGATAGGGAAAGTGCTTACGAGTCCCTGATGGCATGTTCAATCTTCCCACTGATTAAGAGATTTGCTTTGCCTTTTTAAAAAAAGCTCAAGAGCCCGTTTCACCAGAGGCAGAAGGATGTACAGCAGAAGCATACCCCATGAGAAGCAAAGCCTCTTTGCAAATTATCATCTCTCTCCAGCTTTTGCTAGTTTTATCTTACGAAATATGCTGCCGTGGTCCATTTTAATGCACAGCAATTGAGAGGCAGATCCTGCGAACTGTTGACCTTGAAGCCTCAGCAAGAATGTGCAAAGGTAGTCCTCAACTTACAACAGTTCTTTTAGTGACCATTCAAAGTTACAGTGGCACTGGAAAAAGTGACCTATGACCGTTTTTCACACTTACGACCATTGCAGCATCCCCGTGGTCACGTGATCAAAATTCAGATGTCATGTATTTATGATGGTTGCAGTGTCCCAGGCTCATGTGATTTTGTGTTCTTCTGGCAAGCAAACCCAAAGGGGAAGCCAGAGTCACTTAACAACTGTGTTACTAACTACTAACTAAGGCAAGGAAGGCTGTAAAATCGGGCAAAACCCAGTTAACATCTCACTTCACAACAGAAATTTTGGGCTCAATTGTGGTCAAAAGTTGAGGACTACCTGAATGTTGTTATTTTTACATGTATTTATTTATTGGACTCATCCAGCTACCCAGCAGTAAAAACATAAAAATGAATAGTAAACCACCATAAAACAAAAACCAGTATCTCAAAACAGACACTTCTCCATAGAGTAACTTCTGGAAAAATTGGCCCCAATGTTTGCTTCAGTGGGTTTCATGTAGTCCTTTGCTGTTCTGGGCTTTGCTTTAAAGCCAGCTTTCTGCTTTATTGTGCAGCCTTCCTCTAAAGAATATTTACAGTGTTTCCCCAAAAATAAGACCGGGTCTTATTATTATTTTTTTGCCTCCAAAAGAGGCACCAGGTCTTATTTTCGGAGTAGGCCTTACCTCAACTCCGGCACCAACAGCCCCACCCAGCATGTCCACTTCTTCTTGGGCCGAAGTTTTGCAGCTGCATTCGGGCCTGTATTTTGCAGTCAGGCCTAAACATCCGAGTAATGAGCTATGGATTCAATCCGTAGCTTGGTGCTCGGCTACTGAGGGCTTGCATAACCGAGTTATGGATTGAATCCATAGCTGAGAAATGCAGGCCTGGCTGCAGAAGAGGCCTCAGGAGAATTAGTGGGCCGGCAAGGAGAAGCCTGGCTGCAAGGTAAGTGGGTGCGGGTTGGGTGGGGCTTATATTAGGCCCACTCCCCCAAATCAAGCTAGGGCTTATTGTTGGTATAGGCCTTAATTTCGGGGAAACACTGTATTAAAAGCATGTTATTATTTTTGCACCAGTAGGGGTAAAGCTCAGAGTTCTCTAGCCTTTATGGGAATTTCTTCTAAGCAATGATTGATACATGAGCAATATCATGTCAAAGTGACAGTTTGGTATAGTATTAAGATACCAGGCTAGAAACCAGGAGACAGTGAGTTCTAAGGTAAAGTAAAGGTAAAGGTTCCCCCGCACATGTGTGCTAGTCGTTTCCGACTCTAGGGGCCGGTGCTCATCTCCGTTTCAAAGCCGAAGAGCCAGTGCTTGTCCGACGACGTCTCCTTGGTCATGTGGCCGGCATGACTAGACACCAAAGGCGCACGGAACGCTGTTACCTTCCCACCGGAGTGGTCCCTATTTCTCTACTTGCATTTTTTACGTGCTTTCGAACTGCTAGGTTGGCAGAAGCTGGGATGAGTAACAGGCGCTCACTCTGTTACGCAGCACTCGGGATTCGACCCGCCAAACTGCTGACCTTCTGATCGACAAGCTCAGCGTCCTAACCCACTGAGTCATCGTGTCCAGACTAGTCCAGACTAGTGAGTTCTAGTCTGCTTTAAAACAAAGCCAGCTGGTTGACCTTGGCCAGTCATTCTCTCTCAGTGCTAGGAAGAAGGTAATAATAAGACACTCACCAGGAGTTAACCTTGTCTCAAAGTCACACACACAGACAATATCATATCACACATGCAAGTTTCACCCAGCCAAGTGTAGCGAAGAACCTCTTTGCTCTGTTCTTTTCACTATTCTTACACACAGACCCCAAAGCTCTGAAAATGGCCCCAATCAGCATGGAGAGGAACCCTCCCCAAGAGTGAAAAACTCCAATTGCCCATGGCTTTTTACTGTGTGATGCATTGATATGTATATTCTGCAAGCACTTCCCCCCCCCCCCTCCTGATCTTTAAGATTAACTTACAAAAATCAGGAGAAAAGCTCGCATCTCCATATGGGTTCATGGTGTTGCAATGGCCTTCAGTGTACATTTGTTCTTTCTTCTCAGCAATACTGCATATATGTTCTTTTTTTATTCTGCCTTGGTTGCATTTTATAAGCAGGATATTTTTATAAATGAGAAGTGGGGAGCTTGTTGTTGGGTTCAAAGTTTATTGCTATAGGATTAACACATTAGTGGCCATGAGGGCAGGCCAGTTTTGAGCAGGGCCAGGCCCCAAATTGGATGGAACCATTATCCCTTCCTAGTTTTTTTAGGGCCCATAAAAAGCAGCATCGAAAATAATGTTTCTCTTTAGCTGCACATAGACTAACTCTAAAGGGACGCGGTGGCTCAGTGGGTTAGGACACTGAGCTTGTCGATCAGAAGATCGGCAGTTTGGTGGGTCGAATCCCGAGCGCCTGTTACTCATCCCAGCTTCTGCCAACCTAGCAGTTCGAAAGCAAGTAAAAATGCAAGTAGAAAAATAGGGACCACTACGGTAGGAAGGTAACAGCGTGCGCCTTTGGCATCTAGTCATGCCGGCCACATGACCACGGAGATGTCCTCGGACAAACGCTGGCTCTTCGGCTTTGAAATGGAGATGAGTACCGGCCCCTAGAGTTGGAAACGACTAGCACGCATATGCAGGGGAACCTTTACCTTTACCCTTTAGACTAACTCTGCTTATAGACGTAAGTGCTAGACCCTTTTGTATAACTGATAATGAAACAGTTACCAAATTTTAAATAATAATCTTGTTTTATTTTCAGTGGTAAATGTTACATTCAGATTAGATGCAAATGTTTCTGTTTGCATTAAGGTGGCCTCAAATCACATCTATTTTTTCCGTTTGCGGAGGATAATTGTTGAAGAGTCACAAGATGGCGCTGTATACCTTTATCACACAGCTGTAAGTTAGAATACTGTATATTTTACAGAAAAAGATTTCCCCTTTCTAATTGTTTCACTTATTCTCTGCCACTCCCAATCCCCCAGGGTCAGGTCAAAAACACAAAATTCTCGAGGCTGAGGCTGAGAAGTACAATGAAATATAATCATCCAGGGAATATAATTGCAGTGGCTATGGAACAAAAGTAGCAGGGACTGATAATTCTACTTAATGTAAATGGCTAGCCCAATATTTTTCAACCTAAGCAACTTTAAGACATGTGAATTCCCAGGAATCCAGAGGCAGCATGAAAAATCAAGTGAACCCTGTTTAAAAACTTTACTCCTGTTCACGTTTATTGGGATTTAAGCAGTGTTGAATTAAGCCAGGATTTATTTTGAGTCAAATCACGACAGTTCATGCTGTGGAACATAGTTAGTAATCCAGGAGCATTGGGTCAAGGGGGTGTCAAAGAGCCCACCATGCACATAAAAAAGGGTGGAGCTGGGATTGCACAGTCATGAGTGCCATTTTGACTTTTCTGCACCTCTGCAGCAGATCCCCCTGCTCTGGTCTGCTGCTGGTTTAATCCTCCTGACAGATAGGCATTAAATTAAATGTTAGATTAGATTAAATGCTTCCTTCCAAAGGCAGGCCAGAGCAGTACAATACATTTCTATCACTGCCCATCCATAGATACTCCTCAAAGGGATCAGTTAATGTTAATGGCTGCCGTTTAAAGATGGTTTTACAGGCCATGTATTTGCCCATTAGGTTCCAAAAGCATGAAAATTTCATGAATACTAATAGGGTGTCTATTTCACTTAGAATACCATACTCAGACTGGTGGCCAAGAGTGTTTGGTATCTGATCTGGAAGCAGCTGTTGCCAGCAAAAGTGAATTCAAACCTCAAAAATGCTGTGACTTCTATAATACAGAAATAAATCTGCCCTCTTCCCAGCCCTTTTCCTTCGATACCAAATAACTCAATTAGATTTTTCTTACACAGATGTAGTCACACCATATTTTCCTTTTCCCTGCTTCTTCTTTTTAATGAGGGTTCCGCATTCATAGCCAAAAAGTTTTATTTCAGCGGTTCAAGGTTTCTGGCTATTGGTAATAGCCTTTCTACTAAAGAAATTACGCCACACTCTAATAAATGAGGCTTACTGTGCTTATTCAGAGGTAATCGCTCTCCTTTCTGCTTTGCTTGTCCAAAACATTTGGCATTATTCCAGGCCAAGTGTTTGACCAAACCCCCCCCTGATTTATTTGTTTCTTTTCTTGTTCTTTTTAAGAAGGCAAAACATCTTGCACTGTTTTTACTATAAACAATGTAGCAGAGTCTAAAAAAGTCATAAAGCAAAAAAAAAATGTCTGAAATCATCTAAGTTGATGTTTATTTCCTATTACACCTCAAAATCAAAGCATGTGGAAGAGAAGTTTGAATTGGCAGGTCCCTTTTAACAGTGAATGTCCTTGTACCAGTATGGCCGTACTTGGTTACAACACATAAAAACACATTCTGCAAAATGCAGCATTGATAATTTTGAGCCCGTTGGTTAAAACACATCGACATGGACAATTGGAAATCACTCAGCAAGTCTACCACATCTTTATCCTCCTTGGTGGCAACAGAGTAGTCAGCCTGTAAGGCTCCAATAATCTTTAGCATTTTCACTACACACTCTGCATCACAGTTGGCAACAATTTAGTGTCACAATAAAGACTTAAAGTAAGCTCTAATAGGATAACCAGAAAAATTGTTCAGAAAAAGACAAAGTTCAAAGGCCTAGCTTCCCACCAGAAAATTTCTGACCACCCAAAAAATTATAGTGGCAGAAAGTTCCTGGCAACTCTACTGATTGTGCTTTTCCTTATTTTTTTTTCTATACAGCAAAAGACACAAAGCAGCTATGAGTAGTTGACTAGTGGCATTATACCACAGTACCACTTGTAGGTAGCTATTCAACTGCTAAGCTTTATCATGTCGATCCCCCTGAAATCAATAGATTTGTCATGGTTATCAAGTCCCATTACTATTAGCAAAAATTAGTCTATATTCATTTGAGCTGAACTGGGACTGAGATGCAAATTGTATAGAATAATCCACATAATACTTCGAATTGTTTCATATATCTGTAGTGCTGCAATATCTGTTCTGAATGTAATTAGCTCTATTTTGAACATTAAAAATATTAATGGGGTGCTGTTAGAAATTCACAGGTCTCATAACCAACACAATGATAACAAAAGGTTGAAATGTTGTTTTTAACTTATTAGAGTCTTGTGATGTAATATCTTTCCAATTGTTCTTTAGCAGAATATTTAATGACCTGCATTTATCTCCACTTTTATATAACCTGGTTATGGCTATGATGTAGAACTTCAGGGAATCCAGTGAATGAAAAACCCAATCTTTTTATTTGGCCTTGGAAGAAATCAGCCATCATTGCAGGTTATAATGCTCCCAGATATATTATGGTGACATTTACTATAAGGTTTGCCAGGAGTACAACTTACTAGAAACACAGAAACTGGCTTATACTAAGTAAAATTGTTGGTTCCTCCAGTTGATCACTTTTAATTCTAACTGGTAGTTGCAGCTCTCTACAATATACTGGTGGACATGTCTAAATGTCTTCTCCAGACTTCCTGTTCACCTGACTTTTGAAATACATTGACTTAAAAGAAAAAGATAAGGGAAGCTGGCATACTGCAAATCAAAACTTTACTTTGCTTTACCAAAGCACTATCTTTATTTCCAAAAGCTTCTCTTATTTTTAGAAATAAGTATGTATATGGAAAGTTGTGGGCTATTTCTTCAGTTATGAGGGTGACATAGGCAAACCCATCTCCTACCCCATGGCAATTACTGCATGAGAATATCCATAACTTGCTTTCCATTTTCCCAATTGTCCTCCACCAGAAAAATCTTGGTTCTCCCAGCTCTACAGTTTTAGAGAGGTGACACCCACAGTCATAGCTGGAATTAATACCCTGGAATTAAACTTGAGACCTTCATGGAAGACAGATGCAGTTTCACTGAAGGATAGTCCTTCAGTCCCACATCATGATGGGAAATTCTATAAAATAATATGGCTATGAAGCATAAGATTCTCCATCCTGAGCAGCATTTGTCTTGCAACTATCTTTAAAGTATATTCAATGAATTCTCATTCTGTTCCTGTTTTCTAATTAGTGTAGATTATATTGTTCATGAACTATTACCAAATAGCTATATAGGTTGTCCTTGACTTATGATTGGTCTCTTAATGGCCATTCGAATTTACAGTGGTTCCTGCAAAAGCTACTTACAATCCAGTCCCAAAGTTACAGCTGCTGCAGTGCCCCCATTTTCATTTGCCCTTATGACTGACCGCAAGGATGCTGCGGTGACCCCCCCCACTTACCTTCCTCCCTGTGCCCCCATGGGTCCCTGCAAGCATTTCCCTCCCCCCAACAGCTCTCCACTGCCTTAAGCCTGATTCCCACCCACCAGGCCCCACTCACTCCTCTTCGCTTATCTTTTGAAGAGCCTCTTGAAGAAGCCTTCCATTGTGCGGGAATGGGGTCTTGGTCATTTGGTCGCAATTCTGGGATTGCGTCACATGGGCAAGGGGCAAATCACTCCATTTTTCTGCCTTAACACCTTTTGCACAGTGCCACAGAAAGCTTCTGTACAACCCCATCAGGCAGCCAAACAGAGCAATTTGTCTCATGACTGCCATTTTGTCCCACCCACAAGTGGGCGGGAGTAAAATGGCAGCCATTTCTGGGTCATTATTAAGTGAGATGCTTCACTTAACAGCCATCGCAACATACGATCATAATAGGCAGACTTCATTACTGTCGTATCTCGAGGACTATCTGTATGTTTCTCAATTCAGCAAACCTAGTTCAGCAAAGAGATATTTGGGGAAGATTAAAAATGATTTAATTTGTTGTAGGTTCTAAATGTTTCTAACGATGGATTCTGTTTAGAAATGCCCTTTTTATGTGTGGCAAAAGGGTTAGGTGTTTCATATGGTCATATATTTTTAAGGAGGAGAGAAGGAGGAGGAGAAGGAGAAGGAGGTGGTGGTGGTGGCATGGGAAAGAAAATAAAGGAGAATAAAAAATAAAGAGGATTCTGCACATTTGGGGCGCTGAGGGAAAAGTCAGCTAAGGAAGTTATTATTGACAGAGGCATTGTCTCCCACTACAGTTCCAATTTATCATTTCTTCTTCTTCTTCTTCTTCTTCTTCTTCTTCTTCTTCTTCTTCTTCTTCTTCTTCTTCTTCTTCTTCTTCTTCTTCTTATTATTATTATTATTATTATTATTATTATTATTATTATTATTATTATTATTATTATTATTTATTAGCAGTATGTGGATTGAGAACTACCAGAAGTACAGGCAGGATTTCGAAGAGGCAGAGGAACTAGAGATCAAATTGCCAACATACGCTGGATCATGGAGAAAGCTAGGGAGTTCCAGAAAAACATCTACTTATGCTTCATTGACTATGCTAGAGCCTTTGATTGTGTGGATCATAACAAACTGTGGCAAGTTCTTAAAGAGATGGGAGTACCAGACCATCTTATTTGTCTCTTGAGAAACCTATATATGGGCCAAGAAGCAACAGTGAGAACTGGACACGGAACCACTGATTGGTTCAAAATTGGGAAAGGAGTCCGGCAAGGCTGTATACTGTCGCCCTGCCTATTTAACTTATATGCAGAGCACATCATGAGAAAGGCAGGGTTAGATGAATCAAAAGTTGGAATTAAGATTGCCGGAAGAAATATCAACAACCTAAGATATGCAGATGATACCACTCTAATGGCAGAAAGTGAAGAAGAACTAAAGAGCCTCTTGTTGCGGGTGAAAAAGGAGAGTGCAAAACTTGGGTTGAAACTTAACATTAAGAAAACCAAGATCATGGCATCCGGCCCTCTCAATTTCTGGCAAATAGATGGGGAAGAAATGGAGGTAGTGACAGATTTTATTTTCCTGGGCTCCAAGATCACTGCAGATGGGGACTGTAGCCAAGAAATTAAAAGTCGCTTGCTCCTCGGGAGGAAAGCCATGGCAAATGTAGACAGCACATTAAAAAGCAGAGACATCACCCTGTCAACAAAAGTACGTATAGTCAAGGCTATGGTCTTCCCAGTAGCAATGTATGGCAGTGAAAGTTGGACCATAAGAAAGGCTGAGCGCCAAAGAATTGAGGCCTTTGAACTATGGTGCTGGAGAAGACTCTTGCGAGTCCCTTGGACTGCAAGGCGATCAAACCGGTCAGTCCTAGAGGAGATCAACCCTGACTGCTCTTTAGAAGGCCAGATCCCAAAGCTAAAACTCAAATACTTTGGCCACCTAATGAGAAGGAAGGACTCACTGGAAAAGAGCCTAATGCTGGGAAAGATTGAGGGCAATAGAAGAAGGGGACGACAGAGAATGAGGTGGCTGGATGGAGTCACTGAAGCATTAGGCGTGAGCTTAAGTGGACTCCAGAAGATGGTAGAGGACAGGAAGTCCTGCAGAAACGTTGTCCATAGGATCGCGATGGGTCGGACACGACTTCGCAGCTAACAACAACAATTATTTTGCAAGTGTAAAACATAAATTAATACAATTATTGTATTAATTTTGACAGCCAGCGATAAACACGAGCACAGAGCAAGACTAAGTGGATCCAGTAGAGTATTGAATTTCCACACTGTACGTATATCAGCCTATCAGTCAAAAATTATTTTTCCTTATGTAACAGAAATGAAGAAATGAATACATCATGACAAAGTCAAGCAACACATTTTTTATGTGAGCATACAGAGCAAGAAATGTAGAAGAATTTAACAATATCTCACATGGGAAAAATGATATTTGGAAATATGATCACTTGAGGCATGCATATGTGGCTCTGTAAGGCCAGTTGCAAAGTTGGGATCATCCTTAGCCTAAAAACTAAAGCCAGCGTCCCAAAGAATGTTACGCTTATTTACTATAGATGTAAAAGAAATATCTGCAGATTTCTCTGGGAACTGCACATTCCTGCAATTGTCTCATGGACAGGAGCAAAGCATAGAATCCCTTAAGGTTCCTCATTCGCTGATGAAAAAAAATTAAGTCAGACATGTTGCATGCATTTGAGAAAGTTGCTGATAAAACTGCTCATATCAGAAAGTTTTCAAAGACAACAAATGTCATGAAAAGGGGGGGGAAATATGAGGAAACCTACAACACTGACATCTCATTCTTGATCAGCTAAGAACGGGGTCTTCAAACTTGGCCCTTTTAAGACTTGTGAACTTCAACTCCCAGAATTCCTCAGCCAGTGTCTGGCTGAGGAATTCTGGGAGTTGAAGCCCACAAGTCATAAAAGGGCCAAGTTTGAAGACCCCTGAGCAAAGAAGAGCAAAGATGAAGGAGCTGTGGTGGCGCAGTGGTTAGAATGTGGTATTGCAGGCTAATCCAGCTCACTGTCAGGAGTTCAATCCTCAGCAGCTCAAGATTGACTCTGCTATCCAGCCTTCATTGCTATCTTTGGAGGGTGTCAGAACCAGGGGGGAAAAATAGTTTCTCTTCTGGTACAGTTGCATATAATCTAGGCTTGTCTCTATCATGGACTGGGAAGAAGATGAAGGCAATAGCTCAGGGGCATGAAAGACTCAAAGCTCAATAGATTTTATCTACCTGGAGACTACTGTTGGATGGGGCCAAAATAAGAGCAGTGGCAAAAATACTACTTTAATGCCAATTCAGCTAAGAATGACCTATGCTTGGCTGGCTGATGGGTTGGTGATAAGACATAGCCAACAACTTGGGGACATTTGAGCAAAAAGATGTTGCCATAGTATGATTATGCTTGGGTTAGTGCAAGTGGGGAATGGCCTGGAGAAGGCTTTTAATAAAGACCTTGGATTTATCCCTTCTGCAACCACTTTCCCATCCTTTCCTTTCTCTGATTTGTTTCCAGCCACAAAACTTTAAATTCTTCACTAGTCATTTTCAGGGTGGATGCTGCTTGCAATGCACCTCCTGCAATGGAATGTAAGAAAACCAGATCAAGGTATTTCCCTAGATGGAGACTCATGATTTGCAGGTTGATAACTGGTCTTCATCAGTAAATCTCCCAGTGGATAGGAAAAGACTTCCATCTTTCAAGTATTTAAAACCTGTGCAGTATTGGCATAGCTGAGGGGTCCTTGTTGCTCTCTGAGCTTAGTTGTTTTCTTCAGATGCTTCACTATCCAAACTAGATAACAACATCATTGAGCACTAGTCATGTTACCTAGTTTGGGTAATGAAAGGTCTGCAAGGAAACAACCAAGTTCAGGGAGCATCAAGGGCCCCTCATTTCAACCCTGAGCTACAAATATTCTCCTCTATCGGTTGGCATAACTGGCAGAAGAGAAGGCATTAGTGGGTGTGTGGCTTTTGGAGAGGGTGAGCTGGAAATACTCTTATCAATTGTACCCAAGAATGCAGCCTTTCCAAAGTAGCAAAATGGTTGGGTGGGGGGAAACCCCTTCTGACAGGCCCCAAACTTAGACAGCTCACGCTGTGATTGTAGAAGCCATTGTTAACAAGCTAAAGTGACATATCGTATTGCAGGTTAAAGAGAGGAATATCAAATTAATGGTCAGAAATAAACCCCCTGCTTTTGTCTGGAAAGCTGTCATCCGACCCACCCAGCAATTTATTTTCAGAGAGGGCCCTTAAAAGAACAAAAAGAACTGGCTTGGCTCACATGCAATCCTCTGGATGGGTGGGGCTATTGTTGTCACTGAAGGGATAAGGATCAGCTTTGTATCTTCAAGATCTAGTATCCTAGGGATATTTAGATGCAAATTTAAGATGTTTTGCAAACCTTTCTCCCCACCCTTTCTCTCTTGTTAAAATATAGCCTTTTAGGTCAGACCAGCAACCTTATTTTTCCAGTTATGTTTGGCCGGCAAGGCCATGCTAGCTGTATGTGTTAATGTTTATTCATTCATCCATTCGTTCAATTTTTATGGTCTCCCAGCCACTCTGGGTGATGAACAAAATTAAAAATTAGGTAAAAACAATTATAATAGCAAAAACATTTAAGTGCATTTAGCGGAGACTAAATCATACACTGAGGAGATCAACCCTGACTGCTCTTTAGAAGGCCAGCTCCTGAAGCTGAAACTTAAATACTTTGGCCACCTAATGAGAAGGAAGGACTCACTGGAGAAGAGCCTAATGCTGGGAAAGGTTGAGGGCAAGAGAAGAAGGGGATGACAGAGAATGAGGTGGCTGGATAGAGTCACTGAAGCAGTAGACGTGAGCCTAAATGGACTCCAGAAGATGGTAGAGGACAGGAAGGCCTGGAGGAACGTTGTCCAAGGGGTCGCGATGGGTCGGACACGACTTCGCAACTAACAACAACAACAACAAATCATACACCATAAACACCAATCTAACAAAAAAAATGGTTGTACAGTTATTCCAGCACATCTGGACACTGGACATTGCTATATCATAATTGTGAGCTGGTGCCTGAATCACCATATGAATGTTGAGGACACTATGACAGCTGCAGTTATACGTTTCCTTGTTCAGTGCTGTTGTATCTTCCAATAATCCCTTTGTAATGTTATAATGTATGGAGATTTAAAGTTCAGTGCATGGAACTAGACAATTTGATGCAATCCAAAAAAATCAGTATGAACTTTCAAAAGCTACATGATCCTTTGCAGAAAACACTTGCATAGAATCTTTTAGCAGGATGTAGATGGACAATCTATTATATTTTATGGAAGATAAGTCATGGCAACTGGACTTCTTTTCTGTTTTGGTTTGAAATATTTCGCTGTTTATCCAAATACAGGTAGCCCTCAGCTTACCATGACTCAACTTCCAGACAATTCTACTGGGATGACTGAGCATCTTCATCAATATGGTGTGTCTTCTAATGGTACAGGTTTTGTGATTTTCTTTATATAAAGCATCAATAAGCCACTCTGAGCCCTCCAGATTCAAGTCAGTATGGCCAATCGGGAAAAAAGTCTGGAATATGGAATCTAAAATATTAAGGTGGTGCTGTCTATCAGGAATTTTGGAGTGGTAGAATAATGGCCAACTTTCTTTTTTAACCAGTTTCTGCCTTGTTAGTAAAATGTGATGATCAAAATGCTCTTTTAAAACATTTAAAAATGTTTAAAGTAGCCGTTCGTTCAGTGACTGTACAAAGTTACAATGGCACTGAACGAGGAGAATTTGTGAGGGGTCCTTGTAATTGTGGCTGTTACATTGCAGTCATATGATCATGATTTGGGTGCCCGGCAACCAGCTCCCAATTTTGACACTGCAGTGTCACACATTGCCATTTGCGACCTTCACTTTTGGGTTCCAACAAAGTGAATGGGGAAGCCAGCAGAAAGTTACAAATCGCAATTGCATGATGCACTTAATGGTTGTGTGTGATTCTCTTAATGACCACAACCAGAAGTGTTAGAATTGCTGTTTTTAGATTGGTACAGCCACATAATTTTTTGCCTTATGTCCACATCACTTAGCAACAGAATTGCTGTTCCTAATTATGGTCAATAACTGAGGACTACCTGAATACAAAAATATTGTTGAAACTTTTAGAAGTTGGGTTCTAGCCATCAATAGCACAAAATCCGAAACATGTGATTAAGGAGATTTTGTAAACCAAAGGCCAAAATGAAGCAACTCATTCTTAAATATACAAATACATCATGACATTCTCAGAGAAATGCTGCCAATGTGCATATCTTAATTATAAAGTAAAAATATCATTTCTCCCCATCTGAGTGAGGTTGGTATTGGATCCTCATGCCTTCTCACTATCCCAATAAACCATGCAGGAAATTTATTCAGTGTTGGGATGGAATAATAATTTGTCATTAAAACATGCCTTAGGTTTTCTAATGAGAGAAGCAGAGAGGTTCAGTAAAACAGAAAAGTGTGACATTTATCAATGGAATAGAATTACATTCAATAGGTTCAGGTCTTATAAGTCCATAATGTTTACCAGTAAATCCTAAAAATAATCATTCCGCTTCCAAACTGGCATCTCTCAGATATATTGGTAAGCTGGCTTTTCTCCTTCAGATCATTTTCTAGGATCCTAGTTTTAATTATTTAGTTTTATTCATTTATAACATAAAATATGAAATTACCAAAGCAAATAGTAGGGGTGGAAAAATTTGGAACTCTGATTTTATATATGGTGATGGCAGCAAGATTGCTCAATGCAGAAAAGTGGAAGGATGCCTCGATTCCTACCATGGATGAAGAGTTACAAAAGCTGATGGAATTAGCAGAGATGGCCAAATTGACTGTGCTGATAAAAGAAAAGAAAAGAACATAAGTACCTCTGTTTCTACTTGGAAACCGCTTCTGGACTTTGTCCTTGAGATGGAAAAAAATGATATCATGATTTTGGGTTTTACCGATTAGACCAGACATGTCATACCCTCAACGTCACATGATGTTGTACAACATATTGGAGCCTTTTCACCATTGCCGGCAATGGGGTGGGCACAGCTTCCGGATGACACGTCCGGCCTGCAGGCCGGCAGTTTGACACCCCTGGATTAGACTGATTTGCCGATACAGAAATGGCTAGTGCATACTACTATAGAAATGTAAGAAGTTGAGATTTGATTTTAATGTCTGATTTTACTGCAACAGAGAGAGTCGGAAGTCAATGCCTTTTGTTTCTTCCCCTCCCTTTCTTCACACCTTTTTTTGTTTTCCTTTTTTCCACTGCTGTCCCCTGCTATCGTATTTGCTGTCCTTCAGATAATTGAACTAAGCCCAGATATTCATTTTGACCAAACCCAGGTAGGGTTCATTTGGAATTGTAATATCTAAGTGGGGCTACATAGATAATATAGGGACGCGGTGGCTCAGTGGGTTAGGACGCTGAGCTTGTCGATCAGAAGGTCGGCAGTTTGGCAGGTCGAATCCCGAGTGCCGCGTAACAGAGTGAGCGCCTGTTACTTGTCCCAGCTTCTGCCAACCTAGCAGTTTGAAAGCACATAAAAATGCAAGTAGAAAAATAGGGACCACTGCGATGGGAAGGTAACAGCGTTCCGTGCGCCTTTGGCGTCCAGTCATGCCGGCCACATGACGACGGAGACGTCCTGGGACAAGTGCTGGCTCTTCGGCTTTGAAACGGAGATGAGCACTGGCCCCTAGAGGCGGAAACGACTAGCACGCATGTGCGGGGGAACCTTTACCTTTACCTTTACATAGATAATAGGTAATCTAAACCTGATACCCCATGGCTTCATATTTTTTTATATCAAAGGAGGAGAAGAAGAGGGTCACATTTTGCCTCAATACTTTTTAATCTGCTTCTGATTCTACTGAGGATAATTATGAATGAAACGTGATCAGGCTATGAATTATCCTTGCAAAGTCAAAAGTGTATTATTTGTTCAGCCTGGTTTATTTAAAACTAAATTCAGAATCATCTAGAGAAATACAGTAACTTTTATAGACAGTTCAAATCTTCAGTGATGACATCAAAATGAAATCTGGATTGGATATGGGTGAGATAAAAATGGAAAAATTGGACAAAGGTGGAATTGAACTATGGAACAACACTAACATCAAAGCACTGACAGTGGAGGAAGATTATAAATACTTGGAAGCAAATAATATTCTGTATGCTTAAGTGGAAAAGACACCAGCACCAAATATGTACAAGTTTTAAAATCAAAGCTGAATTGTGGTAATACAAGAAGAAAATTAGTGTCTGTGGTTTGTTTCAAATGAAGTAGACAATGGAAGATGAAATCAGAGGTCTAAATGATTACATAAAAGCAACCGAAGAGAGGAAGTCAATACATATATTCAAGAAGAAAAACATTTTGAATGTGACAGAATAAAAGGTGGAATACAAAACTGAATAGCTGCAACATCAAAAAAATGATAGCTACCTCACCCCCCACAGCTCCTGGCTGCCAAATAGTTGAAAAGGTATCTGCCTATGCTGCACAGCTCCCTGGGGAGGCAAAAGAAAAAAGATATTTGAATCACTAATTACACCCCCCCCACCACTCTTTCTTAAATATATCCTACAAGCTCAATAGTTTTCTGCATTATTTTACTTTTTATTCCACCTGTCAGTTAATATCACCCATTTTTTGCAACCACTGTCAATGACGCTAGTCATATTTTCCAAGAGAATTTTTTTTAATTCTTCCCTTTTATCCTTGCACCTGGATCTTTTCTTCCAGTTGCTGAGGTGAAGGCATTTTAAACTGTTGACTTGTCATTGCCTCCTTGAGATTTAATTTAACTTGATACTTCTTGCTTTGTTCCATTTCCATGTAAATCCATCTTTTAACAGTTGCTGTTAGGCCACCCCAAAGCTGTCTTCACCAGGAAATCACTTCCTTAGTTTAATGCAAGGCCTATAAGATAATTCACGCACCCCCATCCCACCCCACCCGCCACCATCTTTTTCTTTTCATTTTAGTTCTGGCAGTGAAAAGCTGACAGCTAGTCCAGCACCCTGATTCACTCAGAATTATTGTCTGAATAAATGTGGATCCTTTTGAAAACTTTCTGACAATTATACCGCAAGATGGGAGATTAAATTGTATTTGTCATCGAAGACACGCTTGCGGGAGAATGTCTTCTCAGCCCCACACGCACTTTCCAGCCTTGGGGAAGGGAGCGGATTGTGCCTGTAAGAACATGAAGTGGTTCCCCTTGCAGGCTTTGAGGATAAAATAAATCTGCTGATGGCAATTATAAACAGATTTAGCAATTCAGATGAGGTCACGGGGCTCTTTGCAGGTGAAATCTGGGGAAGGGTCACTTAAAGCTTCTCGTCATCATTTTGCCCTTTTAAATGTCTTCATCTTAAATAAATAATACATATACATATAAGGCTGTGTTCCACATACACATATAAGGTGCTGTTTTCCATCCAAATAGGTACCGTATTTCTGGTTGAAGGGCCTGGTTGATGAACAAAATTATATGTATGGGTGTGGAACCTTCTGGAACTGCTGAAAGACTTACCACACAGTCCTTTCAGCCATTTTCAAGAAGTTCCACACCCATTCGCATTATTCAGGTGACCTGGAGGGCACATATAAACCTCTAAGTGACCTCAGCCACTCTGAGAAAGAGTGCTAATGTCCAGACGACTGCAAGGAATATAAATCCTTCCATCCTCCACCATTCAGTCAGAACTGAAGAAGCTTCTTGGATGAGAAGTGAAAAGTCTTCAAAGAAAAAACAAAGTCCAGTTGCCTTTTGAAAAAACACCTTTGGGATATGGATAAAACTCAGTCTTATTGCATACCTGTTGTAGTCCCACCCAAGGTGAACTAATCAGTTTGGTTTTATCAGTAACTTAAGAAAGCTCTGACGACTGCACTACCTGGAGACAGAGGCAACAGTTGGGGTTGACCATAGGATAACAAATTTCACACTAGTATAGCTTTCAGAGGGTCAAATCAAGGCACTAATAAATTGATCTTGACCTTGACATTGAGCCTGAATCAGCTTTTGACCGATTCAGGCTCAACTTCAAAGTCAAGGTCAATTTATCAGTGGGAAAGATCCCAAAATGTATTAGATCTTTTAAGAAATTTTGCTTTGGTAATCATATTAAAGCCTCACAAATAACAAGATTCTACACTGAGGCCATGGAAGGTGACTTATAAATTGAAGTATACTGAGATGTCTTTAATGAACACCAAAATATGAATATTACCAGTGATTACTCAAGCAAATGAGGTAACCTTTAGCCAATTGATGCTATAACATTATGAAAAATGTTGCATCCTACGAGTATAATATCAGGAATTAAGATGCATTGCCGGTAGGTCAACAAAGAGTCATTTTCCCCCCCAAAAAACCCAGACTCTTGGAATTTAAATTCCCCAAACTAATTCTGTCTTGTACACACACATAAACATCCAGGTATATACACATTGTTTGTGTTTGTATATCTCCCCCATTAACTTCAGGAAAATCAAATGACGGAATAGACAAAGAGCAGGGTAACCAGCATAGTCCAATATTTACTCCCCAATCTTCTACCATTTTTGCAACAATACCACAGAGGATGATCAGGTGGTTTCAGCACATCTTATGAGGAGTTAGAATGAGCAGTCATTTTTGTAACAGTGACATGATTCCTAAAAACTAGCAACCATTCAGTTAGTTCTGCAGCTTTTTTTTACAGGCCTATACATGTCATTTGTATTCATGCATTAACATTAAACAAAATCCAAATACATTCTGAGTTCATGCCCTGTGACACAGCTATTCTCTATTCCTGGAAAACCTTCATCTCAGGAGTTTCAAATCTTATAGAACAGACACCCTCTTGTTTTAGTACCTGATTACTGCCCAGAGTTGTTTCAATACAAGATGGGCAGCAAATAAATTTAACAAATAAAATAAAATAAAGTCTGTGCTGTGTCATGAAATTGCTCTTTAACAAAACATTTAAAAATAGCATTCTTGTTGAAAAATAAAGTTTAGTTCATTATTGCCTACTGCTTACTTTACTAGAGCAATACCATTATCACATTTTGGTTTTTAGAAGTCCTGAAAATGACTTCAGTGGAACATCCTGGATGTCACTGTAGCTTTACTAAAATGTGTGATGGATCACCTACTATTGGAGTTGCGTGAATATGCATCCAGCAGCAAATGCACTAAAAACCTCCGAAGGCTCCTTTTCCCACAAAATAGCAGCAGCAGGGGCATAAACTGGATTCAGTAATAATGACCTTGACTTCAGTGCATATAGATCTGCTGTTTGGCTTAACAGAAGAGAACATTTGTAGCTTAGGGATGAACTGTGGGTGAGTCCTTGGTGCTCTCTGAGCTTGGTTGTTTCCTTGTAGACGTTTTATTACCCAACTCGGTAACATCATCAGTGCTGGAAAGGAGTAGGATTTGCTCTCTTTTTATACACATGATTTGCCCTGCCAGTGCTGGTTGGAGTGGCCTTGGTGGTTCCTTGATTAGGCTGTTGTTTACTGTTTGGCTTATCTTCCTGGAGTAGAGGATGGGAAGCAGATAGGGAAATGCAAACATTTTCCACTTTTCCTTCCGTCCCATCTTTGACTCCCAGCAGGGCACAAATCCTTGAATGTCAGAGGATTTGGGCACTTCCCATGCTCTGCCCCTACCCTGATCAGAAGTCTGACAGCATATCTAGCTCCATAGAAAGTGGAGCAGCTAAAACAATTGGCATATCTTAGCCACCGTGAAAGGTTTCAATAACTGCTTCTTCCAGCTGGGTGAAAATTGAAGACTGCTCTATGAAATCCCACCCAACGGCTTCTTTTTAATCCTCCCCCCTTTTCTAAATGGAGACACGCTTATCCTTCTGCAATCTGTGCTCTTTCTCAGCCATGCTAAATGGCTATTCGGCTTGCCAAAGGAAAGTGCGATAGATTTCCAGATAACACTTCATTGTACCGGAGCAAGATGAATATCGAATGCCCGGGATATGTGAAATGAAGCAAAGTTTACCCTGTCAGAGCCACTTAGTATTAATCATCTTCAAATGACGTGGCCATCAGATGGTTCCTTGCAGCTAACAAGCTCATACAGGCAGGCTTGTTTGATGGCGACCGAGTGAGACTATATAAGCAACCTGCCACCAACCTTCCTTCATAGGAAAGGAGAAAGGTCTTCTTTCTAATATCTTTCCTCACCAGAGGTGTTGAAATCTCCTCCCCGCTCTGCAGCCATTTTTAAGAATGCTGTATCCATTCAAGTTGACTTCATTCTCCTGCCACCGGCACGGCCCATCAATAACCTGGTTCCTCTGACCACCTGAAAGTGGGGCAAAGGACTGGGCCGACTCGGGGGGCACCCCATAAAAATAACATTTCTTAGAGATGAGAAAGTGAGAAGCAGGAGAAGAAGAAAAGCTGTGACCGCAGCGCCGTGACTAATACTGGAATTGAGCAAAAAGACGGATCTTATTTCAGGAGGGGGAATAGTTAGCTACTAAAGCTCTTGTTGAATGATTTCAGGAAGTGTATGTGTTTTTCTTATTTCAACTTTTTTTTTCTTTCAGAGCTGGTTCTCTAGCCTGGTCATGAACAGGGCCAGAAAAGTATAGAGCAAAACAGCTTTTTTCTCGCTTTCGCTCTGTGTCCCCCAAAGTGTCTCTCTCAAGAGAACAAAGCTGTCCCAAGACACATTTTTTTGTTTTGCAATACAGGCCAGCCCTGAGACTATGCAGCTGCCCAGTTGAAGATACTGGTGAGTCCCTTCATGATATGGTCAGGATGAGGTTAGCTCGTTAATGGTTTCTACATCTACAACAAAACCACAGCACCCCTTTGACTTTGCTTCTTCTAAAATCAGGAGGATTTAATGTTTTAGTCTCCTCCACTTTGATAATCATGTTCAGAACTCAGAACTTTACCTTGAAGTAGCTTGGCATTAAAAAAATACATGTTCATTATCCTTAAGGCATCATGCTGCAGGCTCCAGCAAATGTGGGCATGTGCCTGATGTCATGACTCATGTATGAAAGGGATAGAGCTTGTGTCATAAGGGTGCCATGCGGCTTTCATTGTTCTGCCCACAACCTCTCTGGACAATTCATTCAGGAGATCTGTTTCGGGAGTGCAGGAGCATGAACAAATGCCTGCCTGCAACTCAGGATCCCGTAGCAGCTCTTAAAGAAAAGGTTACATTGCCCTTATATAATCCTGGAAACAGATCTGGCGGCTTTGATGAGTTGCAGACAGAGCTTCATTTATGCTCCTATGTGTACAAAAACACTTTTCTGACATGAACCAAAGCCCTAGTTTTATTAACGTTTAGAATCTACTTTCTGGCATTTAAATTTATTAATTCACGTTCTGCACTCTGGAGTAACCAAAACAACAACAGCAACAATCTTCATCTATTTTGGGGTGTGTGTGTCTGTGTGACATCTGTAGAGGGATTTCACTAGTGCTATTTTAAATCCCTTTCACAAAACTGAATTTACCCAGATCATTCTTTATGTCTTTATAGGACTCTATAGTTCTTAGTCTCTCATGATTCCCATTGTCCATCCCATTGTCCATATATTCCGGGTTCTCTAAATCTTTTTTAAAGTATCATGCCTCAAAACAGATACTGCCCTTAAGATGCTGGAGACACAAATCCATAAGTGTTGACTTTTTGCACTGTGTGTTCTATGGACCACTAATGACATTGACAGAGTGAAGTTAGTAAACAGGGTTTCATATCCAAACATAGAACGGAAGGGTTCAAATGAACCTTGGAGATTGCCTAGTTCAGGGATCCCCAATCCCTGGTCCATGGACCAGTACCGGGCCGCAGCATGCCAGCAACTGGTCTGCGCAAACAAGCAAAGCCCCATCCATGTGATGCAGGCAGCACAGAAAACCACGCCCCTTCCGGTCCACGGAAAAACCTCTCTCCACGGAACTGGTCCCTGGTGCCCAAAAGGTTGGGGACCTCTGGTCTAGTTCTCAATGTCCCACTTCTGATCATAAGACTGATACTTGTAGATATTTGTCTTCTGTGTTTCCTGCAGAAAAAATATTTCCCCCTTCTCCTTTCTCCCACATTGGGGAGAAAAGCTTAATGACACGTCCCTTCTGTCAGAGCATGGAACTATAGGTAGCAAATAAATTTTATTACAGTGTGATTGCATTTTGGGTGCTCAGCAACCAGCCTGCATTTATGGCCACTTGTAGCATCCCATTGTCTTGTGACTGCAATTTATGTTTTTTGCTAGAAATTGGCATTTACTTCTGGTTTTCAGGAAAAAAACACCCATTGTGGACAATGGATTCACTTAATGACCACAGATTCGCTTAACAAACAGCCAAAAAAATGTCATAAAATTGAGTTAGTCATGGGATGGTTAACAACTGGTATAATTTACAACTGTAAATCTAGGCTCAATTACAGTCATAAATCAAGATTACCTACACTTGTCCTTTTGGATTTTAAATGTCTGACTCTGGATATTCTTAATGTATTCATATGCATGTTTGTTTGTTTCAGTTTTTGTATACCACCAGATTCCAAAATAACTCCAGGCAGTTCGCAAATATACAAGTCCAAAAAAACCACAAATAGCTTTATCCGTAAAATTTTCTCTTAAAAGCTCAAGATCATGATGAAAGCATTAATCTCCCATAAAAGAACTTTTATAATGAAATCCCATCTCCTGCTTGACCTGTAACTTTTTTCCCTCCAGGAACCTCTCAACTAGGATACTTAATGATAATAGAAGTTGTTGGTTGATTGTTTTTCCACTCAGTAGGTGACATTGAGTAGGAGGGGAAAGTAAACTGGAGAATCCATCAGTTGTTCCTCTGAAGTTGTCCTACATTAAATCTGTCGGTGCAAACCGTTCAGTGGTCTCCGTGCTGAAGCACATTGAAGCTAAGCCATGGAGGCACTGCAGTTATGTCACCATATTGACTCAAGGCCTGGAGGATGGATGTTAATGTAGCTCTGAAGAATTGCAGACAGCAGCTGGTCTCACTCAGGGTTGAATTTTCAAACCTTTTGTGGAAGGCTATAAAAGTGTACCTGCTTAGCATGAAGTAAATCTCAGGTTCAGCATGTGATCTGTCTAGGTAGTTTTTGAGAAGATCCTTGCACGAAACTCTGAAGCTATTTGGAGCCAACAGCAGTGAGGTAGAAGGGAGCCAATAGCAGATCATGTCACCATGGTATCCACAAGGGAAGACAAGAAGGAGCACACATGACCAGATAGGCATGGAAACACCATCATATAAATCCTGTGACTTTATGGATGCCCTTCAGATGTTAGGACACCAATGCTTAATGGTAGCAGTTGCATGGTGATATCACTGCTTATGTATCATTAGGGTGTCCCTGTGGTTTTTGTGGGTGCTGTTACATATCATTCTCCATTTGCAGCTCAGATATGGTACGTCTAAATGCTTTCACTTGGAGAAAAGCAATTTGTTATATCTATTGTTTGGAAGTGTGACCACGGATTGCCTGGAATTCTATCTATACTTGTTACATGGGGATTTTTAGCCTTGCAAATCCTGTTGCATTTGGCTCAGTTGACTCCAAATCTTTCTCCACAGACACAGTTTGTCTTGGTACTGACAGAAGCCTAAGGGGAGGCAATTATTTGAGAAGTCAAAATTATCCACACAGTGTTACCATCATATGATCATTCTCTTTCTTTGTGACAAGGCATGAAATCTCATTTTCTCTGACCATAATCCAATGTATCTAATTTGTTTCTTATTTTCATGATTTATACAGGGCCTTAATTATGGTTGGTCTAGAGCCACAGGGGGGAAAAGACATTAAACAGGTGTCTAATTATTTCATAGCACCGATTAGTGTTCACCAAGTAACTTCACACCCACGTATCAATCTAGCTGGTAATTTTTTAAAGAACTTGTTCCCAGAAAAATGACACTAAGTCCGGAATGTATTTCTCTTTACATTCAAAGAAGACCCATTTTGAGTCTAATAATGTTGGCAATGAACTCAGTATAAGAGGATTAAAACATGACAGGTATAACATTTTTCAAACAGTAGAAGATAAATCCAAAGAAAGAGAAAAGAGGAAAAATGCAAGAAACAAATAAACAATTTCCAACCTTCTTCTCAAACAGATATTTACAAACTTATTATCCCTCCTTCTTCTTGGATAGTACATAAATCCTTTCAATCCCTTTATTTAATCTACACCTTCTTCAGTCCTCAGATCCATTAATCATCATTTCATTTGTTTCTGCTTTCGTCAACAAGTCCATACAAAGTTTCCAGTGTTTCAAAAAAGTACTTGCTTTTAATTAGACAACAGTTGATAAGAGATGCCATTAAGAAACAAACGTGGATATTTGATCTAGGAGGAATTATTCTTAACGTCTTGAATGATTTGGGATAGATGAAATGCCATGGCAAATTTTCTACAAGTTGATTATAACAGTTGGTTAACAACGGGCTTTGTTTTTGTTTTAACCTTGTTTTTATTATTATTATTATTATTATTATTATTATTATTATTATTATTATTATTATTGTTGTTGTTGTTGTTGTTGTTGTTGTTGTTGTTGTTGTTGTGGCATAATTTGTAGCAATGTTAGCTACAAACAGTGGTGAGATTCAAATATCTGAACAACTGGTTCTCTGCGTGGATGCAGGCCTGGGCTTCCGAGGCCTAGTACAGACTTCCAGAAGTGGCATCCACGCACTTCTGCTGGGCTGTTCTAGACCTGGGAGGCCTCATCCAGGCCTCTAAGGCCTAGAACAGACTTCCAGAAGTGGCATCCATGCACTTCTGGTGTGCCATTATAGGCCTGGAAGGCCTCCTCCAGGCCTCCGAGGCCTAGAACAGACTTCTGGAAGCAGTGTACATTCAGCTGGTTCTCTGAATTCAACAAAATTTAGCTACGGGTTCTGCTAAACCAGTGTGAACTGGCTGAATCCCACCACTGGGTGCAAACATATGTTTGGATTTCAAGATGTATGTGACTTGATCCCTAAACTACTACAGCTGCAACATACACACAGAATTCCACTCTACATAATAAAAGGGGTTCAGTTATATAGTATGTTAACATTATTTCTAACATTATGTTTCTTATGTCTATTTTAAGGGACCTAAAATTCTCTGATGCCAAATGCCAAATGCCAATTTCTGTATTTCACTCCTTTTTAATATTTTTTCTTATACAAGCTTTTTGTTTAGCCTAAGTCCTGAAAATAAGATAGCATATATAGCATTCCAATCCCCCATGATGATAAGGACATAATGTTTTGGTGTTAATTCTTTAAGGTGCTGTGGGGCTTCATAGAACCAGTCAATTTCATCCTCTTCAGCACCTGTGGTTTGCGGCATAGACTTGGACTACTGTGATATTGAATGGTTTGCCTTGGATTCGCACTGAGATCATTCTGTCATTTTGGGGATTGTATCCCAGTATTGCTTTTCCTACTCTTTTATTGACTATGAAGGCTACTCCACTTCTTCTGAGGGATTCTTGCCCACAATAGTATACCTGATGGTCATCTGAATTAAATTCACCCATTCCTGTCCATTTTAGTTCGCTGATTCCTAAGATGTCGATGTTCAGTCTTGTCATCTCTTGTTTGACCACGTCCAGCTTGCCTTGATTCATGGATCTTACATTCCAGGTTCCTGTGGAGAAAAAATCTTTACAGCATCAGACTTTCCTTTCACCACCAGATGCATCCATAGCTGAGCGTCCTTTTGGCTTTGGCCCAGTCGCTTCATTCTTTCTGGCGCTACTAGTACTAGCCCTCTGCTCTTCCCCAGTAGCATGTTGGACACCTTCCAACCTGAGGGGCTCATCTTCCAGCATCATATCTTTTTGCCTTTTGGTACTGTCCATGGGGTTTTCATGGCAAAGATACTGGAGTGGGTTGCCATTTCCTTCTCCAGTGGATCACATTTTGTCAGAACTCTCTACTATGACCTGTCCGTCTTGGGTGGCCCTGCACAGCATAGCTCATAGCTTCATTGAGCTATGGAAGCCCCTTCGTCACGACAAGGCAGTAATCCATAAAGGGAGGGTTAACGTTATGTTTGCGTTATGCTTAAGGAGCCTAGTTTAACATACTGTATTTCATTGCTTTTTCCTCCTATGTTTATTACAGAATTCCTCAGGCAATTGTGTTAGAAGAGTTCAGTTAATTACAACTACGCATGTTTGCAGGTCTCTGGCATCATGACCTTTGCTCTTCATGTGGCAAAAGTTTGCTGGAATGAGCATTGACAGGTATAGATTTCTGACAAATTCTCAAATGGTGCTATCCGACAGCTGTTTCTCTTTCTGACCTACAGATGGCAGTGAACCTTCACACTTAAATAAGAAATATCAAACATGGTGCTTCTGCTTCAGACTTTGGAGCAGAGAACAAGTTACCTACCAATCAACTGAAGTCCTTTTAGGGATAGTATGAGTCAGTTGCCTTTGGCAAGACTCTGATTGCTTTCACTGAAAGAGGGAATGTGTAAAAATGCCGAGCAATAACATTCTCTCTGGAGCAAATTCAAACTGGCGAAGTCAAATATCGTAACATTACTGAAAGCAAGCAATGCATCCAGGAGAAATGAACAGTATAATTAGGGAAGACAAGTGAAACAAAAGTGGTAAGAAAAACCACTTCAAGGAAACAATGTAAGATTCAGAAGGAAGAAATGGTTTCAGGTTGTGACTGTAAGTGTAACTTCCCTGTTCTGTTTACTTTACTGAAGACTTCAGCACTGCCTTATTTAAATTGCATTAGTCTTTTCTAAATCTTCTGGACTACAATACCCAACATTCTCTTTTAGCATGGCCTTCTACTGGCAAGGAATATTGTGGTTGGACATGTCTTTAGAGCGCTAGGTTGGAAAATGCTAATCAGGGTGAAAGTCTATTCTATCCAGATCTCCAAGTTCACATCTTCTTCTGGCATGGGAGTAGAGTAGAGTAGAGTAGAGGCCGTTTCTTGTTAGTAGGTTAGTTACTCATTCATCTATGGCTGTTAACGGAGGCCATTAAATAATTTGATAAATGCTTCCCTACTCTGAAATGATTGTGTTCCCAGAAAAGTGTGTCAATTAGTGAAAGAGAAAAGTGTGTAAGTTAGTGAAAGAGAAAGAGTCTAATATTCAATAAAAGAGAGGGCAACAAAACGGTATTAAAGTTCCCAAGTAATAAGACAGTCATGCAATTGGAAAGAAAAGCAATTTTCTGCAAAAGTAGAAAATGGATAGGTATGGCAGGAAAATATTTTCTTTCCAGGAATGTTCTTCTCTTATTTTTTTTTGTCTCTTAGTTGCACGTACAAAATAAATGTAGATGTACTTCGATAAATGCAGAATATTTGTACAACTTTTTGCTGCTAGTATAGGAAATAACTGATTGATGAACAATAAAATAGGGAGAGAGAAACATGTTTGTCTCAAGCAGTGCTTTTTTTGTAAAAGAAAAAGGTGCCGGAACTCACACATGTCATATAACCCGCCTTGCCTACCCTACAAGGTTCCATCCAAAAAAGGTGCCGGAACTCCGTTCTGAGCGTTCTGTGAGGAAAAAAAAGCCATGGAAGGGTTACATTACATTATTCACACACACACCACTCACATACTTTTACACACACACAAACAAACAGACACATACACACACCCATACCCATATAAAAACAAACCACCTCGATCACAATTGCTGGAGAAGGATGAAATCTTGGTTCTGTCCACATGAAGCAAGTTGATGGGAGGAAAGAGCAAAGCTGTGTTCCTCTGCCCTAGCCCATTAATGCTACTTCAAACTACAGGCAGTCCTTGACTTACAATAGTTCACTGAGTGACTGTTCAGAGTTACAACGGCACTGAAAAAAGTGACTTTCTAAACTTTTCAAGCCATTACAGGTAGTCCTTGATTTACAGCCATTTGTTTAATGATCTTTTGAAGTTACAACGGCACTGAAAAAAGTGACTTATGGCCATTTTTCACACTTGTGACCATTGCAGCATCTTCATGGTCACATGATTAAAATTCATACATTTGGCAATTGACTCATATTTATGATGGTTGCAGTGTCCCGGGGTCATGTGATCACCTTTTGTGACCTTCTGGCAAGCAAAGTCAATGGGGAAGCCAGATTCACTTAACAACCACGTTACTAACTTAACAACTGCAGTGATTCACTTAACAAATGTGTCAAGAAAGGTCATAAAATGGGGCAAAACTCACTTAACCTTTGTTTCACTTAGCAACATAAATTTTGGGCTCAATTGTGGCCATAACCTGAGGACTATCTGTATTAGTAATTTGCTGTTATTTGAACATGGTTACTGATACATGGTTACAAAGGAATAAATTGGGGGCAGGTCACGCAATCATTCAGCTGATCAATTAGACCACAGCTGGAACCAGAATTACTGAGGAAGGCAGTTGTTAAGTGAATTGCACTTGATTGTATAACTTTTTTTGCCATTCTGATTAAATCACTGCAGTTGTTAAGTGAATCACATGGTTGTTAAATGAATCAGCTTGCCCCATTGACCCTGCTTGTGGAAAGCTGGCTGGGAAGGTCGCAAATGGTGATCACGTGAACCTGTCATAAATATATGCCAGTTGCCAAGCATCCAAATTTTGATCCTGCGACTGTGGGTATGCTGTGATGGTTGTAAGCATGAGGACCTGTTGTAAGTGTGAGAACCAGTCAGAAGTCACCTTTTCAGTGCCATTGCAACTTTGAATGTTCACTAAATGAATGATTGTAAGCCGAGGACCACTGTATGAAATAGTCTCATTAAACACCTGTTTTAGTTTGTTCTTTAAAAGCCTATTTTTTGTTATATAAATGGATATAGTCAGGTAAAGTTTCTGCTGCCTCTCATATGTCAAAATTAATTTTAAGCTTTGTATTACAGAAACCTCCTCACTGTATGTCTTTTGAAGACTGTTGTGTTGTAACATTTATATATTGATCTTCACTGCCTGTACTGGGAAATGTTTCAGATTTCTATTCGGACATACAGTAACAACAAAACATACCGTACTTTTAGTTTAAATCAGCGGGGTCCAACCTTGGCGACTTTAAGGCCTGTAGATTTCCATCCTAGAATTTCCCAGCCATTTATGCTGGGACCTGAAGTCCACAAGTCTTAAAGTTGCCAAGATAGGATATCCCTGATCTAGGCATAAAGGCTGAAAAAGCACAACAAATTAAGAAGATGGGTTAGGTTTATTCCACGGTGGTTAATTTCTTTTTATCAGGCAGGCCTGTAAAACCACAAAAACATCTTTTCTTGTGGTATTTGGCATTTTATTTCTCAGCCAAAATAAGGAAATGCATAAGTTCGTAGTGCAGCAGAGGGGGGGAAAAAGTCAGACAAAATTATAGGAAACTGAATATGTTTCTTATTTAGTCTTAGCTTTTCTGGAAAAGTTCCTGGCTGTATTTATGCATCCAAACCTAGTATGTTCCCCTGTGAAGCTTTGAAAGGTGATTGATTTCAAAATACTCTTCAAATAGTTTTGAAGTATGGAATCGAGCAAGGGATTGTGAAACACTCTGAGAGGTTCACGGTCCATTTGGAGCCTGGTGAACTTATTGACACTTTCTGGTTTCGCAGTCTCCACCACGGTTACATCTTGATTTCTAGACATGGCAAGGATTGAGGGACTAGTTGGCCAATGAGACATGCCAACAGGGGCATCTGCTTGGGCGGAGTGAGGTGGAGCTACAGTGGGCCAACATGGCAATCACAACTGTGTGATTGAAGCCCTGCCACTCTGTACATGTGTCCCTTCAGTTGCAGTTGCTCTCTTGGCCTGTTGCCATCACCCAGCAAGCATTTCAACTTCAGTGGGCTTATTTTTAAAACAGTTTTGATGTCTTTTAAAAAGTGCTAAGCTATCAAAGGGGACTTTCTGAACCAGTTCAGCAAAAGTTATCTAAAGGTCTTTGCTGGACAATTTGGCTTCTGCATGATCCTTGCCTCAGCCTCCTTGCTTTAAATCGGGTGCCGAGGGAATGATGTAAAATGTGTTGCAGAGAAATCCAGAATCATCCTGCTGAAATTTAGAAGAGGAATATGTCAAAAACAGCCTTCCGTCCTGCCTATTTTCATCCAGTTCTGTCTAAAAAATGGAAACAGCTTCTTGATGCTTTCTCATGATGTTCTTTGGTGGGACTTCTACCTTGGAGACTGAGATAGGTTGCCATAATTGTTTGCTTCTGACCACTTTTTGGCCTTTGACTCACCAATATACTTTCCCAGCTTATTACCGCTACATGTTTTACTCTGATGCTTATTAAGCTTAACAATCTTTTCAGCAAAATGATCTTCAAATCACACATTCTAGATCTAGATGGAGCTACGTATATTTTGAGCCTAGTGAATGCTTATTATTACAGAATAACAAAGTTGGAAGGGACCTTGGAGGTCTTCTAGTCCATCTCCCTGCTCAAGCAGGAAACCCTATACCAGGGGTAGGCAACCTTGGCTCTTTTATGACTCGCGGACTTCAACTCCCAGAATTCCTGAGCCAGCATGGAGTTGAAGTCCGCGAGTCATAAAAGAGCCAAGGTTGCCTACCTCTGCCCTATACCATTGGTTGTCCAATCTCTTTTTAAAAGCCTCCAGTGTTGCAGCACCCACAGCTTCTGGAGGCAAATCGTTCCACTAATTTGTTATAACTGTGAGGAAATTTCTCCTTAGTAATAGGTTGGTTTTCTCTCTTGATTAGTTTCCATCCATTGTTTCTTACCCTGCCTTCAGGTGCTTTGGAGAATAGGTTGACCTCCTCTTTTTTGTGGCAACCCCTGAGATATTGGAAGACTGCTATCATGTAACTCCTAATCCTTCTTTTCATTAGACTAGACCAGGGGTAGGCAACCTTGGCTCTTTTATGACTCGCGGACTTCAACTCCCAGAATTCCTGAGCCAGCTGGCTCAGGAATTCTGGGAGTTGAAGTCCACGAGTCATAAAAGAGCCAAGGTTGCCTATCCCTGGACTAGACATACCCTGTTCCTGCAAACGTTCTTCATATGTTTTAGCCTTCAATTCCCTAATCATCTTTGTTGCTCTTCTGTACATGAGGGATATTGTTAGTTTTGTTTTTGTTTTTTAGTATGGGTGCTGTTGTTTGGTGCTCCTGGACAAGTCTGAGTGTATGGACAAATTCCTGCAATTTTCTTGGCAACAGTGGCGTAGCGTGGGTTGTCAGCACCCGGGGCAAGGCAAGTAATTTGCGCCCCCTAACCTGTGGATTTTAGCACTCGAGTCTCTTCCACTAGCTCAGGAATTCTGGGAGTTGAAGTCCATGAGTCATAAAAGAGCCAAGGTTGCCTACCCCTGAGTTAGGTTCAAGGCAAAAAAGGGTCTCTGGAGAAGAGGGAAAATGCTAGTTTAAAACTGAAACAAGGCAACTTTAAGGTGCCTCAGCTGTGATTTAGGATGAGACAAAGAGAGGACATGGCGTTGAAAATGGTTAATGGGGCATGTTTGTTCCACTCTTAGTGGACGTCAGGATAAACCCCACGAGAGAATGACCTTACAACAGATGTGAATTGGCTTGGACTACGTTTGTAGATTGAGTGCATACATCACATGGAGCGATGATGGGCTTCATCAAGATTTATGATCCCACAATTGGCTAGTTTTCTCCATCTTGTCCTAAACCCTGGATACCAACCACGGTTTATGGCTTAGCATGTGGCGTGGGGTTGACCCAACATGTTAGGCGACAAACAATGACTTCCAACTTACAATGCCTCAGCTTCCCAAGGTTATTCCAAAGCCGGAAAAGCCAACCAACCCACCCTGCAGCTTTGCCTGCTTAGGCTGAACCCCAGGAATTCATACTTGCTGCGGCGCCCGACCTATTTTCTGCCCAGACGCTGCTTATCCAAGCCAAGCCGCCTCCTTCTCTTTGGCACCTCACCCCAAAGATTCGCCGGCCTGGCTGGAAACTCTCGCTGCTGCCGACGTGTGTTGGGGGGGCGGTCCCGATCGCCGATGCACGGTTGGATCGGCAACCTGCCGACGCAGCTTTCGTTCCAGAGCAGGGACCCCCGGAGAGACGCTGCAGCGATCCTCCCTCCGCGGGAAATCCACCCTCTTTCAAGCCTCGACGCGCCCCCCTGCCTTTGGCAACCCCGGGAGCGCCTTGGGAGAGCCTCCGCAGCGGAGCCCCGGGCTTGCAGGAGGGCCGCGCTCTGTGCACGCTCAGGAGCCGCCTTCTCCTTTGCGGGGGGGGAGGAGGGAGAGAAGGCTTCCGTCCAGCGCCGGAGCGAAGGCGGAGCGGCCCGAAGGAGGAGTCACGCTGTGTGTTTGTGTGTTTGTGTGTGTGTGTGTGGCGCGCCGTGGGGCGTCAGGCTCTTCCCGGCTGGGGCTCCGGTGCCTCCGCCCTGCCGGATCCCGGTGCCGTCGAGCACCTCCCCCAGATGTTGCGCCCGGTGCGGCCGGCCCCCCCCTGCACCCCCCACGCTACGCCACTGCTTGGCAAGATTTTGGAAGTAATTTGCTATGTCCTCCTTCCTAGAGGAACTGGCCCAAAATCAGCTGGCTGCCTGCCTGAGAAGGAACTAGACCTCCTTGTCTCTTGGTTTCTAACCTGAAGCCTTAACCTCTACACCACACTGGGTGTCTACATTTGTTGCACTTTCCCAATTTTGTGAACTGTAACTCTCACAAGTCCCAGCACCTGTCCACAAATGTTGTGAATTCTGGGCATTATAATTCAACACATTTGAATGACACTAAGTCGGTGGAAGCTGTTTTGCACCATATAACAAAAGCGATTGTCCTAAAATTAACTATAGGAAGTCCTCAACTTACAACAGTTCTCTTAGTGACCATTTGAAGTTAAAATAACGGTGAAAAAAGTGACTGATGACTCTTTTTCACACGTTCGACTGTTGCAGCATCCCCACGGTCATGTGATCAAAATTCAGATGCTTGGAAACTGGCATGTATTTATGACAGTTGGAGTGTCCCAGGATCTTGTGATCACCTTCTGCAACCTTCTGGCCCGCAAAGTCAAGAAGCTGATTCACTTAACAACCGTGTTACCCACTTAACCACTGCAGTGATTCACTTAACAACTGTGGCAAGAAAGGTTGTAAAAAGGGGCAAAACTGACTTAACAAATGTTTCACTTAGCAACAGAAATTTTGGCCTCAGTTGTGGCTGTAATTCGAGGGCTACCTGTATTTTAAAATATTTATACAGTATATAGTCCATAAGAAGGCCATTTTTCAAAGAGGAATCCTGATAAGTCCAGCCCAGGCTGGCTACATTCCTGTTGTAAATGTAGATTCCTAGCAGGCCTTCCAGGCACAGAAAATACTGAACAGTATCATGTATGCATGCACTTTTGTGTTCCTTGCCCGACTGTGACATTCTCTGCAATGGCAACTAAAGGAAGCACTTAACTCCAACTTGGTGTGAAGATATAGATCACATAATAAAGAAGGGTTTAACTCTGTTTACTAAATAGGATAAATCATGTAGAGTAGCCAGACTAGAACTGCAAAACAGGTATTTTAAACTGGTTTGCATGCACAGTAATTTTTTTCCTCCTCACATTAGTCCTTTGAATATTTAGTCAATATTATAGCATACCTGAAATTTATGTCTTCAGTCGTCTCTTTTAACTTGTGCATAAATAGTCAACAGAAAAACCCGGTTCTCAAGATGGAGGAGATAAGGATGCTATTAGTAACAAAGTTATGTGGAGTACACACACACACACACACACACAGAGAGAGAGCTGCATTTTGAGTCAAGGTTAAGCTAAGGTTAAAAACACCTGAATTCAGAATGTTGTATCATATTGCATCATTGCTGGTATACTATACATATATATATATAGATAGATACAGATAAGAGTAGATAGATAGATAGATAGATAGATAGATAGATAGATAGATAGATAGATAGATAGATGATAGATAGATAGATAGATAGATGATAGATAGATAGATAGATAGATAGATAGATAGATAGATAGATAGATAGATAGATAGAAAGATAGACAGACAGACAGACAGACAGACAGACAGACAGACAGACAGACAGACAGACAGATAGATTCTTCAAGCTGTCTGTGGATCTAGAAAAAGCAGAACAGGCTTAATGTTTCTATATTTCCAATCCCCGTTCTGAATTGCATATACTGAAGTATAGCACCGGGCTCCTCCTTCTCTTAGTCTCAATATAGGAAAGCAAATAAATGCTTTTGCTTTTATATATTTATTTTATTTATATAAAACATTTAGGGCTTCCGGTGGCTGTGCGGCGCCGGAGACAGCCTTCCCGGGCTGCCCGCGGCTCAGCTGAGTTATTTTCGCCCGAAACAGCACCGATCAGCTGTTTGGGCGAATTTGAAGCCCCCTATTCGGGAGAAGAGGAGGGGATGAGCCCCCAGGTAGGGGTCGAGTTCTCCGGAGCCGCCTGAGCTTGTGGCTTGGGCGGCTGAAGGATTGAACTCCCCCGTAGCCTGGGCTGCTCCCAGCTGGCCAGCACCTCTGCTCCTGATTTCTTGGAGCAGAGCCAGGCGTCTGCGACCACCCCTGCCTGAAGGAATGACTATGGATTAAAGGAGCAGGCAGAGCGGTACAAGAGGAAAAGGTGAAGAGGATTATTATATTTTACTCTCCAGCTTGATGGACTTTTTTGGATTTTAAATCTGAAGTGAAAGTGCGTCACAATTGGTAAAAGATGGCGGCTAAACCACCCCCTAAAACTCTTCGGAGTGCTGGAACTTCTCCGGTGCAACAATCATTACTGCAGGCGCTGCATCCTCCTGATGTATTGACATCAAAGGACTTACAAGATGCTCTTGAAAAACACACCCAGGTAATTTTGGAATCAATTAATGATAGATTTGCACAGATGGAGGAGAAATTGGAGAAATTGGAGGAGAGAATGGAGGAGAGGATGGAACAGAAGTTCAGAGTGATGAAGGTAGACATCTTGTCTTCAGTGTATAAAGTGGCTGGATGTGTGGAAGAATTGGAGGAAAAGCTAGAAGATTTGACTCAAAAGAATGCTATATTAGAAGCAAAAGTATTGGAGAATGAAGACAAAATGGATAAGGAACTGAGTCTTGCTCAATATTACCAGATGCAGTTTGCCATTAGAATTAGAGGCTTAAAGGAGAATATTAAGGAAGATCTAAAGCAGCTGGTTTCTGAGGCTTTCGAAGTAGTATTGAAACAGCCAGCATCTGAAATAAAAGGAGGCATGGATAAAGTGTTTCGTGTGAATTCATGGATTGCTAGACAGAGAAAGTTGCCTAGAGATGTGGTGGTATATTTTGCAAAAAGGGAAATTAGAGATGAAGTTATACGAGCTGCTTATGATACTAAAGTTGTGATTGCTAATCAAGAAGTTTTGGTCCTAAAAGAAATTCCTCCAAAGATTTTAAGGAGAAGGAAGGATTTTACATTTCTTGTGCAAGAGCTCAAGCAAAGAGATATAAGGTTCAGATGGGAGATCCCAGTTGGGCTGATGGTGACGCACGAAGGTAAAAGGTACTGTCTGGTTACTGTGATGCAAGCGCGTGATTTCTACAATAATGTTTTAAAAGCAACGCCATTAACACTTCTGGAAGCTGAAAAGGGATCTGGAGAAGGAGTGCATCAAGAGGCCGAAGATGGTCAGATATAAGACAACGGTGTTGGAGGAGATCAAGATACAACTTCGTCGGATGATCCTATAGAACAGAGGGTGACGCGTGCTGCTGCAAAACGATCTAAAAAGAGAAAATAGCAGGATTTGCAGAAGTCTATGGATTTTTTACAACGTATTTATAGTCAAGTAATGGGAGGTGGGAAAAGATTTGGGTGTAGACGCAATATATTTTTATATGTGGTGGTTTTCTGGAAAGGGTGAGGTTTTTTTGGATTAAAGTTTGGTGGAATATACAGAAGATTCTTAAATGGAGGTTAAAGTTTTGTTTGCAATCTTTTTTTTTGTTTGGAATAATTATAGATGTGGCACTGGAAGAGGAACTGCCGATTACAGAAGAGTTGACTTTAAAGTTTTCTGATTTGGTTGAGGTGGCGAAGATTTTGGTTAATTTGAAAGATTATCTGTAAGAACGTTATATCATGGAATGGACAAAATGGATGGAGTTTATTTAGGATAAGTATAGGGTTAAGAAGTATTATGTAGTATTTGAATAACTCTTTTTTCCTTTTTTTTCTTTTTCTTTTTTTCTTTCTATCTTGGGGTTCTTTTTTCTTTTTTTTGTTTTTAATATATATTTAATATTATTAAGGTTTGTTTTATCCTATATAAGTTAGAGAGTGTTTCTTTTTCTATCTTAGTTTTTTATATATATTTAATATTGCTAAGGTTTGTTTTATCCTATATAAGCTAGAGAGTGATGGATTTTAGAATTTATAGTTGTTAGTATATGGTTGTTTATGTTTGCTTTTTTTATATATATACCTTGTATTTAGCTCTGGGAAGTCGGGGGGGAGGGGGGGAGGGGGGAGGTAGGGAGGGAGGAGGGAGGGGGGGAGGTAGGGGGGGAGGAGGGAGGGGGAAGGGGGTTTTTTTAAAGGAAAATTGTATCTTAAAACTTTTCAATAAAATAAAACATTTAGATAGCCTCCCATCTTTAAATCAATTGTGGGTGGCTATCTTGGCACCTTGGATTCCTGTTCTTCATTCAGATGAACAATATTTCGGAAGGATAGCAGTTGGGGAAGGTTATAAAGTAGAGGTGTCTAACCTTGGCAACTTTAAGACCTGTGGACTTCAACTCCCAGAATTCCTGCAGTCAGCATCTCCAGCTACCTGTGGCTTGTTCTTCCCTAAAGCCTTGCTGCATCTCCAGCTGTGGGAGCTGAACCTTGCTTGCCTTCCGTCCAGGTGGGGGATTGACTAAGTCCTGTGAAATATAAAAAAGGAACAAGGCAGGGATGCCCACTTTCTCTGTTGTTATTCATTCTGGCTCTTGAAGTTTTGAACTGAAATGTTAGACAAGAGAATTGCTGGAGTGCAAGCTGTGGTTTGGATTGCAAAACCTGCTTCATGAAGTATATATTTTTATATATAAACATGTATTGCTTAGGCATTAAAAGGTTTCCACTGTAAGCACACAGATTCACTGTATATACATAGTCCTTGGCTTACAACCGCAATTGGGGATCAGGATTTCCATTGTTAAGCGAGGCAGTGGTTGAGTTGTGCCCAATTTTATGACCTTTTTTTGCCAAAGCGGTTAAGCAAATTGCTGCAGTTATTAAGTGAATCACATGGTTGTTAACCAAATCTGACTTTCCCCTTTGACCTCCCTTGTTGGAAGCTGGCTGGAAAGGTTGCAATGACTATTGTGTGATCCCTAGGACAGTACAGCCATTATAAATGCATTCCAGTTGCCAAGAAGCCAAATTTTGTTCTCCTGATCAAGGGGATGCTGAGATAAGTGTGAGGACCGGACATAAACCACTTTTTTCAATGCTGTCGTAACTTGGAACGGTCATGCAAAGAATGGTTGTAAGTCAAGGATTACCTGCATGAGAATCTTGGATTTATAAACATAGCATTTTCTGATAACTCCTCCCCTTTATTGTTAACTGCAGGAGATTCTCAGTTGTGCTAGGAATCAGTTTCCAAGCTCTTAAATATACATTCAAAGCAGCCACCCTATCCATTCTTTTTCAATTTTTCCAGCAATGTGGCCAAATACCATCAATCCCAATGCACATTTCGATAATGTACTTTAGAACGCCTTCATATGTTTCAGGGCTTTTAACATAAATGATTGTTCAGCTATTGTTGAGCATGTTTAAATAAAAGATTTGATTTCCTAGCAAGAGTCTAACCCATCACAAACTATGCATCCCACACTTTTCTTTTAAAAAAAATATCCTGGGTTTTAAATTTCCAGCTTGCACTGATAGCTCTGAATTGTACGGCAGAAGTTCAAGAGGTCCGGGCTGAATATAATATAAATATAATCATATTTCCAAATAAAAGACTTTCATCCGTAGCCAAGAGATTTTATGAATGCTGCTTGGCTACATCGCTAAATCCAATAGGCCAGCAAGGAATAAAAAGTTTACACCAACCATATTTCCACGGAATAACAATAGAGATTTTCTTTTTCCTTCTTCCACCACCCACACATGTGGCTTAAGTTTATTATTCTGAATATGCAGTTGAGAAACATTTGTTTGAAGAAATAATCTCTTCAACAGTAAAAACCTTTTTCTAAATGCAACTTAATGTATATTGGAGATGAACCGGTATACTGCTGATAATACATATATTTCCATCCCTATTATTGCTTGAAAATGCAAAAACTCCACAAAGAGAAACCTTTACAAAGGATTTTTATTCTTACTTAAAAGATGCTGGGTTTATCAGGGGCAATGCAAGTAATGTATCTCTTTTGTTTGCAGTTTATTCATTTGCCTTTGTCTTAGGCTTTCCTGATGGAAAAAAAAGGACTTATCCAGTTAGCAATGTACGAACCAAGAATATCAAATGGACTAAAGTTTCCTTAGCTTCTCAGAACTCCAAAATTAATTTTAAAATATTAACAATGACCCAAATGTGGTGAGGTTGATTAGACAAAGGATTCAGATTTTGTACAAGATTTTGTGAGATGAGATCTTGGGAATTACACTGCCAGAATGATATGAGAGTGGGTGATTTTACAAGATTGTGGCCATGTCTTAAAAAAAACAACTTTGTACCAGCTAGCCATTAAACAAAAAGATGCAGAAGGCTGATGATCCCTGATCTATATGCATGTGGATGGAGGATGGAAGATGGAGGATGGAAGAGGAGGAGGAGGAGGAGGAGAAGGAGGAGGAGGAGGAGGAGGAGGAGGAGGAGGAGGAGGAGGAGGAGGAGGAGGAGGAGGAGGAGAGCCCCTGGTGCATTTGGTGCTTAATTTAAGCTGGTGGGCTTTGCAACACCAATGTGCTTTAAATATTAAGATCTTGATCTCTCTTAGATTCTTGCTTATTCTATGTGCACTATCCCTATTACCAATCAAACATTGTAATTTTGCAGCTTCTCTATGAGATTCAATTCTCTTGATTCTTTGCTGAAGGCATTTTATATTATTTGCTGCCATGGATCTAAAAGCGTCTCTTGTTCCCATTTGGGATGGAATGGACCCAGTTCTCAAGGCTTGTGATGCAACAGACTCTTGCCACTGCCAACATTACAAACCAATGGGGAGCTCTCAATCATTTTCCATCCCAGCTAATGCAGACAAAGCTTATCAACAGAGAGTCCATTCCAAAATTAGATGCACTATTTCTAGTAAAGGCAGTAAAAAGTATTTTGCATTTTTTAAATAAGTAGTTTGCAGTGCTCGTGCAAAAAAAAGCAAGAAAACATGACTATCAGTTTCTCAAAAGCTGTGTTTCTGAATAATCAAGTCTCAGAAGTCTGTCCTTTTTGGTATGAATTACTACTGTAGGAGGCAGTAACGGATCTTAATATTTTTCTTATGCTCAAGAAATTTCTATTGCTAGAGTATTCTTAGTTGCTATATCACTAATAGCATTAATCTCCAGAATGTTTACATTTAAGTTAGTTTTTTGTAAAATGCAACTTATTCTAAATTTAGGCTAAACTCGCCTACCCATTTACTTGTGAGGAAGTCCATTAAACTTATAAATATGCAGAGGCCTGCATTGTTGAGGAATGTTTGCCCAGGGAAGTAGGCTACATACATTTATTTCTATAATGTATATCCCATATGGTTTTCCCAGATTGTCTTCTGCTCTGAGATTGGTAAGCCAAAGAGCATTTGGAATCATTACACCTCTGAGCTGTGGCTTCCATCTCCAAGATTAGCTGCCAATGTTCTCATCTTCCTTCCACCTCAATCACTTTCCTGCCACTTCCCTTCCACATACACTCACATGTACACTTCTTTTCCTTCAAACCATTGGAAGCTTAGCAGAACCTACTTTGTATTGTATGGATAGAAAAAGGATTTAGAATAGAATAGAATAGAATAGAATAGAATAGAATAGAATAGAATAGAATAGAATAGAATAGAATAGAATAGAATAGAATAGAATAGAATAGAATAGAACAGAACTGGAAGGGACCTTGGAGGTCTTCTAGTCCAGCCCCCTGCTCAAGCAGGAGAACATATACCATTTCAGACAAATCCAGTCTCTTCTTAAAAACTTCCAGTGTTGGAACATTTACAACTCCTGCAGGTTGTTCCACGTCCCAGGTTTGAAGGGTGTCATCTCCTCTCCACTGGGTTCTGCAAATGAAATCAAATCTATTATGGTTGTTCACCAGCCTTTATAATAGAAGAGTACAGTAAAAAAGGGAAATTGTTTAACACAGCAATTTGTTATTGGGGAACGGAAAAACAATAAGACAATAAAAAATATCTCTAATTAAAAGTTTCGCGCAGTTGTATAACAATGAAGTTTTACCCTGCAGGTACCAGGGCTTGGGCATCTCCATAAACCATGGCTTAAGTGAATTTTGCCCCATTTTACAACCTTTCTTGCCACATTTGTTAAGTAAATCACCGCAGTTGTTAAGTTAGAAATGCGGTTGTTAACTGAATCTGGCTTCACCATTGACTTTGCTTGCCAGAAGGTCACAAAAGGTGATCACATGACCCCAGCACACTGCGACTGTCATAAATATGAGTCAATTGCCAAGTGTCTGAATTTTGATCACATGACCATGAAGATGCTGCAATGGTCACAAGTGTGAAAAACGGTCATAAATCACCTTTTTCACTGCCGTTGTAACTTCGAATGTCACTAAACAAATAGCTGTAAGTCAAGAACTACCTGTAATGGAATATAGGATATAAACACAGTATGGCTGATATAGCTTGAATGGCTTAGAAAGTCACAATACGTTTTGTCAAACTGCAACCGGTGGAGTAAGCATTCAATAAATGAGCAGTTTGCTTTCCAGTTCTGAGGATCCATTACATCCTCAGATGTTAGGAATGCGCAAAGCGTGGCCTCCAAGTGGGAAGAGTTTTGCTAAAGTTTATTATTATTATTTCTTTATTATAGTTAGGGCTTCCCACTTTTCCTTTTAATTAAACTTCTTGGCCAGCCCTCTACTCACCACAATCCACGTTCGACACATTTTTATGAGTTATTATACTGATTGAGCACCGGATTGGCTTCCGTAAACAGTTTGTTGCGTGCAAGACTTAAATTTGGATTGCAAATGCACAAATAATTCTTCTGGATCATATGCCTCCATAGTATTTGATAACGTCAAACTACTTGTGGAGCAAGGAGAATTTAATTGAAGACCTTGCTGCTTTCTCTCCCAGTAAATAAACACAGCCATAGCGTATGCCCAACTGTTGCATGCAGAAGTTTTTATGAATATATAAGAATTAGCAAATGAGGCCAGTGGGTTTTTTGTTGTTGTTGTTGTTAGAAAGAAGATGGAACCATAGTAAATCGAGAATTCTTCCACTGATATGTAACCATGGTATCAACATGTCCAGATAGCAACTTTTTTTTTATTGCAACCCCACAACATTGCCTTCATTTCATCTCCAGCCCATGAATAAAGCAAGATTAAATTATCCTTAGCTGTGTAATTAGCAATACTGGTGCAGAAACAGTGTTTGCCATTTAAGCTGACAGCATCCAGTGTAACAGTGAAACAATATGCCAAGCTAAAGTAGAATAGCATGAAAATACTATAATTGGATCAGCCTCTCTCTTCTGCCTCCAGAATCCAGCACGGAGAAATCAGGAAGTTGTTATTTGTATCTTGGATGTTTTAAAGTTTTTATATCTTATAAGCTGCTGGATTGTAAATGGACAAATGGGATGATCAGTGAATTAATTAAGAAAGGGAAGAAGGGAAGTAATTTTTAAGGGAAAGTGTTGCTTGTGATTTCATTCCTTTCATTCCTCTAATTTATTTATTTTTATTTTCAGCTTTTATTCAGGATACAAAACCTGGCCCATTTCTCCACGACAACAGCTGGTAGGGGCCAGAATATTTCATGATGGTTTAGTTTTAGACTCATTCAAGGATAGCACTAACCCGTCAGTGGGGAAAGGTCTTGAGATCAGCTCACACTGGAATTTTCCATCGTTAGACCTGATGCAAAGAACAGAACCCTTGGAGGTACAATCACATCAAAATATCCTCGCGAATGCGCCAATGGTCACATTAAAAGCTCATTTTTCCTTCCTCCGTTCAATTGCTCCCATTAGACATAGCAATTGCTATCTCATTTAATTGCTGGCCTTCCAACATTGCGGCTCACATATGTCTACCTATTATATTTTGTTAGATGACATATGTAAATATTTTGTTGTCTTAACGCAACAAAAACAGAAAATCCATCAGTCACCCAGTTTCCAATGCTTTAAAAAAACACAAAGCCACACCCAATAGTCCACATTAGAGAAAATGTTTCTATGGTCTGCTCTGGCAATAAAATACAATTTCCTCCTTGCAGTGAATGTCTGCAATTCTGAGTTCTTAAACAATCTCAAAATTCAAGTGTTTGGAAACCCTCCAATGTGAAATGCAAATACCTATTATTTATAACCCAGAAAAGCTTTTGCAAAGTTTGAAGGCATTTTGATTCGAGAGCTTGGGTTATAATGACGGTTGTCCATCATTGCAAAGCTGCTTTCTTGCCAGGGATCTTTATTGTTTCATTCTTATTACACAGTATGTCCATTCTTTGGTGTTCATTTCCTGAAGAAGATTACTTTTCAGTATCAAACTTCGCTAAAGGGCCTTTTTCATGCCAAAGTCTGTGCAAGTCCACATTGCAGGAAAGCGGGGAGATTTTCCAGTCATTGCAGACTGTGAAAGAAAAATATGATATCTGCTAAAGCTCTTCTTTCTTTTCATATTTACTGCTGTTTGTGACGGCAGACTGCGCTTACCTTAGAACCATCAGGACTCTTTGCAATGAAACTCAACACTGAGAAAAACTTGGCCGGTTGGGGGTTTTATTTAAGAAAAACCATGTTTCAGCCAGGTTTTATTTTTTCCCCTTGCCAAAGGCCTGTAACCTCTTCGGAGTGAGCATCAGCCCAAGTTTGAGTCAACTTGTGCAGATTTATGGACTATGTATTGAAACTCGAGAGGGCTTAAATAAACAGGATTTAGAACAAATAAGCAGATCCATCATTTCTGCTAGATGAGAAAGGAACCTAAAGAGATAGGAGAGTTATCAGATGCTGCAAGAGAAAAAGGCAGAAATAAAAGGGAGTTGTGGAAGAACATAGTGATGAAGATTAAGCAGGTCCCTTGTGCAAAAAGCGGAGGAAGAGGTAAAACCACATCTGCAATAAGCACTTTAAAACATGCCCAGGACAGAAAAAATTTAGATACATGAAAAATTATGAGAAGAAGGTTATGATAAACAGGCCATGCACTCCACTTTACATGGTCTGCTTGAAGGACCACCAAGTCTAAGGCTGGTTAAAGATAAACAGAAGGAATCACAGTAGGCTTGAAATACTTTTCAATCTGGGCAGCAGATTCAAGAGATATAATATATAGGTCACCTGCTCAATTTCTGTTCTATGGTGGCTAGTTATAAGTACAATTATAAATTTATCTCTTAATCTCTGTTTATGATATAACTCTCTTCTTTCTATAATCCATCCTGCCTAATTATCAAAAAATCATTTTTTTTCTGTTTTACACAGAAAAGTCCGTAAGGTGCTTCCAAACAGCAGTACTTGTAGATCTTGTCTTTTCTCTAATCAAAGAACTCAGTTTTGCCATCTCAGCAAGTTCTATCATCCTCATCAATCATTCCTCCATTGTCAGATCTTTCCATCTCTTTGCATATAATAATCTCGCTGCAATTATCATATACACAAACCACGAGAGTTTTTCAACTGTTTGTCCATCAATCCCAAAAAAAAAACCTCTGGTCTCAATTGTCTATTAATTTTTGAAATCCTCTGAATATGTCTCAATCCTCAAATATGTGTAGATTTGAATCCAAATTTTTCTGGCTTTTTTACATGTCCACCAAATATGCTAAAATATCTCTTCTTATTATTCACATTTGCAACATAAATTTGAAGTTTCTTTATGCTGTCCATTCCAGAAAATTTCTCTAGTGACAATAGTACACATGGCTGGCACAAGAATTCTGGGAGTTGAAGTCCACAAGTCATAAAAGGGCCATCGTTCCCCAACCCTGTCCTAGACATAGAGCTCCTGGTCAAGGTAGCTATGGGTTAGAAAGCATTACACAAATTGATCTGGCATGGTAGCTGTGCCAACTCCTGGACCGGTCATTGTTGTAGTTATTTTTATCTGATGTTGGAGATTTGATTATTATGGTTTTAATTACTGTTAGACCTCCAGAGTGATAGAAGTGAGATGGACTGCCACATAATCAAAAAATTAAATCCTATGATTGCATTACTAAGCACCATATATCATCAGAACCTAACACACATCCCATAAACCTCTAACAAACTAACACCTTAGTGTCTAAATGAGTGTTGGAAAAGCCGAACTCAAAAGATTTCTAAATACTATATCAGGAACGAGGAGGTAGAACCTATATTTGAAGGGAGGACATTGCCCAGGCATAGCTTTGACAGGAATTATTTAAACAGCCCGATTACAACAAAACTAAAGACTTCATAAGTCTACTATAGCAGCATTCTACTTATATGTCTCAGTTTCAGATAGGCCTGCTTGCACCCTTACTCCTGCTGAGTTTTTAGCAATAGTTGTGAAGTATGCAGTACGACTCCAAAATGCCTCTTTGTTTTTAAAAAAAGAGCAGGTGACCCTGGAGCTCTCCTAAGTGTGGCTCTGTAAGTTGTAGGCTGACAAACGTTGGCACGATCTGAAGACCACTCTCCTTCCAGGAGAAACTCACGAGATGTGACCTGTTTCTGCCGGTGTACATATATATCTTGAGCCGTGGTGGTGCAGTGGTGAGAATGCAGTACTGCAGGCTACTTCTGCTGACTGCCACCTGCCAGCAGTTCGGCAGTTCAAGTCTCACCGGCTCAAGATTGTGACTCAGCCTTCCATCCTTCCGAGATCGGTAAAATGAGGAACCATGTTGACCCAGAATCAGGGGAAAGAATAGAAAGCATAAATTGTGAATATGTACAGATTGCCCCGCTATCTTTGGGTACTTGCAGGGTCATGGAAGCAGAGTCATGGAAGGTCAGCAAGATATCCCAAGTCATCCCTAGAACATTCAGTGTATTTAGGGAATCACCAAAGAGGAACATTTTTAGCTATTTCTGCTTTCTCCTTTCTTATCTATGGTCTGCCAGCCTTTCTGAGTGAAGCCTTTATTTTATGTGTGTCAGCTTTGCTGGGTGGATTGCTTATGTAACCAAAAAGTATAAATATAGGGATTTCCTGTCATTTGGGGCTTCTCTCTTTTAGAGGGACCCGTCTTTGTTCAGCTGAATAAAAACGTAAAGCTTAAAGACAACTTCTGGTTTCCTGTATTTCTTTATCAAGCAACACCTCAGATCCTGCACAACACCCAGATTGTTGGGGCAATATGCTGACTCTGTAAACTGCTTAGAGAGGGCTGTAAAGCACTGTGAAGCAGTGCATAAATCTAAGTGCTATTGCTATCCCTACTTTGAGAATTTCTTTCTTCTTTTTGTACTTCAACGAAAAAAAATCATTAGTTTTACTCCTTTGTTCTTCCCAATATATTGGTTGCCTTTGGCTGATCACTGAATTACACTGCTTTTGATTATCTCTAAAGTGGGAGCATACAACCAATGACCCACAGTTCAGTTGCAACCCCTGATCCTTGGCTACAGTCCTCAAGAGATTATTACTGTTTAGTCATTCTTAATGTCACAGAAGGTTTCACTATAATATACGTGGGGGGACAATCATATTGAATGTATTTAACTTAGTTTAAATGTGCTGTACTTTATCCAAGTTCTACACAAGATGGAAGAGCTGTAGTTAAACAAACCACTTTTTTTTTAAAAAAAAGCATAGCGTACATATAGCATACAAAACCACAATCAAGATTCATGTGAGAGTTCAAATCCAGTGTCAGTAGAAATGGTCAAATCTCACAGTTTCCAGAAAGTTTGCATAAGGCTTGAAACAAATTTAGGCTATTACAGAAATTATTTTGACATTTGATACATCCAGGCAAATATATTGGCTTTCTTTGGTTTCTCACAAACGTTTCTGGTCTCCATCCAAACATAGTTAGTGCTGCTTAGATTGATTTGCAGGCTATCCTGAAGCAGAGTCTCGTCAAGACCAGCAGTTACTAAGTAGACCTTTACTCCCAAGATGTTGTCCTGGACGGTCTTGCTGTCTGTCTACAGTCTGTAACTTTTTGTCCTTAATGCAATGGAATCAAAGTAGGCTTGAATTCCGTTTCTCTCTGTTGAAGTCAGAGCCCAGGCTGGAGATAGATGATGTTGTATCCCTCCCCCTCTGTTGAGAGAAGGCTGTACAATTTTGACATAGATGGCCTCTTTGACCCCTCTTTCAAACTAAAACCCCTCCTTTCAACAGTTCCAAGAAGGCTCTACACCCATTTGGACTACTCAAGTGACCCTGACAACACAGATAACCCTCCAGGTGGCATCAGCAACTCTCTAAAAGAACGCAAATGACCAGCCGTCTGCAAGGAGTATAAATCCTTTCATTCCCCACCATCCAGTCAGAGCTGAAGAAGCTTCTTGGATGAGAAGCGGAACATCTTCAAAGAGAAAAAAGAAAGTCCAGTTGCCTTGTGAAAAAGAACCTTTGAGACAACCATGGCCTGAATAACTGAGAATCTCCATAGACATTTATTTGTAAACTGCCTTTATTATTTTTACAAGCAACTCAAGATAACAAACATATACAACACACCTTCCTCCTCCTATTTTCCCCACGGCAACAACCCTATGAGGTGAATCGGGCTGAGAGAGAGATTGACTGGCCCAAAGTCACCCAGTTGGCTTTCATGCCTAAGGTGGGACTTGAAATCACAGTTCTCCTGGCTTCTAGCCTGGTGCCTTAATCATTAGACCAAACTGGCTCTCTTTTGTTATATCTTATACAGTATATTTTTTACACAAGTGCACATAAGCACACATATATACATTGTATACATATACACATAATATGCATGTGTGTGTGTGTTTGTGTGTGTGTGTGTGTGTCTTAGGACAAAGCTCTGTTTTATTCTTAAGTTGATTTTTCAGTCCTTTAGAACATATGTTTTTGTAATTGTGCAACTGTTTATTTTTGGTCAGGTTCATAATGTTATATATTTGGACAAGTTTAAGTCTACCCTATATGGACATAAGTTTCCACTTTTATTTCAAGATCAGTTCTTCTTTTTGGCAGTTTAAAAGGAGAGCATACACCTGCAATCTCCAAAGTCCACTGTTGTGATGGAAAAGTATAAAATTATATGGAGATTCTCAGTCATCCAGGTCATGGTTGTCCAAAAGGGACTTTCAAGAACTGAAGAAGCTTCTTGGATGAGAAGCAAAACGCCGTAAAAAAACCCCAAAGGAAGTTTAGTTGCCTCTTGAAAAAGAACCTTGGGAAAAAGTATAAAAGGAATGGAGATGGAGAACCTTTTTTTTCTATGAAAAGATACTGACCGATAGGAAAAGTACATAAAAGTCTCAAAACAAAAATAGTTGTGCAGTCAGTGACCGAATTAAATGGAGCCAACACGTGAGTTTTGCATTGCTGTACAGCTGTATGCAGTTGTGCACAAGCCTCATTTCTTCCTCTCTCTCTGTTATCCCACAGGAAATTATTTTTATCCTATTTGGGGACCCTAAGAAAACTTATTCAAAGGTTTACTCAACAACTCATAGGGCTACACATACAGAAAAATGCAGCCATGAAGTAAAAATGAAATCAAACTAGCCCAAGAAAAATCAAGAGGGAGGAAACCATTCCAATTAAAAAGAAGATAAAACGTAAGACCTTTGTTGGTAGCTCAGGAAATGTTTAGTCATCCTATTGTCTCCAGTGTCTTTCCCTAATACAGTACATGGGAATGGGAAAAGTCTATAGGTACCCAAGTATGGGGAATTTCTCCATTTTTAGGATTTCGCCAACAAGGTATTATCAACCAGCAAGAAAGCCAGAGCCTTATTTTCCATTGCATCCCAGACAGTGGATGGATCCTGACCTAACCCTCCAATGTTGAAAGCAGTGCCCCATTCCAGCACTTCTTTGAATATATTGGTCCCCAAACATGTAGGGCACAGTTAGCAAAATGTTATTTTTCAAAATTTAAGGTGCTGGTACTTACCTTTAAAGCCCTACATGGCTTAGGCCCGGGATACTTGCAGGACCATCTGCTGCCGGGAACGACTTCCCATCGCCCGGTGCGCTCACACAGGGAGGGCCTCCTCAGGGTGCCGTCGACTAGACAATGTCGGCTGGCGACCGCCAGGGGGAGGGCCTTCTCTGTGGGAGCGCCAGCCCTATGGAACCAACTTCCCCTTGAGCTCCGGATGGCCCTGGATTTCTGGTCCTTTCGCCACGGCCTCAAAACACTTCTTTTCCATCAGGCTGACCTGGACTGACAGGGATTTTAAAATGTTTTTTAATTTGTAACTTTAATTTTAACTTATTCTATTGGGGCTATTAATTTAATTTCTTTTTTAACTTTTGTATCATTGTATTTTATTGTTGTTAGCCGCCCTGAGTCCTTCGGGAGATAGGGCGGCATATAAGTCCCAATAATAAATAATAATAAATAAATAAATAAAATAGAAGTCCAAAATATGGCCAACGTATTGCCCATCCCAGTTCTGGAGCTTTGGAAGTTAAAAACTGGTATATCAGTAAATATACAATAAAAGGTAAAAGGTAAAGGTTCCCCCGCACATGTGTGCTAGTCGTTTCCGACTCTAGGGGCCGGTGCTCATCTCCGTTTCAAAGCCGAAGAGCCAGCGCTTGTCTGAGGACGTCTCCGTGGTCATGTGGCCGGCATGACTAGACGCCAAAGGCGCACGGAACGCTGTTACCTTCCCACCGGAGTGGTGCCTATTTTTCTACTTGCATTTTTACGTGCTTTCGAACTGCTAGGTTGGCAGAAGCTGGGACGAGTAACAGGCGCTCACTCTGTTACGCGGCACTCGGGATTCGACCCACCAAACTGCCGACCTTCTGATCGACAAGCTCAGCGTCCTAACCCACTGAGCCACCGCGTCCCTTTTAAATATACAATAAGTTCATATAATTCCCTGTCTTGTAAAATGATGTCACAAATCTCTCTATGAAGATAGTAGCATCAGATTAGGAGAAATTAAATGACAAAAGGGTGTTTTATATAACTTCCTAATGACACTTTTCCACTGTTTTTTTTTCAATTTAAAAAAGCACCCTTTTTCAATCCATATGGTGAGCATGGTCTATAAAACCTCTCACGTCACCGAACAATCTCTTGTTAACATATGGTCTCTTAAATGTAGATGTTCATCAGCCTGACTTTTTTTAAAGCTGGTAGTAAAATATGTCTAAATATGAAACAGATGCCCATGTCCACCTAGGGATAAATGTATTACACAGACAAAATCAGGTTCAAGTGGAGCTAGTTTCAAAAAAATAATAATAAAAGACCACAAGCATGTGGCATACACCTGCTTCCTGACTCTGGGAGCAATACAAAAGTATATATTTTTGCCATTTACAACCTGTAGAAATTCTGCAAATGTTTATGAAGGTAACAGTAAACTGTGTCAAATTGCTTTTAAATGAAAGATTAAAAAATATGGTAGTTAAGTCACAAAACAGGTATGCTTACCTGATGTTTCTTTTTTCTCCTTTCTTTCTAAAATGCTATTCTGCATGGTATGCTACAGTTCAGTGGAATGGGTGCAACACTAGGAGACTTAAAGAAGTGTTTCTCAATCTCAGCAACTTTAAGATGTGTAGACTTCAACTCCCAGAATTCCCTGGTCAGCATAGGAATTCTGGTAGTTGAAGTCCAAACATCTTAAATTTCTGAGATTGAGAAACATTGACCTAAAGGAACAAGATGGGGACAGCTCTTCCTGGAGAAAATATATTCCTGTGGATGTTAAGAAGTGACATTGCCTTTGTTGTTGTTAGTTGCGAAGTCGTGTCTGACCCATCGCGACCCCATGGACAACGTTCCTCCAGGCCTTCCTGTCCTCTACCATCTTCTGGAGTCCATTTAGGCTCACGCCTACTGCTTCAGTGACTCCATCCAGCCACCTCATTCTCTGTCGTCCCCTTCTTCTCTTGCCCTCAACCTTTCCCAGCATGAGTCTCTTCTCCAGTGAGTCCTTCCTTCTCATTAGGTGGCCAAAGTATTTGAGTTTCAACTTCAGGATCTGGCCTTCTAAAGAGCAGTCAGGGTTGATCTCCTCTATTAACTGGCTGCCAATAAAAAATATTTCCTCCACCTCCTTTAAGGGGGTTAAACTAGATTTAATAAAAAAGTGCTATCAAAACTGGAACATAATGTGTTTCTTAGTTCCAGCCACTTATAGTTCACACCCTTCTGGCCGTGGGCTAGGATTATTTATCTGATCAGGTGAATATCCAATGAACAAGCCAAATAATGTAGATTTCAGTGTGGGAATATTGTCGTGCAGATTGCCATTACAGCCTGTTAACATGCATTTAAAAACAAATGGAAGTTTCCATTCTTTTTCAATTTTGAGTACTCCTGGCTGAGCTATGGAAAATTCATAAAGCTCGTTTATTTTATAGGTTTGTTATAAAAAAAATTACAGTTACCTAATCCCATAGATATGCATCCCATCCTGGCTGTGGAACAGCATGCCGGGGTAGCACCTTAAGCAGCCAATATGGTCCTGATAAAGAAAGGAGAATGACACGGACTACATTTGATTGAATTTAATTAGAATTAAATGTGATGAAAATACCAACCACACTCCACAATTTTTCATTTCTGTGACATTAATGATTATAGTTGGATGTTGTTTCTAGAGAGATTTGGGGGCCTTCTCCAGAGATATCTCGATGGAGAGGGCAAAAAAGTCAAAATGGAGACTGCAGCGATGTGATTAAAGCCTCACATAAAAAAGGAAAGGCTTTGATTTCATAATGCAGCCACCACACCATGACATTTTTGATACCTGTGTCCATGCACGGAGGCACGTTAACTTCCCACCGAAGTGGTAGAGTCGATAAATGGTACCTAGTTATTTATTTGCATTTGCATGCTTTTGAACTGGTAGATTGGCAGGAGACGAGGCGAGTAACAGGAGCTCACCCCATAACACAGCCCTTGGATCTTGAACTTGGGCAGTCAGCTTTCCAGTTGACAAGCTCAGTGTCTTTAAACACTGAGCCATCGCACCACTATACTGATCCAATTACTTGGATCAGCAATAGGTTAGGATTGAAATAATATTGCAGCTACTCAGTTGCAGTTCTAATCCGTCACTTTCTAACATTCCTTTGTCTCTATCCCTTCTTTGTCTCTATGTTTCTTGCCTAATTGGAGTCGGGCGTGTAGAAATAGTTAAACCATGTGGGTTCCCACTCATGATTACATCTAAGCAGCAGTGTAATCTGGCTGTCTAGATTATTCTGACACTGATACCCTATTTATAATCATTCTTTGCACAGGGCAAGCATCCAAACAAACTCTAAATAAATTCTTGGAATACATGGCACTTCAGCAAACACAATAGTCAGCATATTTGACTTCCTTATGCAAGCTATGCATATGTTCTTTAATTTCATGCTTCACAATCGAACACAAATATGTACCAAATTACCAACACAGTTCCTGTATGTTACAGTATATCCATAACAGAATTAGACTTCAAGTATTCAGTGGGAAATGTGACCAATATGTACAAAAGGGATATTAATGTGGAAATCCAGCATAGGAAGCAATAGTATGAATTTGAACAAACCCTTTATGAAATTATTGGGGCCCCCAAAACATCTTCTAACTGCCGCGCTCCTAATTTCAGGTTATGTACACATTCCAGGATAGAAATGATTGCACAGTTTTTAAGAGTTATAGTTAAATTAACATTCCTCTTTCTCTATTACGTTAAAGTTTATTCTTTACAAGAAATCCTAGACCATGTTTGGGCTGTAAAATTTAAAAAATGAATGTGCTCACATTGACTGATTGATTTGTCAGAGGTGTATTCAGAAGATAATAATCATTATAATTTGAATTATTATTTCAGAGACGCCTTAATCTTTCATGTCAACGTAGTTAACCTCAGTTGATGAACTTACATTTTCTGCTTGACAATAACAATGCACCAGTTTGAGCAACTATTACTGGAACATGAGATTGTGAGTTTTTTAAGCTCCCAAGCATTGCTCATGGGTGCTTGATGAACACAAGAACTTGCAATAAAATCCAGTTTAAGAAAATCATGATCAGTTTTGCATTGCTTTCTGAACATGTTTTTTTCCTGCCTTCCCAACATGTACATGAGACAGTTTTCAATTAAAAAAAAATCTAAAATGGGGGAGGAGGAATGAGAGGGAGGCAAGAGAGCATGTGGTCTTCCAAAGAGCTACAAACATCTTTCCCCATCTATAGACCTCGAAAATGGAAAATGTTCTCACATAAGCAGACCAGATATACCTCAGCATATTAAAATCCATTGCTTTATGGAGGTGTATTTTTTCTATACTCTTATGAACTCTTGACTGATTTTAAGGTTTTATTTTAGACTGGCATATGTATATAGTTTTTACAACTTTTTTTGAGAAAGCCATATAGTAAATCTAGTAAGTTATTTTATTTATTGATTTGTGCCTTCAAGTCAGTTTTTGACATTGACTGCCTGGACAACTTCCTGCAGTTTTCTTCTCAAGATTTCTGAAATGAATAACAGCGTTGGAAGGGATCTTGTAGGTCATCTAGTCCAACTACAACCATCCCCCCCACCCTCATCCAAGCAGGAGACTCTACACCAGAGGTCCCCAACCTTTGGGGCACCAGGGACCGGTTCCGTGGAGAGAGGTTTTTCTGCGGACTGGAGGGTGTGTGGTTTTGTGTGCTGCCTGCATCCCACAGATGGGGCTTTGCTTGTTTGTGCAGACCAGTTGCTGGTATGCCACAGCCAGGTACTGGTCCCCAGACCTGGGGTTGGGGACCCCTGCCTTACACCATTTCTGACAGGTGGCAGTCTAATTTGCCATTACCTTTTTTTCTAGGACTGAGTGAAGGGGGCTGGCCCAAGGATTTGTGCCTGAGGCAGTACTAGAACTCACTGATGCCATGGCGATGGTTGGTCGCACTACAGTACACCAGACTGTCTCTTAGTAGGTTAATAAGAATTGTTGATTTATAGTCTTGTATTTATTGAAAGTACAGAATATTCTTCAAATCAATTAGAAGTATATGGTTTAGAGAAGAGACATTATTATGATGGTGATGGTTGGTTGCTGAATCAGCCAGATGTTTAGATGGGATCTGGCATTTTTATCCACCTATCGAGTCCTTCCCAAGAACCTGGGATAGGCAGATGTCTTTGATGGTGTCAGAGGTATTGTCGGTGGGTTTAAGCTGTTCCACATAATGTTACCTTTTGCAATTGACTGATGGAGTTATTTTTATTTTTTAATCTGTTTGTACCCCACCTTTATTATTTTTATAAATACGTTAAGTCAGTTAACATGCCTAATGCTCCTTCCTCTTCCTATTTTCCACACAACAACCCTGTGAGGTGGATTGGGCTAAGAGAGAGCATATTGACCCAAAATCACCCAGCCAGCTTTCAATTTTTTATTATGCTTCGTTGCACCTTCAGACAGAAGTTAATACTGAATTTGGCATGTTTATCCAACTATCGAGTCCTTCCTGAGGACCTGCAATAGGCAGAGGTTGATGTTTTGTGGTGTTAGAAGTATCATCACAGGATGTAAGCTCTTCCAAGTAAAGCTGCCCTTTGCAATTGAGTGATGGTGCATTTGTCAATGCCAATAATGTTCAAGTGATGTTCCAATTGTTTTGGGATTACACACAACAAGGGACTTATTACTATTTATGCTACTTTGCTTTCTTTTGCCACAGCCATTCTATTTCTATTTGCAGGTCTTTGTATTTTGTTATCTCTTCCAGTCCTTTCTCTTCTTTTCTGCTATTGTTATAGCAATTTTGTTAATGATCAAATCTAATGATAATAAAAAGACTTGACTGTTAAATGTTATTGTTAAGCAGCACCTACAATTGTCTAAAAACTGTATTAATATGATAAGAGGAACAAGACAGGCAACAGGAAGAAGCTTGGAAAGGAGAGAAAATCACTGGAACAGCAACCATTTTTGATGAAACCTCGATATTTTTTGGTCTCAGACCCCTAAAATTTCACTATAGAGCAGAACATAAATCCATAAAAAGCCATAAATTGTTCAAGAGATACAAACCAACTAAAAAGAAAAGAAATGAGGATGGAGGATCCCATTTAATTCAGCCCCATTTTCTTCTAAATCTGATCATCCCAATCTGCTTTAATTCAATCCCCCCCAACATTAAAACCAGACTGAGTTCTGGTGGGGCTTGTTGGATTTGAAGGAGTTAAGAGCTCTGCACACAAGATGGTATTAAATGATGCTTTACCTGCAATAGCAAACTTAATACTCCATTTTTTTCTTTTCAAAAGTCTTTTTCATTAAGTGCAAATGCTTTATGCCAAGCTTCTCCTGGGCTCCCATTTCAAATGTTGCTGTTTGGGGCTTGTGAATGGAGTGGTTGACAGACAAATTACCTTAATACACTCTTCAGCTGGAGCCAGGGAGCAGCATCCTGATTCAGCCCAACCCCTCACATCTTTTATCTCCAATGGCTGGATAAAAAAAAATGGAAGAAATAAACTCATCAAACTAAATTAGCAGCACCTTTGAACTAAGAAGCCACTTGTCTACGTAACTTGTGTCTCTGTTGTGTGAGCAACTGCCTGAAAGCTGAAATCTAGTGAAGAGAGGAAAGGAGAGGAGAGGGGAAGGGGAGGGAGGGAAGGGAGGGAGGGAGGGGAGGGGAGGGGGGGGAAGGGAAGAGGATGAACAATCATTTGCTCAGGATGGTATAAGGTCTTTTATCTTTGGCAGGGGGCTGGACTAGAAGACCTCCAAGATCCCTTCCAGCCCTATGATTCAATGACTCTAGATTTGCCTGCATGATCCCTTCATCCCAGCTCTGCTCTCTGCCTCAGTCCCACCCTTCTCCACTCCACGCCAGACCTTGGCTAGTGGGTAATGGCAAAAGCATGTGAGGGAGCCCGCTGACTTCTTGACCCTGCGTTCATTTTGTAAGATGTCAAAAGGATGCCAAATGCGAAGCAGAAGCTGTCAAGGATGAACGGGCTCTCGAAGGAGGCCATAATCTGTAATCCAAAGCAGAAGGAGCCTCTGGGGAGCCATTTGTCTTCCTGAAGAAGCCTTGTGAACTGCTTTTTAGTATCAGGTGCATCATCTTGAGAAACCATCCCCACATTCCAAAAAAATTAGTTTAATGTTCCCACATAAAAAGAAACTGGCCAGGTGGAAAGCCATTAGAGGATGTGTGGAACTAAAAAGGTCTGCATGCTTCTGGAAAAGATTTAGGCAGAGAGATATTAGCAGGCCAGTTAATATGTAAATCACAGCTACTTGCAAATGTCTAGTAAGAACATTTTACTTATTTCACAGAAGAACCTAGAAAACATAGACCCATGCAAAACTACTTTCATTTGTATTGCCTAAAAATAGTAGTGATCCTTGGGATTACTGAGGTGGATAGATTTGGTGTGATCTTTGACAGTAGCACAAAGCTTTTTTCCTCTTGTGTTCTTAAGCAAAAAAGATCTGGTGTCCTGGGCCATTCCACTTTCAAGTTGTTCTTGAAAAAATAGAAGGGGCAGATGGATTGATCACTCCCCAAACTGGTGCATGTAACCTTCTTCATGATTTTGATTGTTTTTTAAGAAGGCATGGTAATACCTTAGGCTATATCTAAATCAAAACAAAACAAAACACATGTTTAAGTCAAGCGGGATTTCACTTCTGTAAACATATGAAAAAGTAACAGTCACAAAGAGAAAAGAAATTGCTTCCCCCCCCCCCTTTAACAGAATTTAAGATAGATTTCAATTTACCTGACAGGGCATTTCCTTGCCCATTTCATCATGACAAGTGGCTAACACATGTTTCGGGCCTCCAATATCTTCAAACTTGGTTAGAAGTGTCAAGGTTCCATCATGACTCAAAAGCCATTTGTATCAGGTTGGCTACAGCAGCAAGACAGTAGGTCCAATCAAACCTGGAGACAGTGGAAGAGAGAAACCAGGAGGCATGTCAACCTGGAGGAATTAATGTGTAAAGTGCAACATTGATAAAATTTAACTTTTTCCTCTGTCAATTTAGTAAACACCCCAGGGCCTTCTAGTTAGCTTGTGTGACTGAAGGATGTTTCCAAGTCAAGTCGTTCAGCAGACAAGCCTTTTTCGTATTCTTGTCTCATCTTAATGCATTAAGCTGTATAAATGATCCATCATTCCTTCAGGAAGGAATGGGGAATTTACTCCCGTTGTCATTTATCAGGAGGGGAAATAGCAGAACTCACCAACAGAGCAGCCAAGGGCCCAGCCATACTTATTTGATTAACCCTGTAGAACATCTCTGGCAAATTCAGCAAATGAGAATGTCCTGGATAAAATGGGACTCTTAACTCCCCATAATACTCCTGGGCCTCCATAGAGAAGGACGTTGAACAATCTCCCACAGATTCTTGCTTGTGCAAGAGAGTCTCTGCTGCTTTCCATCTTCAAATCTATCATGTGGGAAAAAAAGAAAGTCTACTTTCATCCCTTAGCCATCTTGTACTGAGTTTGGAGAAAGTGTGGTAACAGCTGCAGAAAGATTTCTCGGAGATTCTTAGATTCTTTCCTGCACTCTCTTAAGACAGGATTTTCCCCAAGGGGTTTAAGATTCTGAATACAAATAGTCATGCTGTGTGGTAAGTAAGAGCAAATCCCACTGATGCCTTCAAAGCCATAGCTTCAACGTCAGACTGAATTGGTACCAAGGAGAAACAGAGACACACTGGTTAAATCTGCAGAATAAATGATGAAATCTGGAGTATCTGCAGGTCACATAAAAAGCCAAGATGTTGGCCACAAAAGTACAATGGAAATTTCCCCCCTTTTTTAATGTGCATAGTTTGATATAATGGTTAAGGCAAAAGGTTAGAATCCTGGAGATCCAATTCTAGTCCCACTTTAGCCCTGAAGCCATCTTGGGTCAATCACTCTCAGCCCTAGGAAGAAGGTAAACCACATCTGAAATCTTGCCAAAAAACCTGCAAGAACTTATCCAGACATTTGCCAGGAGTCAGCACTGACTTGAATGAATTTTCCCCCACCCACCCTGGGAAATGGACATAAAAAAGCAGGCAAACCTTCAGTTGCACAGTCACATTGTAAGAGGACAATAATCTGGAGCTGTGTCGTGATTTTAGTGAAATTAAGGGTAAAAAAGCAATACTGTCACTTTGGCCCCAGCCTCAGGATCCAAAGTCCAGAAAGGTTGCCAAATGACTCTGACAATCACTATCTCTAAGAAAGTGCCACATTGATTAGCCAGAGATTGCAATCACATGTTCATCACTGTCCTAATGGACAGTCACTTAAATGTGAGCCAGCAGTGTGCTGCAGCTGCCAAAAAAAAGCCAACACAGTCCTAGGCTGCATTAACAGTGAGATAGAATCAAGATCATATGAAGTGTTAATACCACTTTACAATGCCTTGGTAAGGCCACACTTGGAATACTCCATCCAGTTTGGGTTGCTATGGTGTAAAAAAGATGTTGAGACTAGAAAGAGTGCAGAGAAGAACAACAAAATGATTAGGGGACTGGAAACTAAAACCTATAAAGAACGGTTGCAAGAATTGGGTATGTCTAGTTTAATGGGAAAAAAAAGGAATAGGGGTGACATGATAGCAGTGTTCCAATATCTCAGGGGCTGCCACAAAGAATAGGGGGTCAAGCTACTCTCCAAAGCACCTGAAGGCAGGACAAGAAACAATGGATGGAAACTGATCAAAGAGAGAAGCAACCTAGAACTAAGGAGAAATTTTCTGACTTAAAACAATTAATCAGGGGAACCACTTGCCTCCAGAAGTTCCAACATTGGAAGTTTTTTAAAAAAGATTGAACAACCATTTGTCGGAAATGGTATAGGGTTCCCTGCTTGAGTAGGGGGTCAGATTAAATGACCTCCAAGCTGTGGTGGGAGTCAAATATGTGAACAAATGATTCTCTGTGTGGATGCCGCTTTTGGAAGTCCATTCTGGGCCTGGGCAACAAAAAATTAGCTATCAGTTCTGCCAAACTGGTGCGAACTGGCTGAATCCCACTACTGCCTCCAAGGTCCCTTCCAACTCTGTTGTTCTGTTATTCAAATGTAAAAATCACACACAGCACCAGTTGGAGGCATAGGATCATTGGGAGGGACTTGGGTCCTCACAGAACCTTTCTGAGGGTTCCTTAAAATGTGGTAACTACTCTGGAAATGACTTTCCAATTCTCACAAGTCAAACCTGAGAGACAGATGCAATATTTTTCCGTCTAATGCATTCCAGCCAGTGCCCATGGGATGAAAAGTTCTCTGTTTGTTATATATAACTTTATTGATTTTTTTTAAAAAAACAAGGGGAAAAAAAGAACTGAGAAAAAAAAGATCAGGAAAAAGAGATATAGGGGGAAAAAAGAAAAAGGGGAAAAAAGTACGGTAAGAAAAACAGAAAAAGAATGACTTCCGACTTTCTTTGATATAGGCTCAGTGTATTATGCCTTGTGGAAACCAAGATTCAGGTGCCAGCCCCTGCTCATGACCCAAGAAAACATCAATCCTATCACAGACCAGAACACAGAAACACAACTAACTCAAAGCCGAACACAGAGCAGTCCCCAAAAATCTAAAGAAGAACCAACCATCTGAGGGCAAGCCTGTATATCAGGGGTGTCAAACTCAGTTTCATTGAGGGCCACATCAACATTGCGGTTGCCCTCAGGGGGCCGGGTGGGTATGGCCAGGGTGGGCGTGGCCTACTGGGTGGGCGTGGCTAGAGTGCGTATGGCCTACTGAGTGGGCATGGCCAGCTCTACATCGTTCGCATCAAGGGTGCCTATGGGGGCCTGGGCAGGAGTGGGACAGATCTGAGGGTCTCTGGCAGAAGGAGGGTCTCTGGGCCAGGGCCAAGGCAGTGGGGGCCGTTCCCTCACTGTTTCCAGGATGGCTTCGCGGGCCACATGAAATCACTTCGCGGGCCGGATCCGACCCCCGGGCCTTGTGTTTGACATGTCTGCTGTATATAAACAAAGAGTCAATCCCACACTCACTAGCACTGATGACGTTATCTAGCTGGAGAATGAAATGTCTGCAAGCGAAAAACCAAACTCAGAGAGCACCAAGGGCCCCACAGTTCAACCCTGAGCTACAAATATTCTCTTTTATAACTGAAAACAGTTCAGCGCACAAGACAGAAAGCTGTATTGTTGATTTTTATTTTTATTCCCACCAACACACTACCTTAAAAAGAAAAGAAAGGAGCTCTCCATCAAATGCACAGGAATCCAGAATGATGATATAAACCTTTGGATTTGCAGAAAACCAAAAGAAAAATTCCTTTCAGATCAAGCTCAGTTCATGGAGGTTTGATGGGCGTATCTGTGGAATTTTCTTGATAACAGTACCAAAATTATTAGCTACCAACTTCTTCCAGGTTTGTAGAAAACTTTATAGACTTATCAGTTTAGCCTACAGACCAAGTATTCCCAATTGTCTCCCACTAACCAGGTTTACCCTGTTTTGCTTTCAAACCCAGATAAGGTCAGCCTCATATTTTTCCTAAAATTATAACATGCCATATACTTTTGTTCAAAATCAAGTGGATTACCCCAGATTGAGGTATTCTGCAAACATTAACCATTTTCCTGAGTCTTGTCAGGAAAAAAAGGGTACTATATTTGGAATACAATAAATAATAAATGCCTTTTATTGTGTAGTGGGTTCTGGACCGCATAGATGGCTCCGGACAACAGGGTTCAGCATATCATTCTTTATTGAAGTAAGCACAGACTCGACACAAAGGGCTATTAGCCCCTCTTATATACCTAGCCAAGGTATACCTGGGACCAATCCCCTTATCAGGATTTCCCGCTGAGGACCACCCTGCCAATCTGGACAGGGTACCATGGTATCAGTGGCTCATTACTTTGGAACATCCCCTATATACATAACATCCCTTCCCCCATACTGAAACAATAACGATAACAAATAAACAATAATGAGAAACATCCAATGTGTGAATCTGGTTATTTAAAACACATTGTGATCCCTCCCTTAAAACCTTACAAAGTCCTTTAGGTAAGCCGGTGGCCTATGAGTTCTGGCTGACCGTTTCAGGGTTTGCTTCATGTTCTTGTCGACCAGGTCCACATTTGAGTCATCAACTGGGTCATCAACTGAGTCATCAACTGACCCATCAATTGAGTCCTGATTCCGAGCCCTATCCACCCCAATGTCATTGGGCCCCCCGGCCTGATGTTGCTCAACCCATCCAACATTACTGGGTAACTGTCCGGTGTCAGATTGATTACCCCCTTCCCCAAACTCCAAAGAGGCCAGTTGATCTGACTTCCAAGCTTGAGGTTTTTCGGGGGACCGCTTCCTCAATTGGTCTATGTGTCTTCTGACCTCCACCTCTACAATGTATGATACAGGCCCCATTTTGTCAACCACCCCCCCCTGAATTCAGGCATGGCCTGACCCATAGTTTTGGGCCCAAACCCTTTCTCCAATGTGAAGTTCTCTGGCGGTGTCGGGGTGGGTTTGTTCTGCTTGTGCGGCCACTCTGTTGGGGTGTAGTCTGTCCAACTTAGTAATGAGGCAGTGACCCCAAAGTAACTCTGCAGGACTCTTGCCAGTTGCTGTGCATGGTGTGGTGTGTTGTGCCAGGAGGAATTGAGCCAACCTTTGGTGCCAGTCTCCGCTGATGATGCGCCTCAATGCGTCCTTAGTCGTTCTCATCATTCATTCTGCTAGACCGTTAGATGACGGGTGGAAGGGCGCGGATGTGATGTGCCTAATCAAGTTGGCCCTGGTGAATGCCTGGAAATCAGCAGATGTGAATTGTGGGCCATTGTCAGAGACCAACACATCAGGCAACCCATGAGTGGCAAATAGTCCCCGGAGCACCTGAACAGTCTTTGTAGTGGTCATGCTAGAAACTGGAACTACTTCCAGCCATTTAGAGTGACTGTCAACCACCACCAAAAACAGTTGTCCCTGAAAAGGGCCCGCATAATCAATATGCACCCTGGACCACGGGGTGTGTGTCGCTTCCCATTTGTGTATGGGGGCCTGTGGCTGCTCAGGCCTTGATCTTTGACATGTGTAGCACCCCGCTACCTGCTCCTCTATGGCCTTGTCGAGGCCAGGCCACCATAAGTAACTCCTAGCTAAAGCCTTCATCCTGACTATGCCAGGGTGACCCTCGTGTAGCAACTGCAAAACCCTCTCTCGAAGCTTCTCCAAAATAATAACTCTGCTACCCCACAAAAGGCATCCTTTATGAGAAGACAACTCATGCCTTCTCATGAAATATGCCTGGAAATCTGGACCCGGACTCTTATCCTGCCACCCAGACACCACCCACATTAGGACCCTGCACAATACCTTGTCTGATGTGGTGCCATCAGCAATGTCCTTCACCTGGAGGGGGCAATCTGGAAGATCTTGGATGGCTAGGATCTGCTCCACAGGTGCTGGGTCAGGTTCAGTGATCATTAGCGGTAATCTGCTTAATGCATCAGTGTGGCCCATGTCCCTCCCTGGTTTGTGGACCAGTTTGCAAGTGTATGCAGATAGGAATATGGACCACCTTAGCATCCTTGGGGATAGAATTTGAGGTGTTTGTTTATCAGTTGTGAACAGCCCCAACAATGGTTTGTGATCTGTAAAAATAGTGAACTCCCTGCCATACAGGTAGTCATGGAATTTCTTGACTCCTGTCACAATTGCCAGGGCTTCCTTGTCAATTTGCGCATAATTCCTTTCTGCCCTTGACAGTGTTCGGGAGTAATATGCAATAGGCCTTTGTCCCCTGTTTTCCTCCATGTGACTTAATACAGCGCCCACACCATAAGGGGATGCATCACATGCGATGCAGATGGGCTTATTTTCTATAAGATGTGTGATGGTTGAGTCACTGGACAATAGTTGTTTGAGGTTTCTAAAACTCTGTTCATGGGCCGTGGTCCAATTCCATGTAGTTTTCTTATCTAATAGTCTGTGTAAAGGCTCTGCAATTGCTGCTTTGTGGGGCAAAAACACATGATAGAAATTAAGTAACCCCAGGAAAGCTTGCAATTCAGCCTTATTAGTTGGGGTTGGAGCCAATTTGATTGCTCTTACCTTGGAGTCTGTAGGGTGAATTCCCTTGGCATCAATCCTGAACCCTAAAAACTCAGTGGATGCCACTCCAATGCTGCACTTACTCTTTTTAAGTTTGAGCCCAGCAGAATGAAACCTGCTTAAAACAGCCTGCAGCCTGTCAGCCAAGATCTCTTCAGACTCTCCAGCAATAAGAACATCATCAAAATAAGGACATACACCACCCACATTAGGACCCTGCACAATACCTTGTCTGATGTGGTGCCCTTCAGAGTCCTCTCCATCACTTCTTGAAAAATTCCTGGAGCTACAGAGATGCCAAACTGCAAACGATTAACTCTAAAAGCTCCTCTATGTGTCACTATAGTCTGAGTGTACGCAGTTTCCTTAGTAACCATGAGCTGCTGGTATGCCTGCGCAAGATTGAGCTTGGCAAAGATGGCACCACCCTGTATGCTGGACCGTTGGGACCGGGTAAGCGTGCGGATTCAAGGCCCGGTTTACCATGGCCTTATAATCTGCACATATTCTTACTTCCCCGTTAGCCTTAAGTGGGGTCACTATAAGGGTCTCCCAGTCTCCCCCATCCACGGGCTCTAACACCCCTTGTTCCACCAACTTATCCAATTCGCTCTCAATCTTGTGCTTGAGGGTGAATGGAACTCTCCGGGGCTTGATACGAATTGGTAGGACCCCTGGGTTTAGCTTAAATTTAATGTGGGGCCCCGTGTATTTACCCAGCTTGTCATCAAATATATCTGCAAACATTTTGCATACAGATTCAAGACTTTTGGGCTGGATGTTATGTACTCCCCCCAACCAAATGCCCAGGGCATCGAACCAGTCAAGCCCCACTAGACTAGTCCTCCGCCCCTCGGTCACCAGGATGTCCAAAGGACCCTGGAATTCCTTAAACCCCACAATCACAGTGGCCTTTCCCCTGATTTTAATGGGGGTGTGCTGAAAATCAGAAAACAGCAATGTGGTGGGCTTTAAAGGAACCCTCTGCTTGCTCTGGTCGCAAATTCCTTTAAATGTCTCATATGAAATTATTGAGACTGCGGAACCGGAGTCGAGCTCCATCGTGCAAAGTACCCCTTGCAGATGGACCTGTATCGTATCGCAACTGGTGGATCTCCATATGAGACACGGTCCGCCTGCTCCCCCCAGATTTCGGTGATTTGCGCTGCGGGGACACAGTACCTTCGAGTGCCGATGCCATGGATTGTAATTCGTTCAGGCTGTCCCAGTTGCGATTCCAGATGGCTGTGATGTGCCCTGTCTTGCCGCAGGAGCGACATTTCGCAGTTCAGAATCTGCAGGTCGCTCTCGGATGATTCCCGCCACAGCTGGCACATTTTTGGTTGGAGTAGTTGGCTGCTCTTTGTTCTTTGCAGCTGCAGCTGCAGCTGCAAGCGGTGCTTTTGGTGGCCAATGTGTATTTCCGATGGTTTCTGTCGTCTTGTCGCGTTGGCTGTTTCCCGGGCCTTTGCTGAACCACATTTATCTCTGCCTCTCCGTCCGTTTCTCCGTATCCGCTGTTCATGGCACATTCATGATGTATTGTCCCTCCTGGGCTGCTGCCAGGACGGTGTGTGGGCTTGCTGGCACCATTGGCTGCCTCGTGAGCCATTACCTCATCTAGGACTTCTCGCAGATTCATCGGCGGTTTTGCGAGGATTTTTTGTCGGCACTGATGGTCTCTAAGCTCGAACACCACTTGGTCTCAAATTCTATCTTCGAGATCAGGGAACTTACACAAGCGGGCAGCCTGTATCAGAGCCGCGACGTAGTGTGATGTTGTCTCGCCTGGGAGCTGGATGCGCTGGGAAAATTGGAATCGCCAAAAAATTGGGGCCCTCGACAGCATGAAATGTTCAGCTAGTTTATTCTTGAATTCAGCATACAGGATGGATGTGACAGGCATCAGTGAGCACAATCCAATGGCCACATCATACACGTCCTGACCACTGAGGCACAGCAGGGCTGCTGCTTTCATCCGGTCTTCCGTGATCCAGTTGATCAGCAGAAACCTTTCGATCTGCCCCAGGTGTGCTTCCCACCACTTGGGTTTGTCGATGTTAAAACGGAATGCGCTGGTCTGTCCAAAGTTAGCCATGGTGCGCCCAGTCCTTTGATACGGCTTCACTAGGAAGGTTCTTGGGGAAAGATTTGCCTTTCCACCTTTCCTAGTGACTTCAGTGCGTGAAGCAGAATCCCACCCTCGTCGCCACTATTGTGTAGTGGGTTCTGGACCACATGGATGGCTCCGGACAACAGGGTTCAGCATATCATTCTTTATTGAAGTAAGCACAGACTCAACACAAAGGGCTATTAGCCCCTCTTATATACCTAGCCAAGGTATACCTGGGACCAATCCCCTTATCAGGATTTCCCGCAGAGGACCACCCTGCCAATCCGGACAGGGTACCATGCCACCTGGTGGTATCAGTGGCTCATTACTGTGGAACATCCCCTATATACATAACACCTTTACCTGGAAAGATCCAACATTTCCAAATATACCTCATTTTTTGCCCTTTGCTTTCAGGACATGCCCTTCATAAACATTGCTGCAATCTAATGAAATTGAGCCAAATATAGGCAAAAGCCTATTGAAATTTGCTAAATTAAATTCTAGTTTCTGTGTGCTAAATAATGTTAGTGTTTTTCTTTGCAGGTTATATAAACTGTATTTAATCTTAACTCTGCTCCTTCTTTAACATAATTAGAAGTCACATAATCCACAACCTTTTTGTATATATCAGAAACACAGTTGCATACATTTGATATAAATGGCATCATAATGTTAATTTACTGGATAAGTCTAGCCAAATTTCAAAGTGCATTCATTTCAGTGACAGAGTGAAATATATACCTTCCTCTCCAAAAATATCAGATAATTTTTCTTCTCAGTGGGTCCTTCTGATATAGGTGAGATTACAGAGGGGGAAAAAGCTGGATAGTGTATGATCTGGCTTCACCTGATTTTCTGCAAGTCTGTTTCTCCCAATGTGAACCTACATCCAGAGGTCCTTCTGAGAGATCTTTCAGCTTCAGGAGAATTTGGGTTACAAAGCAGATACAGTAGTGAAGCAGAGGCAAAACTTTCCCTCATCTAGGTCAGGAGCAGGCAAGCACGTGTGCACACATGCAGCTCCATTTGCACAAATAGACCTTTGCACAAATGTGCTAACGTCCACTGCTCACACAAGTGGAACTACACACACACACACACTGGCCCGTCACTTCTGTGGCCCAGTTCCAAATGGCCCATAGCCCACTAATGGGCTGCGAGCCTGGGATGGGGACCCCTGGTCTAGGTGGATCCTTGTGCCAATATTTTGAAATTCAGGCTTCACCTCCCAGAACCTTGAATAGATGGTGAGTTCTGTTAACAAAAATGGGACCCCGGTTCAAATATTCAGTGAAACTTTTTTCCAAATGTTTATTTTTGCTCAGAGAATGAATGAATGTGTGAATAGACCTGTTCTCCTTATATTAATCTTCCTGTGTTTTATAAGTGAAAGTTAAGTAAATTTTCAGGCTAAGAAACAACCTGCAAGTTATTCAAGAACTGGGGTACCATTTGATTCACACAAAATCAGTGTTCCTCAATCCCAGCAACTTTTAAGATGTGTGGACTTCAACTCCCAGAATGCCCTAGTCATCATGTCAGATTTCATCATTGATTGGCAGATCTCTAAACCCCCAAAGGCAATCATTTTTCATTTCATTTATCTCTCTTGATTAATTTAAATCAAGACTAAATTGGATAGAACATTTTTTTGCCAAACTTAACAGAATTAATTATACTTTGCTGTACTCTGCCCAGTGTTGCTTTGTGTGAGGTAGGTAGCCACATAAATCTGATAAATAACAAAGCACATGGCAGCCCAACTGAATTCTGGATTATTTTATCTAGTGAGAAGGAAGTCTAGTCTTTTCCTTTAGCTTCCCTGTTTTAAAAAAATTGGTCCTTAGATTGGTATGATATTTAAGACAAAACATCTTGGCATCAAATGTTGCTGCATCCTCAGCTTCATAATATTTAGGTCTCCTGCTACATGCATGTCTGTACACATACACACACATGTAAAGTCGAAGATATGTAAAGATATTGTTTATACTAGACTAAAACAATAATATTTGGAGTGCTAGAAGAATGCCAAACACTAACCAGTTCTGTAATAAGAGACATGCCTTTGTCCAAGGTTAATGATACTATCTTTGTTTACCATGAAGAAAATTGGAAAAGTCTTCTATTTCTGGGGCCATTTGTGTTGAAATATAGTTAACAAGGGGGGGGGGAGCCAAACTCTTCATTATAAGCAATGCAGACCAGGAACAGTATCTGGTCAGTTAATGGAATTTATGATCCCTCTTTAAAATGTCCTAATCCCCAAATACAAAGGTTGCTTGTGAGAGAGAAAGGCAGTAAAACAACTATACATAGCAATCTGTTGTATCAGAAACAAATATAGCTAGTTATCATTCACATTCCCTGAAGTCCTTATGTAGCATCTTCTTTCTCTTCTTTCTTTCTTTCTTTCTTTCTTTCTTTCTTTCTTTCTTTCTTTCTTTCTTTCTTTCTTTCTTTCTTTCATCAATTTTGACTCTTGGCAATGGCCTAGACCAGCTCCTGCAGTTTTCTTGGCAAGTTTTCAGAAATGGCTTGCCCTCTCCTTCCTAGGGCTGAGAGAAAGGAACTGGTCCAAGCTCACCCAGCTAGTTTTGTGCCCTAAGCCTAAGGCAGGATTGGAACTCAGAGTCTCTTGGTTTCTAGCCTGATGCCTTAGCTACCACACCAAAGTAGCTTTCAGGATGCTTCCTACTGCCTGTAAATAAAAGTGCCCCATTTGTAACATTATAAGTGAAGCTCTATATGCAACTGCAACTGCCCATCAATCTCTCTTGTTCAGGGAAGCACAGAAATTTACATACATGTACTTTTTCCTTCTCTCTTTCCAGCAGAAGCAACAAAATGAAGCAGAAAAAAAATTAGCGGGAAGAGTGTAAGTGATAGTGAAAGTGATAATGTCTTTGGGAAGGGAAAGAAAGGCTATCCAGGGCAACAAGAGGGATGGGGTGGGGAATAAAACTACAAGGTGAGGAGGCAAAGGGAAGAGGGAACTGGACACGGAAAGAACTTAGAGACAGAAGCCCTGTTGATGCATTACAAAAAGGGCTAAAATTAGCCAAGTATCTTCTCCAAAGCACCAGCTAACTTTCGAGATAATTCTTATGATTCGGTATGCATTTGTACCTTGGGCCTATTTGCTTGTGTTTGGTAGTTTCTTCCATTGTTCTTAGTGAGAACAATCCCATATTTCCTTGAATAGGTTGTGAAAAAAGCTAGTGTGAGGACGGGGGGGGGGGAAGAGAAGTTGTGTATATAATCTATGTTCTAATCAGTGGCTTTAATTTACCAGGATGGTCCCATTACGGTGGGAAAAATGTGGAATTGCATATTATACTTTGTTTGTGCTTGCTTGCTGCTCCTTGCTATTTCTGAATGAACTAAATGGGATGTTTTGAAGTGTGGGGATGAAAAAATGAGAGAAAATTCTAATCACAGTCAATATTTTATTTTTTTATTTATTTTAATTCCATTTATATCCTGCCCTTCTCTGAAGACTCAGGGCGGCTTACAAGCTTAGCAGTAGCCTTCATTCTATGTATATGCCTGCTTATTAGGGCTTTCACACACACCCCAAGCGGCATTATTACAAAGTCAGCTTAATTGCCCCCAACAATCTGGGTCCTCATTTTACCTACCTCGGAAGGATGGAAGGCTGAGTCGACCTTGAGCCTGGTGGGATGCGAACCTGCACTAATTGCAGGCAGCTGGTGTTACTTAAGGAGGCATTAGCCCACTGCTCCACCAAGGCTCAATAAAAGATAGCATTTGGAATTTCTGAAAATTCAGATTTAGACTTGGATCAAACCAGATCCAACCAGTTGCAAAAAAGTATTATTGGTTCTTCTTCACTACTACTTCCACTGTTTTCTAAGAGAAATAATTCAAAAAAGATAATCCTTTTTGCCAATTTTTGGGCAGACTGGCTACCCAAAATAGTTAGCATAAATAGATAGTTGGTATAAACTATCAGCCCTTCTTTTGTAGGTAAAAAAACAAGTGATCAGGTAGAGGTACTGTTGATCTCTAAAGCAGAAGGTTCAGAAGAAAATATTTTGTTGAGTCTTGAAAGATCTCTTCACAGCAGAGCAAACAGCAGAGGAACAGGAGTAGACAATTTCCTTGTGTGAGGCTGGATATGATCTGTTTAATATGCTTTCGGATATGAACAGCTCACAAAATGTGTCTGGGGGTGGGGAAAGGTGAGCTATATAATATCCTTTCAAGTAAAAAAAAACCTTGTGCTGAAACAGCAACAGATGGAGGTGAAAGAATGCCTGCAAACCAATTTGGGGGAAAATGTAGAACAGTTGATGAAAGATTTTTTTTCCCCTCATGACCTTTTCACACTCTATGAAACAAAAGATGTTTGAATATAGAACTTCACAAAACCAAGACACTAAGCCTTAATTTTTGTTATAGCAAAATAACCAGAAAGTGGGATTAGGAATGGGAATTACACCCAGGGATGCTTTTAATCTATGACTGTTTAAAAAAAAGATTATTGGGGAAAAAAGCTACTATTGGCTTTTATTTTTCCGAGAGCAACTCTATACACAAACATTTAGAAACTTCCTAACTTTCTAGGGATAAACCTTTTTGACTAAATAGACAAGTATACAATTGCACGGCACAACTGTAATGTTCCTTAAAGCCTTTAGGAAATCCCTTTGAGATTATAAGTGTGTTCTGTATCACCGTGGCTTAATAATACCAATATAGAATGTAAATTATTAGGAAATACAAACTAGCTTTCCAGAACTTAAATAGATGTTTAATTCTCTAAACTATGAATCAGATTAGATATATAATAGGTGTCAAACTCGCCACGTCATGTGACATATCGCTACGTATCACATTTTTTTTTGCGTTGCCAGAGCTGGGGTGGGTGCGGTCTCTATGATGCAACCGGCCCGCGGGCTGGCATTTTGACACCCCTGATTTATATCTACAGTGGTGGGATTCAGCTAGTTCACACCACTTTGGCAGAACCGGTAGCTAATTTTTTGTTGCCCAGGCCCAGAATGGACTTCCAGAAGCAGCATTCAGAGAACCGGTTGTTCATATTTGAATCCCACCACTATATATCTACTTATATCTGTCTGTCTATATCTATATTTACCTATATCTATCCATATCTATATACCTATGTCTATATGTGTGTGTGTGTGTATATATATATACCTGTATATGTATGTATGTGTATGTGGATCTTTGGTTATTCGGGTTTTTCCCCGTGTAGAACTAAAGGTGTAGGCGCAACGTTTCGACGGAATCCCATCCGTCATCATCAGGCTGGTGGCTTTAGCTTCCTTCTTCTGGGAGAAGCATGTGGCTGTTTGTTCCTCTTTTTTAAACTGCCAGAGGGGGTGTGTTCTATGGGTGGAGGTGTGCTCTGATTGGGTGGGGGATTAAGTGTGTTCTGATTGGCTGGGAGTGTGTTTTGAATGGTGGGTGTGTTCTGATTGGGTGGGGGTGTGTTTTGAGTGGATGGGCTGGTCTCAGCTGCCAGCCTTAGACCTGAGCTGGTGAGTTGTGCTGCTTTTGTTCGGCTTCGTGTTTGTGGTGGTGCCATGTTTTTATAGTGGGTGTCAGTTTGCTTATTGTGTGGTTTGGAGGGGTTTAAAGTGGCTGATGTTGCAGCTGTAGTTAGGTTTCTGTTTTGTGGTTGTGCCTCGTTATCAATGTGGGTTCGGATTTGCTTTTTGAATGGTTGTGTGGTGGTGATGTCATGTGATGTTATCATGAGTTTGGGTCTGGTATCATTCTTGGTGGTTGGGCCTCGTCTGTCAATCAAGGCGGGTTTCCAAATGGCTGGTAGGCGAGAGGTATCATCTCGTTTGTTCATGCTATGGGGGCGTTTTTCTATCTCAATGGCTTCTCTGATTATTCTGTTGTTAAAATGTTCAATTTTGGCGATAGTTTTGGTTTTTTTAAAATCAATTTCACGTCCCGTGGCTTCAAAGTGTTGGACCAGGGATGAAGTTTGTTCTCCCTTTCTGAGTGAGTTTTTGTGCTCTTCAATGCGTGCACTTATTCTTCTGTTGGTCTGTCCGATGTATGTGGTGGGGCAGGTGGTGCATGGGATTTCGTATACTCCTTGGTTTTCTAACCCAATTATGTCCTTGGGGTTTCTTAGGATGGTGGATATTTTTCTGTCTGTGTAGAATGCTGTTTTGATGTTGTGTTTTTGGAGGACCTTGCTGATTCTGTCTGTGGTCCCTTTTAAGTATGGGAGGAGGGCTTTGCCATTTTCTTGTTCTCTGTCTTGGGTTTTTGTGGGTGTCTCTCTTCGGATTAAGTGGGTAATCGTGTTTCTTTGGAATCCATTGGCTGTTAGTACATTAGTGAGAGTGTGTAGTTCAGTTTTTAGGTGTTGTTCGTCAGCTAGGTGTTTTGTTCTGGAGATGAGTGTCTTGGCTACGGAGTTGATCTGTGCTGGGTGGTGGTGTGAGAGTGCGTTCAGATAGCGGTTTGTATATATATGTATATATATATATATATGTGTGTGTGTGTGTGTGTGTGTGTGTGATATGTTAACTCTTAGATTACCTTGCTAGGCCCCAAATATGGGGCAAATCTTTATTTCCTGTTTTCAGCCTTATCTCAAAGGCCATCGAACAGGCTGTAGTCACACCAGACAGTTCATATATTTGTGTAAATTACTAACAAAGAATTTAGGGAGGCTGATATGCATTTCGGACTCATTAGTCTTCATCAGTCAGTCACACCTCAATAGCCTACACCCCAAAATACAATTCACCATGGAAACAGAAGCTAACAATCAACTTCCCTTCCTTGATGTCTTAGTCTACAAGAAATCCAACGGCTCCCTAGGACACACTATCTACCATAAAAAAACACACACAAACCGCTATCTGAACGCACTCTCACACCACCACCCAGCACAGATCAACTCCGTAGCCAAGACACTCATCTCCAGAACAAAACACCTAGCTGACGAACAACACCTAAAAACTGAACTACACACTCTCACTAATGTACTAACAGCCAATGGATTCCAAAGAAACACGATTACCCACTTAATCCGAAGAGAGACACCCACAAAAACCCAAGACAGAGAACAAGAAAATGGCAAAGCCCTCCTCCCATACTTAAAAGGGACCACAGACAGAATCAGCAAGGTCCTCCAAAAACACAACATCAAAACAGCATTCTACACAGACAGAAAAATATCCACCATCCTAAGAAACCCCAAGGACATAATTGGGTTAGAAAACCAAGGAGTATACGAAATCCCATGCACCACCTGCCCCACCACATACATCGGACAGACCAACAGAAGAATAAGTGCACGCATTGAAGAGCACAAAAACTCACTCAGAAAGGGAGAACAAACTTCATCCCTGGTCCAACACTTTGAAGCCACGGGACGTGAAATTGATTTTAAAAAAACCAAAACTATCGCCAAAATTGAACATTTTAACAACAGAATAATCAGAGAAGCCATTGAGATAGAAAAACGCCCCCATAGCATGAACAAACGAGATGATACCTCTCGCCTACCAGCCATTTGGAAACCCGCCTTGATTGACAGACGAGGCCCAACCACCAAGAATGATACCAGACCCAAACTCATGATAACATCACATGACATCACCACCACACAAAGCAAATCCGAACCCACATTGATAACGAGGCACAACCACAAAACAGAAACCTAACTACAGCTGCAACATCAGCCACTTTAAACCCCTCCAAACCACACAATAAGCAAACTGACACCCACTATAAAAACATGGCACCACCACAAACACGAAGCCGAACAAAAGCAGCACAACTCACCAGCTCAGGTCTAAGGCTGGCAGCTGAGACCAGCCCATCCACTCAAAACACACCCCCACCCAATCAGAACACACCCACCATTCAAAACACACTCCCAGCCAATCAGAACACACTTAATCCCCCACCCAATCAGAGCACACCTCCACCCACAGAACACACCCCCTCTGGCAGTTTAAAAAAGAGGAACAAACAGCCACATGCTTCTCCCAGAAGAAGGAAGCTAAAGCCACCAGCCTGATGATGACGGATGGGATTCCGTCGAAACGTTGCGCCTACACCTTTAGTTCTACGCGGGGAAAAACCTGAATAACCAAAGATCCACATACACATACATACATATACAGCTCATACACTTTCTCACGCTAACAGTTCATGCGCAGCTCATGATTTCTTTGCATTCAGATACATAATTTCTTATGTACCAATTTATGCACAGCTCGTGATTTCTTTGCACTCAGATACACAGTTACTGGCATTCAGCCCTGAGTTTTTTTCTCCATGGGCAGCATATTTTAAGTTACAGCGAAGCGAAGAACGAAAGAGCAATGGCTGGGTTATACATAAATACTTACATTCTGGTCCCTTCAGTACAAAGCCCTCAGAAAGAAAGAATTTTAAAAAACAAAAGTCAAGCATGAACTGATGTATGGATATAGCAAAAAGAAGAATAGTTTACAAGGATAGGAAGGTAGCGAGAGGTTATAATGATTTCATTCCATTTTGTTTCCTTTTTCGGATCTGTAATTATTTTTTCTTATTATTTCTTATTCTTTTGCTATATGTTGCACACTTTTTGTTTAATCCAAAACAGAATATAACTGATGAGTACCGTATGTTTTGTATTATATTGTATTATATTATATTATGGTATTTTACTGTATTAATTCTTGCTTAATAACATTTTTTTATAATATTCTACCATAATTAAACAAATATAATCAAAAGTCCTCCTTGTCTGTTCCTCTTGTTGCTTCCATATTGAATCATCTCATTGTAGCTGTTCCCTCCATTTTTCGTACAATCTTTTTGTGTCATTACTGATGTAATAACAAATTTGAAATTGCATGAAAGTGTTGGGAGAGCCACCAGTAGTATTGCTGAGTTTCAATTCCTATTGCTGACTGAGGAATTCTGGGAGTTGAAGTCCATTCTTTTTAAAGTTGCCAAGGTTGGAAGACCCTGATGTATATAAATAGCAACTGAGATTGTCTCTTTTTTCTTTAGATTGTAGATCATGGTTACCTGAACAAGGATTTCAAGTATCTCTCAAAGACTGGGGAAAATGAAGTCCATTATTTCTTTGTTTGCACCATCAGCTATCATAGGATGAATTAAATCAAATGTTCCAGATTCCATAGAGACTCCTTTTAGCAATTGTAATTCAATCCTATACATGTCTAAGAAACAAATTGAATTTTCTTCCATTATATTGGCTTCTGGGTAAGCGTGCATAGATCTGCAAGCTTAAGTAGCATCTGAATGGATGAGTATTTTAAAATTAATCTGTTTGAAAATCCTTTTTTGGTGTTTGATTCTGTTGCCTCAGCAGCTTCCATAAAAGTGATTTGCAAGCTATATTCCTTTACTACTTTTTCTTTCATTCTGCAATTGTGGTCAAAGCCCATGGCTTTCAAACCACTTAAATGTAACACAATTTTCATAGCTCACATTACAGGCTAAGTAAGAGTTTTAGTTTACTATGTTTGTGACAAGCCCAGACAAATTCTTTGCAAAGGCCAGACAGATAAATAACACTCCAATTACCCACTCCGAGGTGATGTTCTCTGACTGAGTTCAATACGTTATCTAAGTTTATTTATTTATCCATTCATTTTCTCTATGGTTGACAAAAATGAGTCCTATTATTATCATGGTCTTTCTGGAGGATAGGAAACATTCCTCTATTGTTGAAAGCAAATCCATTTGCTGTTTTTATATAAGCATCAAATATTTTGTTATCTTCGGGACCTAATTTCCCATATATCCCCAAAAATCCAACACTGAACTATTTTTCCCTTGCGTGTAAAAAATATAGGATTTTAAAAATATGGTTAAACACCAGATGAAAGCAAACAGATGCGGAAAACATTTATTTAATGATAGTCCCGATTTTCATTGGGCAGATCTAATAGAACTAAATTATGGGGTCATTGGTGCTTTCTAAGCTTGGTTGCTTTCTTACAAACTAGGTAATTAGCACTAATGATGTCACCTAGTTAGGTAATGAAAACAATCAAGTTCAGACAGCACCAAAGACCCAACCCACGGTTCAGTCCTGCGATACAAATTTTCACTTCTATTACAGTTAAATTTACTCCTGTCAATAGAAAAAGTGAGAAGCATAATAAGTTTATATTCCCCTAAAATATTCTAAAAGCCTTTAGTAAAATAATAATAATAATAATGACATTCAGTGAACAGGTCTCTTAATTTTGTAAACTGATAATCAGATTCAGCAACAAAATAAGTGCTGCGCAGCTTCCCAGCACAACAAAACTCTAGCTGACTAGCCCACAAGACTCTCTTCTTTATTGACTAAGGCTCACTTCATATTTAACAGTCTCTCTCTTATTCCTTCCTTATTTGTGCATAGAAGGTTAATTTATGGTGTGGCATCATTTGTGGATGCCCCTTCTAAGTCCCAGTGGCAAGGCAGTGCTGTCTGGCAATGGTTGTGAGTTCACACACTTCTTCCTCACACTTTTTTCTTCCCTTACATACTTCATCCAACCGCCTATCATGGGTAAGTATCATTAATTGTGTCTCCTTTAAAAGTAGGTGCTCACTATAGGTAACATGGTACAGTACTTGCACAAACACTTTACCAATATGAGAAGTCCAAATCACAATGAGAATGACTTGGTCAAAGGAGAATGCTATGAAATAGGTACAAAATGTAGTTTTATACTGCTCACTACTTTTATTAAGTGAACGTATTTGTGAGTGTTTACAAACACATTATTAAACATATTATTAGAAAGCTAGGTTGGTGTAGTGGTTAAGGCCTCAAGCTAGACACCAGGAGATTGTGTACCCAAGTCTTGGCTTAGACACAAAGCTAGTAGGATGACCTTAGGCCAGTCACTTTCTCTCAGCCCTAGGAAGAAGGCAATAGCAAACCAATTCTGAAATCATACCAATAAAATTGCAGACACTTGTACTGATAATCACTGGAAGTCAACACTGACACACACAAAAAAACACCTCCTAAAAAAATTCCAAACATTAATAATATTTAACCTGATTATTTTTATAAAAGACCTTGTTTATTGACCAAGTAAAACAACAAGATTGTCTAGGTTCATTGTATTTTCAGTAAATGATGTGAATCCCGCTTACATCCACAGCAAAACTGCCAGCTTTCTTCACATCGCTACCTTTGAGCACAATATATTTTCAGGGAATAACATAAGATGCAGACTTTTTCCCCCTTCTTCCTCTTCATAGTATTTTCCCACAGGTGCAGGGTCCGACTTTTCTTCAGCACACAACAAACATATTGGACAATGTTTCCTTGGGCGAGACTCCAAGCACAAACCCCAATAAGCTTTCATTGTCATTTTCACACAGAGCTACAGGTAGTACAATTGCATTAGCTAATACAGGGGTCTTCAAACTTGGCCCTTTTATGACTTGTGGACTTCAACTCCCGGAATTCCTCAGAAGTCCACAAGTCATAAAAGGGCCAAGTTTGAAGACCCTGAGCTAATACATACATTATTCCATATTTGGTTTGTTGTTGTTGTTAGTTGCGAAGTCGTGTCCGACCCATCGCGACCCTATGGACAATGTTCCTCCAGGCTTTCCTGTCCTCTACCATCTTCTGGAGTCCATTTAAGCTCACGCCTACTGCTTCAGTGACTCCATCCAGCCACCTCATTCTCTGTCGTCCCCTTCTTCTATTGCCCTCAATCTTTCCCAGCATTAGGCTCTTCTCCAGTGAGTCCTTCCTCCTCATTAGGTGGCCAAAGTATTTGAGTTTTAGCTTCAGGATCTGGCCTTCTAAAGAGCAGTCAGGGTCGATCTCCTCTAGGACTGACCGGTTTGATCGCCTTACAGTCGAAGGGACTCGCAGGAGTCTTCTCCAGCACCAGAGTTCAAAGGCCTCAATTCTTTTGCGCTCAGCCTTTCTTATGGTCCAACTTTCACTGCCATACATTGCAACTGGGAAGACCATAGCCTTGACTATACGCACTTTTGTTGACAGGGTGATGTCTCTGCTTTTTAGTGTGCTGTCTAGATTTGCCATGGCTTTCCTCCCGAGGAGCAAGTGTCTTTTAATTTCTTGACTACAGTCCCCATCTGCAGTGATCTTGGAGCCCAGGAAAATAAAATCTGTCACTACCTCCATTTCTTCCTCATCTATTTGCCAGGAATTGAGAGGGCCAAATGCCATGATCTTGGTTTTCTTAATGTTTAGTTTCAACCCAACTTTTGCACTCTCCTTCTTCACTCGCAACAAGAGACTCTTCAGTTCCTCTTCACTTTCTGCCATTAGAGTGGTATCATCTGCATATCTTAGGTTGTTGATGTTTCTTCCAGCAATCTTAATTCCAACTTTTGACTCCTCTAGCCCTGCGATAGTTTGAACATTCTTTGGCACTGCCTTTCTTTGGAATTGGAATGTAAACTGATCTTTTCCAATCCTGTGGCCATTGTTGAGTTTTCCAAATTTGCTGGCAAATTGAGTGTAGCACTTTTACTGCATCGTCTTTTAAGATTTTGAATAGCTCAGCTGGAATACTGTCACCTCCACTAGCTTTGTTGTTGCTCAGCTTTTCTAAGGCCCAATTCACTTCACATTCTAGGATGTCTGGCTCAAGGTCAGTGACCACCTCATTGTGATTATCAGGGACGTTAAGCTCATTCTTGTATAGTTCTTCTGTGTAATTTTGCCACCTCTTCTTAATCTCTTCTGCCTCTGTTAGGTCCCTGCCAATTTGGTCCTTTATCATGCCCATTTTTGCATTGAACGTTCCCTTCATCTCTCCAATTTTCTTGAAAAGATCTCTGGTCCTCCCTATTCTATTGTTTTCTTCTATTTCTTTGCACTGTTCATTTAAGAAGGCATTCTTATGTCTTCTAGCTATTCTCTGGAATTCTGCATTCAATTGGGCGTATCTTTCTTTTTCTCCCTTGCCTTTTGCTTCCCTCCTTTCCTCAGCTATTTGCAAAGCTTCCTCAGACAGCCATTTTGCTTTCTTGCATTTCTTTTTCTTTGGGATGGTTTTGGTTGCTACCTCTTGTACAATGTTGCGAACCTCTGTCCATAGTTCTTCAGGCACCCTGTCTATCAGATCTAATTCCTTAAATCTATTTGTCACCTCTACTGTATATTCAACGGGGATATGATTTAATTCATACCTGACTGGCCTGGTGCTTTTCCCTACTTTCTTCAGTTTAAGCCTAAACTTTGCAACAAGAAGCTCATGGTCTGAGCCACAGTCAGCTCCTGGTCTTGTTTTTACTGACTGTATAGAGCTTCTCCATCTCTGGCTGCAGAGCATATAGTCAATCTGATTTCTGTGTTGACCGTCTGGTGATGTCCATGTGTAGAGCCGTCTCTTGGGTTGTTGGAAAAGAGTGTTTGCTATGACCATCGTATTCTCTTGACAAAATTCTATCAGCCTGTGCCCTGCTTCATTTTGTACTCCAAGGCCAAACTTGCCTGTTATTCCGGTTATCTTTTGGCTTCCTACTTTAGCATTCCAATCCCCCATGATGATAAGGACATCATTTTTTGGTGTTAGTTCTATAAGGTGCTGTAGGGCTTCATAGAACCAGTCAATTTCATCCTCTTCAGCACCGGTGGTTGGGGCATAGACTTGGACTATTGTGATATTGAATGGTTTGCCTTGGATTCGAACTGAGATCATTCTGTCATTTTGAGGATTGTATCCCAGTATTGCTTTTCCTACTCTTTTATTGACTATGAAGGCTACTCCATTTCTTCTGAGGGATTCTTGCCCGCAGTAGTATACCTGATGGTCATCTGAATTAAATTCACCCATTCCTGTCCATTTTAGTTCGCTGATTCCTAAGATGTCGATGTTCAGTCTTGTCATCTCTTGTTTGACCACGTCCAGCTTGCCTTGATTCATGGATCTTACATTCCAGGTTCCTATGGAGAAAAAATCTTTACAGCATCGGACTTTCCTTTCACCACCAGACATTTCCACAGCTGAGCGTCCTTTTGGCTTTGGCCCAGTCGCTTCATTCTTTCTGGCGCTACTAGTACTAGCCCTCTGCTCTTCCCCAGAGAACTAATCTGGAAGTTCTCTGCTTATTGCTAATCTGATGTAGACATACCAAACTATCATTAATGCTATGGCAGTATACAATAGGGTAACAATGGAAATTTCCAGGGAGCTACAGCTTTCACCTTGATAAAACCAATGGTTTTCTAAGACTGAGATCTTTTCTTGGAAGATAGGAATTCACATTAACAAGCCTCTGATGCTACTATACATGAGATATGAAGTCTTCTGTACTTTAGTGGTTGTCCTAGTTTCATACTTCACAACAGTTCCTTTAATCACATCCTTGCATATGCTAACAACCAGAATCAAGCATAGTAACTTCATGGCAACCATCCTATTCCTCTGTTCCATATGTTCTTTACAGAATAAATGTAATTTTAGCTCATTAAGGTCTTTATAATATATATATTATATATAAAGTCATATGTTCAATATATATTCAAAATAAATTGCTGCAAATACATGAAAATTTCTATTGAAGTAAATCCCAGTACCAAAAAATAGTTCAGCAGAAAGCCAACTCGAACAAAGAAAAAAGTCAATATCAAAATGAACAAAATGTCATTATTTGACAGCAGAAACAACAAACATAATGCAACAATATTACTATGACCAAAGAGCACAACACTGCATTAATTTGGCTCTCTAGACCAGGGCTTTTCAACCAGTGGTACAGGTACCACCTGTGGTAGATTGGCACCTGGTACGTGGTAGCGGGGGAGGGGACTGAGCTGAACTGGTGGCAGCACTGCACAAGCCTGAGCGAGAGATGGCTGGAGCTGCAGGGCTGTCAGGGCTCAGCGGAAGCACCAGGATCAGCGCCAGGCTCCAGCTGGAGCTCAGTGCTGATCCTGGCGCTTCTGAGCCCAGAAAAACCACCGATCAGCTGGAATGTTGCAGCATCTCCAGGGTCTTGTGATTTACATTCAGATGCTTGGCAACTGATTCATATTTATGACGGTTGCAGTGTCCCAGGGTCATGTGAAGTGACTAAAACCTGCTGCAACCACCCAGCAGATGGGGGGGAATAAAAACCAAACACACCCCACCCCACCCCGGCTGCCAATCCTCAACAGAAATGCTCACAACAATGAAAACCTCGGACAGGAGGAAGAGTGGTGCCAGGCGGGCAGGCAGGTGTCTTGCTCGGCTGTGGTTTGGGGGGCACTTTTTTCAGTGCCACTGTGACTTCGAACAGTCACTAAGCGAACTGTTGTAAGTCGAGGACTACCTGTACTTCATCACTTTTCTCCTTTTTTTTTTTTGGTCATTAAGTTTTGGACACCTTGCTAGGCAGCTGGTGGTACTCAGATGTTGCCATATCCTAAAAGTGGTACAATGGGTGCAAAGGTTGAAAATCCCTGCTCTAGACAAAATAACGTCTCAGAAAAAACTGAGGAAAGAGTTTCAGACTGTGTGCCTTAGCTTCATTTATAAAGTTGTAAAATTGAACATAAAAAGGCATAATGTGAGAGGATTCACAGTTCAAGGGGATGTGTATATTGGGGGCAAGTCCTGGTTCATTTCATGGTATTAAATGTTTTGTGGTGTTGTCTCTCTCAAGACTTAGTGTGCATGAACCACCAGCTGTTTCCCTTGGCTCAAAGTATTTATGACTTTATTTTGGACAAATCTTTAACATTTTCAGTTTGATTTTTCCCAACTCAGTTTTCCACTTTGAAATTTTAGATTTTACAGTGGTTTCTTCCTGTCTCTCACTTGTCTTCGGCATATCTTGGAGTCTAACAATTATGGTGTTACTCTTTTCTCAATGAACCTCTTCTGTGAAGCAGAAGGCAAAATATAATGGAAGGAAGGAAGGAAGAAAAAAAGAAAGAAAGAAAGAGATTCAGACTCCTTACAATACTAACTTTGTGTATCTTCTCTGAACAAGCTCAATCTAACACTGTATAAATACACAGTAGACTAAAGCTATTCAACAGTTTCTGTGAATGGAGGCATTAGGAAAGGCTTAGGCCCTGCCTGAATTCCCATGAAATTTATAAATATTTCTTTCATTTGTTCTCCATTTACAATTAGCTGCGGTCAAGCTGATCAAAGACAGGCTAGGCGGGTTGCATGTGAACCAGCCTCCCTCACAATGACATTCACAAAGTAGAATGAAATATGAAATATCAGGTTTCTATGGATGTATACGCTTGTAAAAATCTGAAAGAATAGGAGGCTTTTCACACTGAATAATGTGAAACATTTGGTGCAAATAGTTGCAGGCTTCTGTGGAGGAAAACCAAGAGCCCAGATCCATTAGGCAATAAAACAGAAGCAGGTGACATTTTAAACAACAAGCTCTTCCAGTTGTTTTAAATAGCAATTTGTTGAATTCTTGCCCCATGCAAGTGATAGCTTAGCTTCAAGTATTACAATATGGGCAGGAAAAAACAGAGCAGCCGCAATGGATGCTGATTTTTTTTTCTGTCCTACAAGACATTATCAAGATTTGTCAAAAGTATTACAATACATGTATCAAACTTTAAAAGCAATTATCTGAGAAATGAAACATAGTGTAATCTCTATTGATATAAATTCCACATTTAGGCTTAGCCCAAGCAATGTGCCTGATAGATCTCCTGTCTGACATCTTATTGGATCTTTCTGCCCGCTTCCCTCACTTTGATGACCATCCTCTCCTGAGACCTTACATTCTAGCAGCAGTAGCATCAATGGTCAGTAATGGTCAGCTGCACTCAGAGAAAAAAGTCCCAGCATGCCCTGAAGTCATATTTTGAATTGAACCAACCACATGTTACTCAGTAAAACCAAACAGCTATGAAATCACTTGTTCTTAGACGATGCCAAGTGCTTATTGCTGCAGAGATGAGTTACACTGCACTTTCTTTCATATTGCAATGAATCTCATTTTACCCACAGAAACTTCATCTTTACGCAGGTTACCTAGACATATAGAAGTCATGCAGCTGAATGTGAATTAGTATCTCAAGCAGAAATCAGTGTTTAATTTTTTCCCCTCATTTCTAGAGGATGGCAAAAATCATATGTTGTTTTAAATCACACACTTTTATGCTGCCCTGTATTACACCATAGTTTTCACAATCTTAATATTTTAGTGGGATTTTGATTTTTATCATTTCTATTCATAGCTCCAAATTTTGTAGGTCAGGCTGTAGTTTGTAGATCAGGCTGTCACAATTGGATTCTTATCAATTTCGGTTCTCAGTGTTGTTTGATTCCAGTCAATGAACAAAATAAAGATACCTCACTAATAATAGCAATGCAGTTGGGCAATGCCTGTTATCCCTCGGTACATCCTTATAATCAGAGAGAGGGAAAGCCAAGGAATTCCTAGAGAAGTCCTATTTTGGAGAGGCTGCTCTAGATATTCATCTCTCTCCTGGCAACTGGAAGAGAAACTAAACTCTCTGTTCTTGTGTTTGCCAGAACTACTGATCAAGAAAAACTATGCTCACTCATCTAAGGGTGGGTTATCCTGTTCACAAAACATTCTTCTCCCTTCTATTTAATCCAGTTGAATGAGTTTTGTGAAAACAGCCAATATTTCTGCAGATAAAAACAGTAGCTTGTTCAAACAAGGGGAGAAATATACTAGTGAGGCCCGAAATATACATTTATGGGAAAATTGATGTTCTTATTTTATAAGGCAGAATTTGATAGGCCACTGACAAGCCTTCAGACCTTTTTCTTCTGTTTTTCCTTTCCCTTTTTTGCCCTCATGGTACTTGAAGTTTTCATCACTGAGCTTCTGATAAACTTAGGCAACTCCTCAAGGAACTTAATAATAAGAAAGTATGCTGAACAATAGAAGTCAGCAATCTCTGAAGACCACAGACTCCCCATTTCCCCAACCAGTTCAATTGAACCATTCTGGTAAATATCACAGACTTATTCTCCAGGAATTTGTCAGACCTTTTAATGGCTGTCTAGACTGGTAACCTTCACATCTCTGTGCATTAAATTTCCTACATACACTGTACATTATGAAAATAGCCTTTTTTGTCATTCCTGAACCTAAGCCATTTGAATAGTTGACTTTGATTACCAATATTATGGAAAGAGGCCAATGTTTCTCTCAGTCCTCTTCCTTCATGAGTTTAGAGGCATCCAAAGGTTATTTTATAAATTTCCTGAGAATCTGCCCTACCTTTGTTTAAAGCATGGTTGTCCAACATTTTGGCTTGCAAGGGCCGCACTTAGTGAAGAGGAATTGTCTTGGACCGCATATAAAATATATAATACAGTTAATGCGTATAAATCACATAATAATGTTAAAAAGTTTACGATCTTGTGGGGCCGCATTATTAGCTGTCCAGGGCCACATGCGGCCCATGGATTGCAGTTTGGACATGCCTGGTTTAAAGCAGTTTCATTTCACCACATTAGGGTTTAATCATCAGGACTGAGGCTAAATAAATCTGCTAATAAAAAAGACCATTTCTCTCAGTGGAATTTTTTCATCCAATTGTAATTTTTTGGAAGAGGGGGAAATAGATTATTTGCCACTTTCCCCTTTTCCTTCTGCTCCCTTGAGATCTCTGCATATCTTCTCCAGAAAGTTATGGACCCTCTGGACTATTAGGTGAAGTTTGATCAGAGAGGAATAAGAGAGGTTTTTGATGCTACAGGGAGCCGTTTCTTTGACACCCTGTTTAGCGATGATCCTGGCAGTAGAATAAAACTATGAATCCAATAATTGATGTGAAAGAGGTCAGCTTGAAATCATTTTGTTTCAAGGGTTTGGGTTTAAGCCATTTTTAGTAACCATGTTGTTTCTCCTAAACTTCATTTCTGCATCTACAGTAACATGTTTCCTTGGTAGTGTTTAGAATCCACATTATCCCATGTATTTTGATTGTTGTTGTTTTTTAAAAAAATATTTTTTAAGTCTAGTAAATCTTTATTTAATGAAATTTCTTTTCAGACTTATAGGCACCCATCCAGCAGTTTGGAAGATGTAACAATGAAGCTCATGATTCAAACCTGCTTGAAATATAAGAACAAATGATAACCAGTTGTGATAGTCATTCACATTTTTACAATAGTTAAAAATATGTCTGAATATCCAGAAATAATTTTGTGATTTGATTTATTCCCACTCCGCTTGAAGTGTTTAATAGATGCAATATGGGACAACCAAAAATCTTGCTTATTACAGTTATTAGCTTGGTAATTCTCCAAGATGAAATCATACTTTTCAGGTTATAAATATACATTTTTATTGTTGATTTTATGCTGAATTTGAAATATTGCTTCTCTGCTTTCATATTTTCAGTGCTGTATTACAGTACTATAAATCAGCTTAGCAGTAAAGGAATTCTAATTGGTATCAGGTGATTTTCTTTCTGGTTTTAAGAAGAGGGGAAAAGTTAAACTTACATCCTTTGTGAACAAAGATAGGTTCTGGTGAAGACCTTTTAATAAAATCAGATGTGTGTAAAATGTATCTGATTTATCTTCTTGAAAAGATCAGTCAGTTAAAAGAATGCTCCTTACACATCAAAGTGTACATAAAAATTGAAAACCGTCATAAAGGTGCCTCTCAAAGTGGCTAACAAAATACATTGAATATTTTTCCTTTGTCTATTTTATTTCCATTTCCTATCTCATTAATGGATAGCATGCTTGTTGGTTCTTTCTATGCTTCTAAGGTTTATAAAGCCTTAAAATATTGGGCAAAATCATTAATTACGAATCTGGCAAGTTACTGAATTTTGCATTATTTATCCTCAGAATTCTCTTATACCTCTAGCCATAGAAAACTAATAGAAATTGGAAAGCTCTCATCTACAAACCAAATGAAGACTTCCAGGCCTTTCTATCCAGCTTACTTCTTTCTCCACAAATCACCAATCCTTTCCCAGCTGGGTCATGTCCTGAATAAAATGTAATTATAATTAAAATACAATTATGTATATGTTATATTTATGTTAACAATATATAAAAAGAGGTCCAGCTTATAAGTGAGGAGTAATTTTCTGACAGTGAGAACAATTCATCAATGGAATTGCTTGCCTTCTGGAGTTGTGGGTTCTCCATCATTGAAAGTTTTCAAAAGTAGACTGAACAACTGCTAAGCTTGTAAGCCGCCCTGAGTCTTCGGAGAAGGGCGGGATATAAATGGAATTAAAATAAATAAAAAATAAAATAAATAAAACAACCATTGACCAGGATAGGTTCTCCTGCTTGAGCAGTGGGCTGGACTCCAAGGTCCCTTCCTATTCTATTCTATTCTATTCTATTCTATTCTATTCTATTCTATTCTATTCTATTCTATTCTATTCTATTCTATTCTATTCTATTCTATTCATATTGGATCTTGCAACATTATCCTGGAATATCTATATTTGCCTTCATTCAAAAGTAGTCAATTTAAGAGGAGATTATGTTAGAGCCATGTTCTGACTCCTTTTCGGAAGGAGACTGGGGGCCTGCCTCACCTCTGGGGGAAGAATATTCCACAGATGGGGGCAGGCTCTCTTCCTGGGCCCCACCAGTCAAAGTTCTTTAACAAGGCCTGAAACAAACCTTCCCTGAGTGACCAGGTCGGATGGGACAATGTAATGGGACAAAGATTGTTTGGTATGTAGCCTAGCCCCATATTTATGGGGGGGGGAAAGAATGCATGGGTCAAAAGGAGGGGGAATAAGTCATGGTTTGTAATGGTATGCGTGAATGACTTTGGGAGACAAGAGGGAGAGCCACAGACAGGACAATCAGTGTGTAAAAGAAGTTTCAACCTACAAAAGGATAGATAGTGGGATATGTTATGTACTGGGCTTGTGGTGACACACTACGTGTGTTGCTGGAGCAGCTAACAGCTCTCCAGCAACCCAGACTAGCTGTCTCCTGTCCTGCAACTGGCTAGCCCCAGGCGGCAAGAGTGGGTTCAAACCTATTGGCTGCCACCTAGGGGCTAGACTATATATTGTGGCTGGTTGCAGCCCAAGTTTCAGTACAGTTCTAGTACGAATAAAGTATGAGTTATCCTGTACTCAGCCTCGTGTCGTCATTCCTGCACCCAAGAGCCTACTACTTAACAGGATACATTTCAAGAAGGGACCCTCCCTAGTTTTTCAGAGAACAAAAGGAAAGGAGGACAGAAATACTTTCAGATGTACAAGATTCTGTAAATGTAATCATAGAACAAAGACAGCACACTAGTAACCCAGGTTGTGCTTCTTGTCTGGACTACCTTGCAGGATTACAATAGTTGGAAAAGAGCTAATGAGATCCACAAAATGAGAGATATGATAAGCTTGAAGAAGAAAAGGCAATGTAAGAAATGGAAGGCAGACCTGATAGAGGCAGGGATGCTTTGCAAGGAGAGAAAGATGTGAAGAGAGGCCTAAAGAACAGTATCCGTATAAACTAGAATCAGCTGTTTATATCCTTTTCTTTGGCTTACCTCATTCCTTAAGGTCTTCATCTTACTATTTCATAGTTATTTTCTGTACTTTGCAGAACACAGTTTAACCCACCAGGGAATAGCGTGATGGGTAAATATGTATGTGGTTACTTTCCAGTCATCTATTTAATCATTTTCTACTTCTGTCACATTAAAAACTACAAGTTGCTAAAAACTTTGGGGAGACTTGGGAGCTGCACCCTGATTTTTGGAAGACTTTCAGGGGTTGTCTGTTGCCCTGGAGCCACAGATTGTTTACTCTGCTTATGAGAACCAAGCCTCTTTCTTGAGAAAAACCTGGGAATCCATTCCTAATTGCAGCAAATACGCTTTATTTAATTGCCTTGTATTCATTGTGAAAACTGCTCTTCAGGAACAATTCTGCCAGAATTCCTCCTGAGCATTGTCTGGTTAAGATAGTCTGCCAATACTACAATATTTAAGATAAATCATCTTATATTACTATTGTTTGTCCAACCACAGCATAAAATTAATCATAGGGATTGTCTTTTTTTTAAAGATTCATATGCTGCATTTCTGTTTGAAAAGAGCATTCCAGGTTTACAATTTAAGCCATACACAAAAAAGTACAAGAAATAAAAGCAAGCAAAGTAAACATGAATAAAATGACAGATGGCTACAATGCTGACAGAAGTGATATAAGTTTCCTACAATGCTGACAGGAGTGATATAAGTTTTCCAAGGAACCAGTGCATTCCTTGGCCTATTAATGATACTGGACAATTTCAGAAGAGACATACTTATTTCATATTTAAAGTCCAAGGGCATTTCACGGTGGCTACAGAAGAAAAATCTCCAATATCTCGTTAGGAGAAAGGCAATTGGAAAAAATAATTAGGTAACACCTCAGAAGGCTGCTGATTGGTCCATTCTTTAGTGACATGTTTGAGGAGAAGCTCAAGGATTACTATTAAGAGGTTGAAAAGAATTCCAGAAGACAATCTGTGTACACTTTCCATATTCAGCCTGTCTTGTGTTTCCCGGAACAGATGTACAAAGCCACACATTAAAGATCTGAATGAAAGGTAAAGGCTCCAATGTTATAAGTGACCAACAGCTCTAAAAGCTCTCTTTGTGTTCTTACATTTTTCACTTCAGCAGGCAGAATTTAGATTTGAGGAAAGTTTGATTTGCTACTATTTATGAAATGAAAGCTTGCTGTATTTGTCAGCGCACTTTAAGCACTGTGCCAAGGCTGAATTTGTCACTGCTGAAAGGGTCTCTCCAGTTGAAATTCATTACAAAATGTAGGCTGTTTACTATGCACTGTGCATTTCCAGGCCACAAAATGTAAAGATGGTTAGCTGGGAAGAGCTGATTTATCTGATCAAGAACAAAGTGACACCAACCAATGAGTTTCACTTGAAAAAGGTTGATGTGCTGATTTTTATGTATCCAGGTGAAGAGAACACATACACACTTACATAGCAGTCACCACCAGGGGGTGTTGAACTGTAACTGTTTTAGCGGGAACCCAGTTTTGGCGGGAAACAGAGGTTCAAACCGATTGGCCGGCTGCTCACCTGGCCAGGTATAAAAGGAAGGCAGGTAACCCCTATTCCCCAGTACAGTCACTTCCACTGAATAAAGATCTGTCATGCTGTACTCATCGTCTCGGTGCCTTCCTGCTCTCCAGAACCCACAACACAACAGTGGCGACGAAGGTGGGATCCTGCTTCACCATAAGAGCTGAAAGTCATTAGGGGACAGCATTGCTTGCTGGAGGAAAGAGGCATCTTTCCCCCCCCCCTCGACGACTGACTAGCCACCACTCTAGTGGCCACATTGGTGGAGCAGGATTCATGGAAGCCGGACGCAGAGATGGCACAGATCAGACAGCCCCAAGAATTCAACATCCGTCACCCTGAACGGTGGGACTCTCACCTGGGACAGGTTGAAAATTTTTCCTGGGCGAACCGGATCGCCGAAGATGGCCTGAAAGTGGCGACCCTGCTCTGCATAAGCGGGCCTGCCATTTACGACTTGGCCGTAAGCCTGTGCTCGCCGATGCCAATCGGAACCATCTCATTCCATGACCTCACCGAGAAGCTGAACGGGCATTTCAAGCCACGAATGTCCGAGCTGGCCTGGCGGTTCCAGTTTGTCCAGAGGGTCCAACTGCCAGGTGAATCGGCATCAGAGTTCATCACGGCCTTGCAGCAGGCATCCCACCTCTGCAAGTTCTCCAATCTGGATGAGAGGCTGCGCGACCGGCTCGTGTTTGGCCTACGCGACAAGCGCCTGCAACAGAGGCTGTTCGCAAGGCCCAACTTAACCCTCCAAGATGCTTAGGACAAGATCTTGGCCAACGAGGTGGCCGGCGGCATGGGGCAAGCAGTCCAGACCTCCCAACCCAGCAGCCCAGGAGGATCCATCCACCTCGAAGATGCTGTGTATGGCGGGAGCAGAAAAGCAGAGGAGACCGGCATCGATCAGGTTCGGAGGAGGCCGGAAGAACGGGAGCGACAACGAGGAAGCCGGGAGAACCAGTGGAAGGCAATTCCCTTCCCGAAATGTGCAGGCTGCGGCAGAGACCACGCGTGGACAAACTGCAAGTTCTGGTCGGCCACGTGTCGGGCCTGCAGAAAATCAGGCCACATCGCAGCGGTCTGCTGTAGCCATTTCCAAGAGGGCTTCCACGAGCTACAACTGGAGAAAGCGTCGCAGAAAGGTACCGGGGCCCAGAAACCGACCAGCATAGGGTTTTTCGAAAGCTGGAGGGCCATCTGCCGAACCGGGGCCCGACGACCACTTAAACCTAAAATTAAATTGGACGTACATTTACAGGACATTCCCTGTAAAATGGAGCTTGACTCCGGCTCTGCAGTCTCAGTCATATCGTATGAGACTTTTAAACTTACTTGCGGCCGGAGCAAGCAGTGGGTCAAATTGAGGCCCTCAAACATTATTTCCAAAACGCCCCAGTAAAAATCAAGGGGGAGGCCACCCTTTCAGTGCGGTTTAAGAAGTTCCAAGGGCACTTGGATATTATCGTAGTTGAGGGCCGGAGAACTAGTCTAGTTGGGCTAGACTGGTTTGAGGCACTAGGCATAGGGATCTCAGGCATCTATAGGACCCAGGGAAGCAGCATCGAATCTGTCTGCAAAGAATTGGCAGACGTATTCGATAACAAGCTAGGCAGGTACACCAGGCCCCCCCCATCTCTTTTAAACTAAACCCCAGCATTCTCCCCATTAGGATTAAACCCCAGCGAGTCCCCTTCGTGCTTAAACACAAGATAGAAGGGGATTTAGACAAACTAGTCGAACAGGGAGTCCTACAGCCAGTAGAAAGGGGAGAGTGGGAGACCCCCATAGTCACCCCTCTCAAAGCTAACGGGGAGGTCAGGATCTGCGCCGACTATAAATGTACTTTAAATCGGGCCCTTAACCAGCACGCTTACCCGGTCCCAACGGTCAGCCACATTCTCACTTCCCTCCAAGGTGGTGCCATCTTTGCTAGGCTAGATCTCACGCAGGCGTACCAGTAGCTGCCGGTTACCAGGGAGACAGCAGAAGCGCAAACAATAGTAACACACAAGGGAGCCTTCAAGGTTAACCGCCTGCAGTTTGGTGTCAGTGTAGCACCAGGCATCTTCCAGGAGGTAATGGAGCGGACTCTTAAGGGCATTCAAGGGGTATGCCCTTGTTTTGATGATGTCCTCATTGCAGGGGACACAGAAGAAGTACTGGCTGAAAGACTGAGGGCAGTTTTAAGCACATTACGTGCTGCAGGTCTCAAATTAAAAAGGGACAAATGCAGCATTGGGGTGGCATCCACTGAGTTTTTGGGGTTTAAAATAGATGCCAGTGGGATCCACCCTGCAGAATCCAAAGTGGGGGCAATTAAGATGGCCCCCACTCTCAAGAACAAGGCTGAACTGTAAGCTTTCCTTGGCTGCTCAACTTTTACCATTCCTTCTTACCCCACAAGGCAGCAATAGCTGAGCCCTTGCACAGGCTCCTAGATAAGAAAGCTGCATGGAGCTGGACCAATGTCCATGAAAAAAGCTTCCAATCCTTAAAGGCCCTACTTGGTCCCTTTGGTTGACCTCTGCCCACCAGGCTTCTGGGTGCTACACTGGCCACGAGCTCATGGTAGGGGTGGGGGAGTGGCGGTTACCATTAGGGAGACCTTATGTCCACGGGAGACCACCGTTTCTCAGATAGTCGGGTGTGAGTCTCTCTTTATGAGATTTGGTCCTGGGGTGCAGTTGGGCTTGCTGCTGGTGTACATTTCGCCTAGTCGCACAGCGGCAGCCCTGCCCGAGCTGCTTGATATCCTCTCGGGCTTGGTGGTTGAGTTTCCCAAACTTATAGTTTTGGGAGACTTCAATCTACCATCCCTGGGAGGTTCATCTGAGCTAGCTCGGGAGTTCATGGCTTCCATGGCGGCCATGGACCTGATGCAAGTAATTTCAGAGCCAACTCATGAGGGAGGCCACACCCTTGACCTGATTTTTTTATCTAGACGGTGGTTAGATGATCTTGGTGGGGGCTCTCCATTTATTATGCCCCTGTCATGGACCGATCATCATCTCCTGCGGCTGGTCTTCCGTTTTGCCACCCCCCGCCGTGGGGACACGGAGCCAATTAGATGGTACCGCCCCAGACGCTTAATGGATCCTGATAGATTCCAAGCGGCACTGGGGTCCCCACCTGCCTCCATTGCTCACAGCTCGGCGGATGCCTTAGTGGAAGCCTGGGAAAGGGCAGCCACTGAGGCACTTGACCGGGTTGTACCCTTGCGGCCCCTGACCCGGCGCAGATCCCAGCGAGCTCCATGGTTTTCCGTGGAGCTCCGGGAGATGAAGCGTTGGAAACGGGGCCTAGAGAGCTACTGGAGGTCTAGCCGATCCGAACCCGACCGGTTGCGGTTAAGAACCTATATTAGGTCTTATCTCGCAGCGATGAGGGTGGCGAGGTGTAATTACTTCTCCACCCTCATCGCGTCCGCAGATAACCGCCCGGCCGCCTTGTTTAGGGTGACTCGCTCACTTCTTAATCAGGAGGTGAGGGAGGATCCCTTGCAGGGTCGTGCCGAGGAATTTAGTCAACATCTGACGGATAAAATCGCTCGGATTCGGACCGGTTTGGACTCCAGCTGGGCAGAGTCTGGCGATCAGGACACGGGCGGTCCTGTCAATGTTATCTGGGAGGAGTTTGATTCTGTGACCCCTGATGAAGTGGACAGGATTATGGGGAAGCTGAGTTCCACCACATGTTTATTGGATCCGTGCCCTTCCTGGCTGGTTTATGCAGCTAGGGAGAGGACACGAGGCTGGCTCCAGGCGGTTATATCTGCTTCTTTGAGTGAGGGTTATTTCCCCACCGTCTTGAAGGAGGCGGTGGTGAGACCTCTCCTCAAGAAGCCTGCTCTGGACCCAGCTGTATTGAACAACTTTCGTCCAGTCTCCAACCTTCGCTTTCTTGCGAAGGTTGTTGAGAGTGTGGTGGCGCATCAGCTCCCTCTGGTCCTGGATGAAGCGGATTATCTGGACCCTTACCAATCGGGTTTCAGGCCCGAGCACAGCACGGAGACGGCATTGGTCGCTCTGGTGAATGATCTCTGGAGGGCTCGGGATAGGGGATATTCCTCTGTCCTAGTCCTATTAGACCTCTCGGCGGCTTTCGATACAATCGACCATGGTATCTTGCTGCGGCGTCTCAGGGGATTGGGAGTGGGAGGCACAGTTTTTCAGTGGTTCTCCTCCTATCTCCTGGGACGCTCGCAGTCGGTGTTGGCAGCGGGGCAGAGGTCGACCCCTAGGACTCTCGCTTGTGGAGTTCCTCAGGGATCGGTCCTCTCGCCCCTCCTGTTCAACATCTATATGAAACCGCTGGGTGAGATCATTCGTGGTTTTGGAGTTGGGTATCATCAATATGCCGATGATACCCAACTTTTTATTTTGACCCCAAACCACCCCAGTGATGCCCTCGCTGTGATGTCCCGTTGCCTGGAGGCGGTTCGGGTCTGGATGGGGAGGAACAGACTTCAACTCAACCCTGACAAGACTGAGTGGCTGTACATTCCGGCATCCCGGGACATTCAAAATGTTCCATCTCTTTCTATGGGGGTGAGTTCTTACCCCCCGTGGATAGGGCTCGCAACTTGGGAGTCCTCCTAGATTCACGGCTTACTCTGGAAGATCATATAGTGGCCGTGACTAGGGGGGCTTTTGCCCAGGTTCGCCTGGTGCGCCAGTTGCGACCCTATCTGAACCGGGATGCCCTGTGTACAGTCACTCATGCGCTCGTGACCTCTCGCCTTGACTACTGTAATGCTCTCTACATGGGGCTTCCCTTGAAGACCACTCGGAGGCTCCAACTGGTACAGAATGCGGCCGCGAGAGTTGTCTTGGGAGTCTCCCGGTACTCCCATGTTACACCTTTGCTCCGCGAGCTGCATTGGTTGCCAGTTGTCTTTCGGGTGAGGTTCAAGGTTTTGGTTACGATCTTTAAGTCCTTACATGGCATGGGTCCGGGATACCTCAGGGACCACCTGCTGCCGGCATCAACTCCCCTCCGCCCTGTGCGTTCCCACAGAGAGGGCCTCCTCAGGGTGCCGCCAGTCAAGGAATGCCGACTGGTGGCCCCCAGGGGGAGGGCCTTCTCTGTGGGCGCTCCGGCATTATGGAACCAACTGCCGGTGGAGCTCCGGATGGCATCAGACCTCCGAACTTTCCGTCATGGCCTGAAGACCCACCTATTTGAAATGGCTGATCTGGCCTGACGGGGGATTATGGGTTTTAATTTGTCATTTTAGATTTGTATTACTGTTTTTAACTGGGCATGGGTTTAATCTTTTTTTTAATTTTTGTATTGTCTTTTTTATATATGCCCTGTGAACCGCCCTGAGTCCCTACCAAGGAGAAGGGCGGTATACAAATTAAATAAAACTTAAACTTAAACTTAAACTTTCAAGCAGGTCTACAGTCACCCACTTCATAGAAACAAAGCCCATCTGCATTACTTGCGATGCTTCACCCTATGGAGTGGGCACAGTACTGAGCCACCTAGAGGAAAATGGGGAACAGGTGCCCATCGCATACTACTCCAGAACCTTGTCAGGGACAGAGAGGAACTATGCCCAGATAGACAAGGAGGCCCTGGCAATAGTGGCTGGTGTCAAAAAATTCCACAACTACCTTTATGGTAGGGAATTCACTATATTCACAGATCATAAGCCTCTATTAGGTTTATTCACCACGGACAAACAAACCCCCAAAATTCTCCCCCCAAGGATGCTCAGATGGTCCATATTCTTATCAGTGTACAACTGTAAGCTGGTTCACAAACCAGGGAAAGAAATGGGCCATGCGGATGGGTTAAGTAGGCTACCCCTGACTAACACAGAATCTGATCCGGCACCTGCTGCACAGATACTGGCAATCCAAGAGCTACCGGAATGCCCTCTCCATGCAAGGGACATAGCAACTGAGACTGCATCAGATAAAATCCTGAGCAGGGTCCAGTCTTGGGTATTCACAGGGTGGCAAGATAAGAGTCCAGGCCTGGAATTCCAGGTTTATTTCATAAGAAGACATGAATTGTCTGCCCATAAGGGATGCCTGTTGTGGGGTAGTAGGGTCATCATACCAAACACACTGAGGGATAGAGTCCTGAAATCCTTACATGAGGGGCACCCTGGTATAGTGCAAATGAAGGCGTTAGCTAGGAGTTACCTTAGATAGCCACTCCAAATGGTTGGAGGCAGTGCCAGTCCCCAATATGACCATGGCCAGAACAATCCAAGTGCTCAGGAGACTTTTTGCCACACATGGCCTGCCTGACATCTTGGTATCGGATAATGGGGCTCAATTTACCGCTGCTGAATTTCAGGCCTTCATGAAAGAGAATTTGATTAGACATGTCACATCCACGCCTTTCCCCCCGTCGACTGATGGACAAGCAGAGCACATGGTGAGAACGACCAAGGACGCACTCAGGCGCATCATCGTTGGTGACTGGCATCACAGGTTGGCAGACTTCCTATTATCCCAACACACCACACCATGCACAGCAATGGGGAAGAGCCTGGCGGAACTCCGTTGGGGCAGACGCCTCATCACCAAATTGGACAGACTTCACCCCGACAGAGTGGCTTCGGAGACTGAGCAACCCAAAACCCCTAGGGAGTTATACCCTGGTGACTTGGTCTGGGCCAGGAACTATGGGTCCGGACATTTGTGGATTCAGGGGGTGGTGGTTGACAAAACCGGGCCTTTATCCTATGTAGGAGGGGTGGAGGTGGGTCGTCAGGTCAGACGGCACATAGATCAGGTCAGGAAACGGGTTCCTGAACGGTCACAGAGCGACCACCTGGAAGACTACCCATCATCAAGCTCAAATCATCACTACTAACCCCACCGACAAACAATAGTACCTGAGCCCGAGGAGGACCTCTCTGACTCAGTACAGTTGCCAGTAAGCCCTGTTCGACCGGGACAACAACATGACCAGGACCGCAGCGACAACCCTGCCACAAGGTCAGACTCTGGGGTGGGTCAACAGGAAACGGTCAACCAGGACTCAAACACTGACTCTGCCATCCAAGACATGGGGGAAGTTCCCCTAAGACGTTCATCCCGGGTTCATCGGCCACCTGCGTACCTGTCAGACTATGTGCGTCAATAGAGACTGTTTGTTTGAGGGGATTGTTTTGTCTTTTAAGGGGGAAGGGGTGTTATGTATCCAGGTGAAGAGAACACATACACACTTACATAGCAGTCACCACCAGGGGGTGTTGAACTGTAACTGTTTTGGCGGGAACCCAGTTTCGGTGGGAAACAGAGGTTCAAACCGATTGGCCAGCTGCTCAAAAGGAGGGCAGGTAACCCCTATTCCCCAGTACAGTCATTTCCACCGAATAAAGATCTGCCATGCTGTACTCATCGTCTCGGCGCCTTCCTGCTCTCCAGAACCCACAACACAACACTGATCAAGGACAACTGCTTGAAGGGAAATTGCTTCTGAGTTTGGCATTTCACAGCCATACATGGGTCATGTTATTGATGTTCTCCAATACTATTCTGGAAGGTTTATGCAAAATGGGTTCTTCACAGGCTGATGGCAGAGATGAAAATTTCAAGAGTTGAAATTCGCCAGCAATTGTCATACTCTGAGAATGAAGGCAAGGATTTTCTCTACAGCATTGTGAGTGATGACAAAATATGGGCTCATTCGTATGACCCATATGCAAAATGTTATTCCACATGAAAAAAATGAAACTCAGAACTTGTCTATAGCTTTATATATGCAGATAGTGTGCTAGTCACATGGATTTTCTTGAATCATGTGTCACTATCAACTCAGAATGCTACATTCCAGTCAAACTGTGAAGTCAGTTGGTGATGATTTTAAAAGCTTTTCCATTATTGCCATGTATAGTAAATGATGATTATTATTGTATTTGAAAAAGTGAATTCAGATAACCAAAGAGCTCATTTCAAAAAATATTTCCCTATTTCATTTACTAAAATAACTCTGCAATAGTGGTGAATATATGTGTATGTGTATTTGTGTGTGTGTGTGTTTGTATATGTGTGTGTATACACACACACACACACACACATTTGTACTTCCTTTTTTTCCTCTCAATATTTTTGTTGTTCTGTTTTTATTAAAGCTTTTAAAAATTCTATGTAGTAATGCATAATCTATCACCAACAACTTGGAGCTGTTGCAGATACATTCTAGTAAATTATAGTAAATTCTCCCATCCAACGTGTCCATTATCATGTTCTGTGGCTTTGCTCAGTCTTGCCAAGCACAATATTTTTGCATCAAATGCCCAAAGTATGTGAGCTTTTGCTTGCTAATCATCATCTCAAGGGAGCAGTCAATCTTTATTTACTTCGGGATTGATTGGTTTTTACTTGATTTAGGTAGAGTTCAAAATGAATAGAACGCTCCTTTTGGCAAAGGTTTAGTACTGCAAAGCTGCATATGCTTCTGATATTTCCAATAGAGAGTTATAGAGGTTCAGTTCAGCCTGTGATGGAACCTGAGCACAGAAGTGATCCATCACTAGTCTCACAAGAAGTTATCTTATATATAAAATCGTATTAATATACATATACTTACAAAATATACAAAATTAAATACAAATTAAATATAATTTATATATATATATATATATATATATATATATATATATATATATATATATATATATATATATATATATATATATATATATTATAATAGTCTCCACCATAAAGAGCCTTGGTGGAGTAGTGGGCTAATGCCTCCTTAAGTAACACCAGCTGCCTGCAATTAGTGCAGGTTCGCATCCCACCAGGCTCAAGGTTGACTCAGCCTTCCATCCTTCCAAGGTAGGTAAAATGAGGACCCAGATTGTTGGGGGCAATTAAGCTGACTTTGTAATAATGCCGCTTGGGGGTGTGTGTGAAAAGCCCTAATAAGCAGGCATATACATAGAATGAAGGCTACTGCTAAGCTTGTAAGCCGCCCTGAGTCTTCGGAGAAGGGTGGGATATAAATGGAATTAAAATAAAATAAATAAAATAAAAAAACAAAGAGACTTCATGTTAAGTAAAGAGACCATATGTCCTCATTCATAGGTTTGATCTAGTAGTTAAATGCACCTGGCTAGAAACCAGGAGACAGGAAGTTCTAGTCCCACCTTAGTCATGATAGCTAGCTTTGTGACTTTGCACCGGTCACCTGGAGACAGTGTGTTCTAGTCCTCCATTTAGATAGCCACTTGAGTTTGATCCTAGAACAGGATATTGGCTACTTGGTCAGTATCCCATGGAATTCCTAGGGGTTTAGTAGCCATCATACTGATTCCTGAATTGTGTGCAATTAGGTTTCCTCTTGTACCAGTGCCAATTCAGAAACAGCATTCAAGATGTTGCACTCCCTGGCTAGATCTTAGCAGAAATTGCCAAACACATAACTTGGCCTTGCTTAACTAGACACTAGACGTAAACTTGACTTAAGAATCTTAGATACACAACAGCTAGGTAAGATTTTTTTATAGTAAAAAGTCTCCATTAAAAAAAATTGAGTGACCTTTTTCTACTAACTGGAAAAGCTAGAATACTGTTTCCCAGACTGGACCCTCTGAATGTGTTCTAATTACAGATCCTTTGGCCATATTGAAAAGCCACCTTTGAAGAGCACCAAAATGAGAAAGCTAAACAAGCCCCTTAGAAGGACTTCTATGTTCTTACATATGTTCTCCTGATTTCATTAGTAGCCTTCTCAGTTTAAAGAACACTCTAGGATATGTTCCTTGTGCTTGCATCTGAATAATACCACAAGAAGAAATGTTGCTTTCCTCTTCTGCTTCTGGCTTGGCAAGAAAGAGACAGGACTCATCTTATGGTCTTGGGAACCTTGTTAGCTTCCAAATTCTAGCATGTTTGAACCAGATTAACAAACCAAGAAGAAGTGATGGACATCTCAAAAACAAAAAAGAAACAGAATGCACATAAGTCTCAGGCCTGAATCCATTCCTTTACGTGTTGTTATTAGTTGCGAAGTCGTGTCCGACCCATCGCGACCCCATGGACAACATTCCTCCATCCCTTCCTGTCCTCTACCATCTTCTGGAGTCCATTTAGGCTCACGCCTACTGCTTCAGTGACTCCCTGCAACCACCTCATTCTCTGTCATCCCCTTCTTCTCTTGCCCTTAACCTTTCCCAGCATCAGGCTCTTCTCCAGTGAGTCCTTCCTTCTCATTAGGTGGCCAAAGTACTTGAGTTTAAGCTTCAGGATCTGGCCTTCTAAAGAGCAATCAGGGTTGATTTCCTCTAGGACTGACCGGTTTGATCGCCTTGCAGTCCAAGGGACTCGCAGGAGTCTTCTCCAGCACCATAGTTCAAAGGCCTCAATTCTTTTTTTTTTTTACATATACAATATATTAAGTGAATACACACCTTAAATTTGAAGGCTGGAGGATAAGGGTGCTTTGTTTTAGGTGTAAGTATAATTTGAGAGTGGAAATCTACCTGCTCTCAAACAGAGTTGAGCCACGGAAAATGTTGGCCTAAGCATGGATTTGGCCATAGTAGTACCTTAACTACCTACATATAATAACGCCCTGCGGAATAGAAATGCTACTATGCAAGTCATAACAACTGTCTCTTGGAACTGTAAAGGTAAAACAAAGTGTGTAGTCATTGCCTACAGCACAAAGGCATGCTTAGCTGCCTTAATTTGCTTAAGAGTGGATAGCCCAAATATGAGAAAATAAAGAACCACTCTGGTAATTGAAACCAATAGAAAACCTTTTATTGTTGCACTTTTGATTGCCAGAGAAGGATGGAGGGACAAATCAATCTCTCGCTACCTGATTAATACGTAATTACTTGGAAACACTAACTTATTTTGAATGTTTTTAAACACTTGCTGAGACTCAAGAACCCTTGGATTTAATGAAATCATAGAGGATCTTTTTATCTTTGGTAATTGGAAAAAAAATCTACTTCATCTCTTGCTTGAGAACATAAGATACCATTTAAAACTTAGAGACCTCTGATTTAAGGGTAATCATGTAACATCTGTTTAATTTTAAAATTTATATGGAGGCTTTTGGGGAAATCCCTTGGAGTTTTTCCACTTTCTCTTTGCTCAGGGTACACTGAGGATGTAGAAAATTAATTTCCTGTGCAAAAATACAAAATGACAGCAGGCTCAAGGTTAAATCTATTTACAAAGAAAATCACTGCCAATGTTTATAATATAATGTGCAGATCTGAAATATTTAAGGTGTTATTTGGCAACCAGTGTTCTCATGGTATTTTGAAGTATTACAAATCTTGTACAATAAACTTCAGTGTTCTTTTTTTTTTTAAAAAAAATGCTCTCCTTTGTATTGATTTTCCCTATTGAATTGTGAAACTGTATTTTCATAGGCCTGTTTATTTTAATAAAGAACTTTTTAAGGTGGCTCGTTTTCCCACCGTCACCTCTTTGCTTAATAGGGCCTAGCATGCACCCAAATCCCTGTACTGTAACCATAAGGAAAACACTATTGAAATATAATATTCAGTTGAAAAATTCTATAGTTTGGGTGAACTGGAAAGAGAATACAGTGAGCCTAAGGGAAGTCCAAAAATAAAGGCTGCCAATTTACCCAGATATTTGAGGAGGATGGTAAGAGGTAGCTTAATAAGTAAAAGATGACCATCAAATCTATATTATGGAATCGTGTCATCACTTTTCATTATTCTGGTCGGGTAGATCACTATGTGAGCCAGTTTGGTCTAGGACAGGGGTAGACAACCTTGGCTCTTTTATGACTCGTGGACTTCTACTCCCAGAATTCCTGAGCCAGCCATGCTAGACAACCAGTCTAGGAGATAAGGCATCAGGCTACAAACCAGAAGACCATGAGTTCTAGTTCTACCTTAGGCCAGAAGCCATCTGGGTAAGCTTGGGCCAGTCACTGTCTCTCAGACCTAAGAAGAAGGCAATGGCAAACCACTTTTGAAATCCTTACCAAGAAAACAGTAGGGGTTTGTTCAGCAGTCACCAGGAGTCAACATTGCCTTGAAAACACACACACACACAAACACAAATCCCTCACGATTAAAAAAAATTCAAAGTGAACTAAGAAATTGCACTGTTCGGTGGCATCCAGTGTACAAACCATCACCCTTACCATAAAAAAGACTATGTTTCTCCAGCTAACAGGTTTCCATGACTACCATCTTTGAAATTGCTTCTTTTGAGTCTGTTTGTTGCAACAGCTATCACCAACTGCTTTAGAAATCTTAGCACAATTTCCGGGGATCTTAAAACTGAATTTATTCAATCTGAGTAAAAGTTACTTGATATCACAGGACAACATGACTAAAGAGGTCCAAACAGCAGAAAGGATTTCCAAGTCAACCTAGCAGATTATGGGTGTATCTGCACTGCCAAGATGCCCTTGTTGTGAATGTACATGGACATCATCTCCTCACTTCCAGTCAGCCCTGGATTTACTACTAAGCAAAATAAGCTTAGGGCACCATGGGAAGAGAGGCACCGTAAAGAATTTTCCCTCAGTTATCATGCCCTTAATTCACTGCACTGCCACCCTCAACTTGGGAATGAATTTTTTGTGATTATTCTTATCCTCCATGCTTGATTTTCATCTGCCTAGTTAAAAATATTTTATTTGTCATGTGAATCACTTAACCTTAAAAGTTTGTTTTGAAAGTGTCCCCAGGTAGACCTTTTGATTTCATCTCACACCGCTGTTTGGCTATGCTTAGAGCACCGGTTGGCCTTAATTCTGCCCTTGTGACTGTCACCTCCGCCCATGTTTTCCTGCTCTGGGATGAAAGTTTCGTTTTCCTGCTTCTGCCTCTGAAGCCCTGCTATCTGGCTTGCCTCCTATACTTCATTTTGTTCTGAGCAACCTCCCACCATTTTAGAAGCTGTGAACCCCTCACTGCATTTTCCCAGCTATTTCTCAAAAAGGTGAGTGGCTGCTTTTTCACAGAGATCTTTCTCAGTGGCTCTAGAGTGCCTCTAATGCTTGTGTCATGGTTCTGATAGATGGGACCAATTAAAAGAACTTCAAGGCAAGGAATTTTTCCTCAAAGAACATTTTTATTTTGCTACAAAATAGCGGCATGTACAAAGCTGAACCCAAGACTAAATTTCCCTCCCCTGGTTACGAAGTTGCAAGTTGCAATTTCCCATCCCAAATAGATGTCATAAATAACATTCACCAATTGTTACCAAACTCGGGCACTCTTCCCAGATCTCCAGCCTCCCAAAATGGTATCAGTAATGACCTTGGTTCCCATATTGAAAATTGTTATGGATAACTTAAAAATGCACTCCCCCCCTCCTTCTATTCTAAATATGTGGCAACCGAAAACGAAGTGAAAATGGCTTCAGTTCAATTCATTGCAGAGTTGGCAGCTTGCTTGACATGTAGAACACCAGCATTTCAAACCCAGTAGAATTTTGGAAATTATTATTTCCTTCCCTCAACTATGTACTTTTCTGTGTGACTTTTAAAAAACATTAAAAAGTCCACCAGGGAACCATTTGATATTTCTTCCATCACTTGAGGTGTAAGAGTTACAGCTCTAATTCTTTTCCACAGGACACCAACAGAAGGTAGCTCAAGGAAGGACAAAAATGTATGCCCATTTTTTTTAAATGTTTCTTCCAGGTTTCAAACTTGAGAGGTTCTGCTTGGTAAGCCAGGATTGCCAGTAAGCCATTGAAAAAGTTCTATCGTAGAAGAAGCGAACATGCTTGAAGAAAAGCTAAGAGAACTCAAGAAAAGGGTTTTTTTAATTTTAAAGATGATCTGTATGTATGTTCCGATAAATGAAATTTCTCTGTATAAAATTAATGTAATATTGTATACACAGGTATTCCTTGACTTATAACCAGTCACTTAGCAACCATTCAAAGTTACAACAGAAATTAATGCAGCGCACAGTATAATAAATTGTATGTGATTCACACAGCTCAGCAAACTTCCTTGATGCCATCATGTTTCAAAATAAGGTCCTGGTGAACGACCCAGATTAGAGCCTGCAACATTATCCTGGGACATGACTATCTGCCTTCATTTACAAAATAATTTTGCATCCTGAGAATTTTGTTTCACTATTTTTAAGACAGGGCAAATTTATAGAGTATGAATTTGCACTTTAATTGTTGGAATCAGATATGTAGCTTATTGAGTCATTGATTGACTGATTGATTGACTGATTGATTGATTGATTGATTGATTGAGCATGCCTCTGATCATAAATAGTTTGCCTGCTTATGTATGTTGTAATTCTTGCAAACTCACTGCTGCAAGTTTGATCTTCATGAGGTTTCAATAAAGAAAACAACAGAAGAACACATTCATGACTGTAATATCATTATCTGATCACTAGAAAAGACCCAACAAAATACCCTGGGCAGATTTCTTAGTCACATCACAGGGTTGCCCATGAAATAGGGAAGGCTTAGACAAGCATACTGCAAGATTGGTATTCACTGAGTTACAGATAGCCAGTATGTGAGAATATCAGCATATAATTTATAACAGTACACATCAATATATAGTATTTGCAATACTTCTCACACAGACAAATATCTTCAGACTACATACCTCTTTTGCTTCAAAGTATGTTCCCTTGAAAAATATCAGGGAGAATTTGTAATGAACATCTAACAAGAAAACCATGTTGCCAGTTATATCAAAAAACACCATAATGCTGCTTGTGGGCAATCAATAAACAGTTTATTGATAGATTCATGGAATCCATCTGCTTCCTTGTATTATGTGGAACTGCATCTCCATATCAGATTAAAAATTCTAAATGATTGCTTATGAAGTGCTGCTTACTGGTGCAACAGGTTAACTGGTTCTTGAAAGATCCTGCTCCCTGTGCAAAAAAATAGGTATATAATTTGTGGGTGCTCCTGGAATCAACTTTGATTTATTGATGTCCAAGTAGTAAGGATGGCTTTTCCTCTAGCAAATGCTGGTGCTGATGGAATCCTGGTGCTGTGGGAATCCTCTCATTCCCCAGTCATTCATCCTGTGCTGGAAATCTATGAATATTGATGACAAATGAAGCCAGTCAGATTGTTATGTTCCACTTTACAATCAACAGAGAGAGGCTGGTTGCTATAAACCTGTCTAGCTTTGGTGGCAGCTTCCTTAAGTCAAATGGTAGACTAGTAGAGATGAATCAGAAGAAAGAATAACACACGTCTCCACGTTACCCATTTGGATGTCACCAAAGCATTGGCTTTCTTGACTGTCATTGATTAGATTTACCTCTCACAATTTTCCTCCAAGAACCCAAGATGTTGTTGACAACACTTCCCCCTCCATTTTTCCCCACAATAGCAACCCTTGTCGATAGGCCAGAGTAAAAGAAAGCGATTGACCTAAAGTCACACAGTAGCTATGGACAGACTTGAACTCGGTCTTTTCTGGTGCTGGATTAATGTGTTCACTGCTACACTCTAGGTAGTAATCCTACCTTCCTTCTCTTTCATGTCCAAATACATCTGCACATTACTTTATAAAGGGAACTCCCTCCCGGCCTCTCAAAGTCAAAAAGAAAACAAAATTCCACTCAGCTAAAAATGTACAGTAATGAGGAATGAATGTTCGAGATTAGCTCATGCATTTGCACACCACCAAGGGCAAGAGAGCACAATTAAACACACACAGAGGGAGACAAAGCAAGCAAAGGACTTCTCAAAAGTAGCACCTGCTTAAGAACCCAGTTGAGTAACATAAGGAAACTTGAGACTCTTAAGATTGCTTCATACAATAACTCAAAGTTATGGGAGATGAAGAAAATATTTGCTTTCAGCTCTGTTTTCTTGCTCATTCCATTAGCACCCTGTTATCAGGGCAGAGAATCTGATTATCTGTCGTGAAATTGCTTACTGGTGCAGTAACTAATCTGACTGAAAAAATAGACGAAGAACTATTTAGCACACCGACAGAGAGAGCTCCTAATACATGAAGGATGATTAATCATTGGTTTAACCTCTTTTTGTACACCATCTAAAAATCCGTAAGATCTGTCAGCAAAAGAAAGAGAACGAGAAGCAGATTTCCAAGAATTGCTTTAGCGAAACACAAATACTCACTTCGTGCCCTTTCACACCTGGGGCATTTCCAGTCGATACTTTCCTTCTGCAAGTGTATAATAAACATACACAAAACAGTTAGTCCTCAACTTACAACCACAAGTGAGCCCAAAATTTCCATTGCTAAGCGAAACGGGGTTTAAGCAAGTTTTGTCCCATTTTACGACCTTTCTTGCTAATGTTGTTAAGCGAATCACCGCAATTGTTAAGGGAATCTAGCTGGCTCAGGAATTCTGGGAGTTAAAGTCCAGGAGTCATAAAAGAGCCAAGGTTGCCTACCCCTGCCTTAAGGCTTAGGGTACAACTATACATTTAGCGATCATTCAGAATTATGACGGTGCTGAACAAGAGACGTATTAAGTCCTCAAGGTTGTGGCCTAATCATAGCATCCCTGTGGTCAGGTGATCAAGATTCAGAAGCACTGGCAACCTGGCTTGCAGTGATGGTGACTGCAGTGTCCCATGGTCACATGAACACCATGTGTGACTTTCTCTGCTGACTTCTCCCAAGCAAAATCAATAGGGGAGCCAACTGGACATTGCAAGTTGCTCCCATGAGTCTCTCTCACTCCTGTGACATTTTAACCCAAGGAGCCCCTTTGTGGGATGGGGCTCCCATACACCATAGTCCACTTACCCACCTGTACTCCACAGTGGTCATCTGCAGCACCCAATGATCGGCCTGTTTGCCTGGGACATGGTTTCAGCGCCTCTTCCCACAGTGCAATCATGTGAGGTTCTCACCTAGCGATCACACAATCCTTGCCTAACAACTGAAACTGGGGCTGCTGGAACTGGCATCTGTAAGCAGCACAGTCATGTGTTTCATTTAACAACTGCTTCCCTTAGCAATGGACACTCCGGTCCAATTGCCATTGTAACCCAAGGATTACTTGTACAATATATATAATTTAGAAGTCTACTTATAGAGGTAAAGGTAAAGGTTCCCCCGCACATGCGTGCTAGTCGTTTCCGACTCTAGGGGCCGGTGCTCATCTTTGTTTCAAAGCCGAAGAGCCAGCGCTTGTCCGAGGACGTCTCCGTGGTCATGTGGCCGGCATCACTAGACGCCAAAGGTGCACGGAACGCTGTTACCTTCCCACCGTAGTGGTCCCTATTTTTCTACTTGCATTTTTACATGCTTTCGAACTGCTAGGTTGGCAGAAGCTGGGACGAGTAACAGGCGTTCACTCTGCTACGCGGCACTCGGGATTCGACCCGCCAAACTGCTGACCTTCTGATCAACAAGCTCAGCATCAGGAGAAGATTATCTGCTTCTCGTACTTTCCCTGACCTTCTTTTCCCATTCTCCTATTTTGTTAATCACCGGAGGAAGTAGAAAGTTGCTTTTATATTTTTACACCATTCTATCACTTCATAATCTTCAAAATACTCTGGGTAGGAGAACAGACCGACTTACATAAAGCCATAAACACCATTCCACGCCATAAAATTTGCAGCCAGTTACACTTTTTGTCTTTTGGAATAGCTGCTAAATTCCTTTCTGCTGAAAAGGATCAGAAGGGAGGAATTGGACAGAAAGAAAGGAAGGCTAACCAAAACTGAGGGCAAAGGAAAGAGGAAACAGTTCCAGGTTTGTTTTAGAACTGTGTACTACTTTTGTCCTATTGGCTTAATCTTCATTAAGAAAATTATTTTAAATCAACACTACTGAATAACCAGCCTCCATGTGAACAGGAATTCTCTGAAGAGTGGGAACATCAAAGGTTAGCACCTGATGGATTTCATACGCCTTACCTTATTAAGAACATTACATAAAACCCAAGCAACATTATTCATAATTGCACAAAAAATACAGTAGAAAAATTACTGAAATTGATATTTAATACCAATCCAATTCCTACCAGTCAAGGTCTCCTTTGTATTAGATTGTTGACACAAAGCAATGAATAAAATGATTGCTTTTAAAAGTTATTCTCCCATCCCACCCCACCCAATTCACAACTTACATTTCATTTTCTTTTTTTTTGGTCCTGGCTTCTGTACATCTGCAAGAAACCCAACGGAAATACCAGAATCTTGCATGCTTCTTTGATTGTTACATTTAAGATATCATGTGTGCTACCAGCTCAGCTGCTGCAAGGCATTAGAGTCAGTTACTCCGGTCTTGTAAAGTACTTTGGAAATACTGTAGACAAGGTTTAGGGAAGATGAGTATTCCACATGTTTTCAGGACAGATGATTAAAGCAGAGTTTATACCGACACAGTTAAAGTGATGTATTGACTGCATGTAGCTTAGGATCCCTCGTGATTATTTCTTTTTAAGAGTTCTTGAAATGATGCATGTTTATTTCAAGCCACTAACATATCTAACAAGAGCAAAAGGAACATTTTCGCTGAGGAATATTTATGAGGATTTGGAGAAAGAACATACTATAAGCCCTCCTTTTTGTTGGAGATTGCCTATGTCTCTTAGATGTTCAGTTAAACAATTATTTACATGGGTAGATAGTACATGACAATTAAGTCATAATTTTCTGAATAATAAGACCCAGATTCTACCGTGCCCTGAGCAATTAGCTAAACAGTCATTTCACACACTCTGTGGAGGCACAAAAGAATTTCTCCCAGCAAGTATACATTCAACAGGTAAACCCAATCTACACATTTAATTCACATAGTCAAAGTATATATAGTTATGAGGAAGGTAGCAAAGTTCATCTCTTCCTTATACAGTATTCATTATAGAACCTTAGAAATACAATGATTCTAAGTGCTTCCCTTTTTATCAATCCCGTAGAATCAGCGTGCAATAATTTAGCTATGAACACGCCAGTTCCGTTCAAGTATTCAGAAATTTGTATTCTTAGGTATACACTTCCAATCATAATGTACCCTTCAACCCATCCTCAGTATTTCTCTTTTGCATAGGTAGTCCTTGACTTACAACTATAATCGAGCCCAGACTTTCCATTGCTAAGCGAGATGGTTGCTAAGTGAGTTTTGCCGCATTTTTACCACCTTTCTTGCCAACGTTGTTAAGTGAATCACTGCAGCTCTTTAGTTAGTAACAGGGTTGTTGAGTAAATCTGGCTTTGCTTCTCAGTCACAAAAGAGCCTTGGTGGAGCAGTGGGCTAATGCCTCCTTAAGTAAGACCAGCTGCCTGCAATTAGTGCAGGTTCGCATCCCACCAGGCTCAAGGTTGACTCAGCCTTCCATCCTTCCCAGGTAGGTAAAATGAGGACCCAGATTGTTGGGGGCAATTAAGCTGACTTTGTAATAATGCCGCTTGGGGTGTGTGTGAAAGCCCTAATAAGCAGGCATATACATAGAATGAAGGCTACTGCTAAGTTTGTAAGCCGCCCTGAGTCTTCGGAGAAGGGCGGGATATAAATGGAATTAAAATAAAATAAAAAAATAAAAGGAGAACACAGGACCCTGGGACACTGCAACCATCGTAAATACGTGGCAGTTGCCAAGTGTCTGAATCTTTATCCCACGACCATGGGGAACGCTGCAATGATTGCAAGTGTGAAAAATGGTCCGGAGTCATTTTTTTTCCATGTCACTGTAATTTCGAATGGTCACTAAGCAAATAGTTATGGGTTGATTACTACCTGTAATGTAAAAAGCAAGAGGAATGGATAAGAATGGGAGTTATACTTGAATACTGTGGCTGGGAATGACACGGAAGTGTGGCACTTGTTAAATAGCTCGGGGGATCTACAACCTTGACAACTTTAAGACTAGTGGACCTCAGCTCCCAGAATTCCCCTGATGTTAGTGTAGAATGCACTCTTTCTGCATTTTTTGTTATTGTTTTTAAATTTAATTTAAAGCCAGCTGGGTGACTTATGGCCAGTCACTCTCTCTCAGCCCAAATCACCTCACAGGGTTGTTGTTGTAGGGAAAACAGGCAGAGGAAGAAATGCTGGATAGGTTCACCACCTGGAATTATCTGTATAAAAATAAAGGCATGGATGCTAATAAATAAATAATAGGCTTTAATGGTTGAATTATGTGGAACATTAGCACTTTGTGTGACTTGTGGGGGCGGGTGGGAGGTTGGGCTGTTCATCCAGAAGCCTAGGGTGTCATCAGACTAAAGGAAATTATGGCATTAAAATAAGATAGATTCTAGTGGTGTTTTTAAAATCAGCTTAAGGTAGGAGGCTTGCTCCACCTGCTACCCTTGATCTCTTTGTGTTGACAGGAAAAATCTGCAGAAAAATAGCAACCACATTTGAATGAGTGTGGCTAAAGTGCTTTGTCAAGGGCACTGAAGGTGCAGGATATCCGGTCTTGTGAAGTCCTGTAACTAGGTTCAGCTGCACCTTTGCCCATCAACATAGGGAGACTGGAAAAAACTTCTCTCTTCCATGATTTGACATGAGGACTATTTATTTTCTTTATAATAAAACTTTGTTTATGACACAGTGCAACATTCTGTTGGATCACAAGGCTTCTTCCCTTTCATGATTGGGAAAAAAGAAAATTCTCTTCTTCTCTCTTTTAAAATATTGTGTTTGTGTAAGTGGCATCTTGGGAGATCTGGTCCTTTTTGTATAAAGCAGTTTATGTGCCATCTTTAATTTTTATAGATGTTTATCTAAAACTTATAGGTTGCCTGACTCATTATGTATGTCTTTTCAGTTAATTTAACCAGATATTTTAACCCATCATCTAAAAGTCATACCCTATTATTCTGCAAACCTTAGAAAGCCAGTGCAACAGCCACGGGGAATCAGCAATTTATAAACATCATGGCATCTCCACCACTTTTATCTAATTGGAGAGAGTGATATGATAGTAAAACTTGCATAATATTCAAGTCCTCGTAAACAAAACATTTTGTCCTGCAGATGTTACTGAGTGCAAAAACTCCAAAGTGAATGAAATTATTCTCGTTCACATATTTTTCAACTACTTGGCAAAATCTCTTTCAGGGTGATGAGCTTTTTAGCACTGCTAAAAAATGCCCCCAAAAATGAGCATTTTCACTTTCGATCAAAATGGTTTGCTATTAGTTTTAGCTGAACTGTGCCACAATCTGAAAATGTCAAATTAGGTTTTCTGTGAATAATAAGATCTCTACAGTATTCAGCTGCAAACTGAATTGCACATTTATAATACAAGACTACATTGTTTGGGTCTTTCTGTTTTGACACAAAATTGTTCATGCAAGGAATGGATTTTATTATAGGGCAAAGTGAAGTCTGAAATTTGATTTCCAATTTTCCTATTCCACAGCATCCTCAAACTTTTCACTTTAAAACAATGTTTCTCAACCTTGACAATTTTAAGCTATGTGGACTTCACCCTAGCCAGCGACGTCCCAAATCTATACAGCTGCTTAAACTTGACAAAGTTGAGAAACCTTTAAAGCATTGGCTGCTTAGTGCTTAGTGCTCCTTGTAGAAGATGGCATATCACTGCAGTGACAAGAACAACAACTTGGACATGACATTGGAATTTACCTTGTGAGCAGTCCAAGTATATGAGTCCCAACCATCATAAAATACTTAGGGGAGATGAAGATAAACACCTTCGTGTGAGTTTATTGTGGGAAATTGCTTAAACATGACAAGCAATGAAAACTGTCCCAGAGTTTAAGTTGTGTGGTATAAATGAAAGTGTCTTTAAGTAAAAACAGCATTACTCAAGAGAAGCTGTACCACACCCAAGTTTGGATCCAACCATCCGAAAGAAAAAGCCGGTCTCTTTTAGCAAAAAGATCAGAGGGTTAATTCTTTGTTCATTCCTCTTTTTTTATCCAGGTGTCAGAATCCTCAAGGTCTCCCTTACTTCTAAAGTATTCTGAAGTAACTGTGAGAATGCTCTATAAGAGTCCTAGTGGACAATCACTGAAATATGACCCAGCAGTATCCTAAGAAGCTGAAGAAGCTTCTTGGATGAGAAGTGAAACGTCTTCAAAGAAAAACAAGAAAGTCCAGTTGCCTCTTGAAAAAGCACCTTTGGGACAACCATGACCTCGATGACTGAGAATCTCCATAGACTTGAGCCAGCAGTGTGCTGCAGCTGCCAAAAAAGCCAATACAGTCTTAGGTTGCATCAACAAAGAAATAATATCAATGTCAGGTGAAGTGTTAATATTACTTTATATTGTATTGGTAAGACCACACTTGGAATACTGTGTCCAGTTCTGGTCACTACAAAACAAAAAAAGATGCACTAGAAAGAGTGCAGAAAAGGGCAACAAAGATGATTGGGGTTCTGGAGGCTAAAGCATACAATGAACAATTTTGGGAACTGGGAATGCCTAATCTAATAAAGAGAAGGAGTAGGAATGACATGATAGCAGTCTTCCAATATTTGCAGGGCATCACAGAAAAGAGGGAAGTGACCTATTATTCAAAGCACCAGGAGGCAGGACAAGAAGTAGCAGATGGAAACTAATCAAGGACAAATCTAACCTAGAACTAAGGAGAAATTTCCTGACCATAAGAACAATTAATCAGAGGAATGACTTGCCTCCAGAAGTTGTGGGTGCTCCAACACTGAAGATTTTAAGGAGAGATTGGACAACCATTTGTCTGGAATGGTATGGGATTGTCTGCTTGAACAGTAATTGTTTGCAGGTGGTATTTGGGGCCTTATTAGTGATCATAAAAATTCTCTATCAAATTTGATGGAGATATTGTAAATGTGGTAAATTTCACGATGGTTATACAACAATATGTGTAACCATAAAAATCATAAAAGTACATTTTCTGGATGTAGAATAAATGACAACAAACCTAACATATCGACAATTGATAATTAAGTATTTATGGGAATCTGTAAAAAACAAATGTTCTTCAGATTCTCTTAAATATTTGGAGAACACTATTCCCAGAAAAAATATTTCTGTTAGAATATTTATATTGTATAATTCTGGTTGAAAAACACATTGATAGATGATTGAAAGTCTTCAAGGCTTAATAGGAAAATATTAATAAATACATCTTCACGACTGCATATACAGGATTTTAAGGGGGATGTTTATGTTAATTTCACTGAAAAAATAGACAAATTGAATAGTGATGGATTTTTTATGAAGCACTCAGATCCCAAGATTTTTTCTCTCTAATTTGCAACTCCCATAAAAACATGACAGCTCTAATTTTCCAGCAGTTGATTAAAACATACATAATAACTTTGTGGCTTTCTTTGCAAGAGGCCAGCAGGAATTCTGGGAGTTGAAATCCAAAGGTCATAAAGGGACCTTTGGATGCCCATGCCCATCCCCTGCTCTAAGGCAAGGTTAGTCTCCTGTTGGCCCACAATTTTCAGCAGAGACACACGGTTGAAATTTCCTGCTCTCTGTTGCTCTTGTAAGCAGGGGATGTGATTGTCAAGGCAGGTGATTATGGTGAGTGGAAACAGGGATACTAGAATCTTTCCTCATTAAAGAGTGTGGAATCCTAGAATAGAGTGATTCTCTTTATTATCTGATATTTGAGTGCTGGCTATTCTGACCAGCCTTTTTCTTTTGTGTGTAGTACTCAAAACTGGATTTTCTTTGGTACATCTGAAGACTGTTGAATGGAATTCTCTTGCGAGGAGAGGGTGTGGTGAAATAATTAATTGATAGGGGCCATTCTTTCATCCTTCTCTCTCCTTTTCATCCCTAACCTTTTTTCTTCCATCTTTCCATTCAAGTAACAAACCTTGCAAGGTATTGTGCAAAATTAGAAACAGATGGAGATGGGGATGTGTATTTGAGGGGATGTGGCTTTATAACACTTCTTAAAATAGAAGCCCTGATGTAGTTCACAAGGCAGTCTAGGAAATTTGTTTCAGGCATACAAATCTCAACTCAGATTTCAACGCAAGGGAATGTCTGCCTTAGGCGGGATTTTATCCCTAGCAATATTTGAACATTTATTTATTGGCGGCCAAGGGCTGCAGCAAATGGGGTGATTTCTAGTCAACTCATTTGGGAAAGGGTGAAGATTTAACCTATGTACTACTTGTTTGGCATTTTTTAAAGGATTTACTGAATTTGTATCTTGTTTGTTTGTTTCTCCTTCTGACCAAAATAGGGAATAATCCCACTTCCTATTTTCAGCAGTGCAGTTTTGGGAAACCTGGAGACTGAATCCATAGATTATCAGTTGTCATCACCTCTGTTCCAGTGGAAGTTTCAGAGGTATGAGGGATAAATCACTCAGTCTCGGTAAATATAGCAGCAAATAGATTGATATAAATCTAAATATAATGAAACATTCTTTTAATGGACTCATTGAGGGAACAGATGACTTATTCAGGAACATCAGTTGAATCAGAAACTGTAACATTTACATCGTTTGTAAAATGATAGCACTGTGCAAATTAAGTCATTTGCATCCATTTATGTCATTGCAGCAATTTGGTCTCTTACATAGAGATTTCATTGCATCAGGGACTTCCAGGAGAGGTATGGCAAACTGAAATGTCTCTGCAAAAGATCTGCATTTTTGAATTACAAAAGAAATTGGGTGAAGTTTTTTTTAAAGGGGGGGGACTATAAATGACAAACCAAAGAATGACCTCGAAAATGTTTTTTATTGGATCTACAAAATAGTTTTTTTAATCCTTCGAAGAATTATAAAGAAAAAGTGAAGAGAAATCAAGTCCGATGACAATATTTAAATGAACTAAAGATTAAGACTGTTTGAAGTAAAAGGAGGTAAAATAAAGTTGGTTTATTTGATCAAGGTTAAAAAGACTTTTGTTTCAAATTTCTGACCAACCCCTTTATAGGCTTTATGATGACACTAGGATTGAAAAGTTAGTGTTTTACAGATTTGCTTATACATAAGGGATGGAATAAGGGATGAAGAGATATCTGTTGGTAGCCTTTAGCAGCGAAAAGTTATTCGATTTGTCTGTTCTTGCAATGAAAGATAGAAGTAATTCTTTTTATTTCTTTTTTTTAATCATATTTTTATTTTCCTTCTTGTTTTTTTATTTTCCTTGCATTTTTTATTCTTTCTTACTATTCTTTTAAGTTTAGCTTGCATTAACTTTTACTATTACAATCAGAAAATTATGAGCAAAATGAAATTTTATTCCATCAAAATCTGGCTTCACTGTGTTTTCTTTATCAATGAAGTATAGTTGCTCTAACAAACCTTTCATGAGTGTTGATTCAAGTGAGGAACAGATGTATAGTTGATGCATGATTAAGACACCTTAGTAAAAACAAAGTATAAATGACTAGTTTCTTATTTTGCAAAATCATAAACCAAGTAAAAGTTTATTATTTTGCAAAACGATCAACTAAATAAAACAGATTGGATTAAGCCAGTTAAATCACAAGATGAATAATACTATTAATAATAATGAATGGGTAAAATAGCATGTAGCTTAGAGAAGGGTGGTACTCACTGAGACAGAAAGTAAATGTGGAAAAGAAGCACCAGAGCTTAAAGAAAGAAAGCTGGCAGGAGTTGAGATATTGGCCAACTATATCACTTCTCCAGTGTAATATTTTGAAAACTATTAGAGGACCAAAGCAATAGCCTTGGTGGAGCAGTGGGCTAATGCCTCCTTAAGTAACACCAGCTGCCTGCAATTAGTGCAGGTTCGCATCCCACCAGGCTCAAGGTTGACTCAGCCTTCCATCCTTCCGAGGTAGGTAAAATGAGGACCCAGATTGTTGGGGGCAATTAAGCTGACTTTGTAATAATGCCGCGGGGGGGGGGCGAAAGCCCTAATAAGCAGGCATATACATAGAATGAAGGCTACTGCTAAGCTTGTAAGCCGCCCTGAGTCTTCGGAGAAGGGCGGGATATAAATGGAATTAAAATAAAATAAATAAAAATAAAAAAATACATTGTGTGTGGTGTTTCTGGAACACAAAAGTAGCAAAAGGTAATTGACCCATGCTAACATATGTTTGACTTAAATTTTAAAAAAGGCAAATTACCTACATTTTTATGAGGAATTAATTTGAAGAACATGATTAGTGCTTTCAAGCATACCTTTGTAAAGCAGTTAGACATTGTTATTCATTTATTTGGACATCCAGATGTGGAGAAACTTAAACTTTGTGGGTAACAGTATCAAATCTCCCAGCAAGATCAAAATATAATAGTCAAAACATTGGTGCTGTTCATGGCATTCCTCCTACAGTTCTTGCTTAGAGGAACACATTCAGAAGGAGAACCCATGAAGAGGAGTCAAATTCCTGAGAGATCTGTTTTATTTTAAACTACAAGTTGTAGGCCTTAGTGCTGATACAGCTAAGTGAATGTGGTCACGGGAGCTGATGGCTCAGATTTCATTTAACTTTAGAATCCTTGAACTTTAAGTAAAAATAAACAGAAAAATTACTTTTATTATGCCTACAATTCTTTTTTTTTCTTTATGTGAAAAAGGTCATGAATGGGAAATTATTTCCAGCATTCCCTCTCTAAGGAAGCAAATCTAATGTTATGTAATAATAATAATATGTAATAGCAGAGCCAATTTAATCTAGTGTTAGGACATCAGACTAGAAGCCAAGAGACTGAGTTCAAGACTTGCCTTAGATACGACTCTCTCAGCCCTACCCATCTCTCAGGGTTGTTGTTCTGTGGAAAATAGGAGGAGGAAGGTGTGTTGGATATGTTTACCACTTTGAGTTATTTATAAAAATAATAAAGAATTAAAAAACAGGAGAGAGAGAGAGAGAGAGAGAGAGAGAGAGAGGGAGGGAGGGAGGGAGGGAGGGAGGGATAGATAGATGATAGATAGATAGATAGATAGATAGATAGATAGATAGATAGATAGATAGATAGATAGATAGATAGGAGAGAATTTTTATTTATTTTATTTTATTTTAATTCCATTTATATCCCGCCCTTCTCCGAAGACTCAGGGCGGCTTACAAGCTTAGCAGTAGCCTTCATTCTATGTATATGCCTGCTTATTAGGGCTTTCACACACACCCCCAAGCGGCATTATTACAAAGTCAGCTTAATTGCCCCCAACAATCTGGGTCCTCATTTTACCTACCTCGGAAGGATGGAAGGCTGAGTCAACCTTGAGCCTAGTGGGATGCGAACCTGCACTAATTGCAGGCAGCTGGTGTTATTTAAGGAGGCATCAGCCCACTGCTCCACCAAGGCTCTCCACCAAGAATGAGAGACAGAGAGGAGTAAATTATCCCACTTTAGGTTGGCATACAGTTTCCCCAATATAATCTACAGCACAAATTTGTATATGTGTTTGCACCAAATATAGGCTGAGGAAGATTTGTTTTCAAATGAATGGGAACAGGATTGTCCTGAAACAAAATCCTCAAAACAAAAAAGCCACATCCTATTTCTAGTGAAAGAAAAAAAAAATGAAAATGGGAGTCCCAAGCTGGAATGAATTCTCTTTTAAGTTCTTTTGGAGTTTTCTTTTGCTTTTTCCATTATCGTTTTTACTGCAGAGAATTCTGCAAGGGTTCCTTGTGACTTATTTTATGAGTTTGCTCCATGCCATCTGTCTTAAAAGAGTTTCCCATCACTGTAGACGTTACGTATCTCTTTGTGGCAGCCTGGACAGAGGAGGGAAATTGCCAAGCCAGGTCACATGCCAGTCAGCCATCACTCATCCCCCCCCAAAGGCAGGCAAGATCTGGTTGCAATTAGATTCAGTCCCTGATTCTGGATCACATGTCTCTGTGGCTACAGATTCTTTACCGCCAACTCCCCACTGAGCTCAGGGGGGAACATAGGATAGGATGTATCTGGCCACAGGAAAATGGGGATCTAGGCCTGGCCTTAATTGTCTTCCTTTTTCTATGGATCAGCTTGCCTTTTATGCTGACAACCAATACTGCACTGAGAAAGAGAGGTGTGAGAGAGTAATACAGGGGGGAGGGGGCTTGTAACTGGAAGGGACATTTGCTTTACCAGCATAGCCGCCCCCGTGCTTGTTACCTCGATCCATGGTCACTCCTCATCTGAATACTTTGTCTACTTCAGAGCATTCTCTTTCGAAACGACTGCACAGATTGTCTCTTGCTTACAAGGATCCAGGAATGGGTATAGCTCCATAAGTCCCATCTCTGATGCTATTCTGCCTCTGCCATGCTGGAGGATTCCCACAGCCCTCTAAGCTCTGGGTACTGCATTCTTCCAAGTTCTGCTCCTGTTTTGTCATTTTAAATCTGACAGAGAGTGAAAACAATTCCGTGAGTGAGGAACTCATATTGTATTTCATTCCTTTCATATTTGTGCTTAATATGTGGTGAGTGGCCCAGACTGACAATGGCCAAGCAGAAAATACAGCTAGCTCCTTTCACACGAACTTACTTTTTAGCTTTAGTTTTTTACACAAAAATATCGCATCTTCTCAGAAATCATGCAAACTGAGTGACAGAACTAAAAATTGTGGTTAAGCTGTCTGTGATCTCTAACTATTGGTATAGGTAATCCTCAATTTACAACAGTTCATTTAGTAACCGTTCAAAGTTACAACGGCACTGAAAAATGTGACTTATGACCATTTTTCACACTTACGACCTTAACAACCTTGTTACTAACTCATCAGCTGCCGTGATTCACTTAACAACTATGGCAGGAAAGGTCGTATAATGGGGTAAAACTCATGTAACAAATGTCTCACTTAACAGAAAGTTTGGGCTCAATTGTGGTCATACGTCAGGGCTGCCTGTATTTCATTATTGTACAGTTAGTTCTTGGCTTACAATCATTCAGGCAGTGACCGCTCAAAGTTGTACCTGCGTGAAAAATGTGTCTCACAGCCAGTCCTTGCACCTACATCTGATGCAGCATCCCCACAGTCATGTGATCAAAATTTGGTTGCTTGGATCTGGCAGGCAGAGCCCTGGGGTCATGGCAAGGCAAGGCATTTATATGACCTTCCCAGCTGGCCTCTGGCAAGCAAAGTCAATGGGGAAAGCCAGATTAACTTAAGGACCGTATGATTCACTTAACAAATGCAGTGATTCGCTTAACCACCATGGCAAAACATTTGCAAAATTGGGTGAGACTCACTTAACAACCACCTTGCTTAACAACATGAATTCTACTCTCAGTTGTGGTCATAAACCAAGGACTACCTGTAGAGGAAGGAGGAAGGAAGAAGAGAAAGAGAAGGAGAAGGGAGGGGAATGGGGAAGGAAGAGGAGGAGGAGGGAGGGGGAGGAGGGAGGAGGAGGAGGAGGAGGAGGAAGTTAAGGAGGAAGGAGGGGGAGGGGGAGGAGTGTCAACTTCAACATTACACTAGGAGATGCTTCTGATTTCTTTGGGAATTCTTTCCCCTCATTCAATTTTTCCCCTCAGAAACTATACTCCAAATATCTAAGTCTCAACCATGAGGAGGCTAATTCTATTTCTCTCACTGCTGTTGTTTGAAGCAGCTATTTCTAGAACAGAGGAAGCAGAAAGAACTCAGATCCCTTCCTTGTTGTTGAGGGCTCCTATTAACTCGCTTGCCTCTCTTGATCTCAGTTTACAGGATCTCCCGGGAGGTGAGTAAGGGGTACTGAAGTATGAGCTTCTGCTCGTTGCTGAACTCCTTCAGAGGGATGGATGAACTGATAGCGACAACAGAGAAATTGCACATCTAAGAGTTAGCAGTATGTAAAGGTTGCCATCAACAGTCAGAATGTAATAGAGGGGGAGGGGAACATTTTTCACATTTTTATAACGTTTTAGTGATTTTTACTCCTTTATGTTTTTCTCATGTTTTTCTTCTTCTTTTCTGTATCGTTACCTTTTCGCTTTTTTTAAAAAAAAATATTTGCTTGTTTTTTTAATTGTATGAAGGAGCCTACCAATTTTCTACTGTTAAGTCCTGCCTGCAGATCTTGAATCTTTACCTGCAATCTGAAGAAATACAGAGTCCTTGACTTATGACCACAATTGAGCCCAAAGTTTTTGTTAAGTGAATTTTGCCCCATATTATGACCTTTCTTGCCATAAGCCTTGGTGGAGCAGTGGGCTAATGCCTCCATAAGTAACACCAGCTGCCTGCAATTAGTGCAGGTTCGCATCCCACCAGGCTCAAGGTTGACTCAGCCTTCCATCCTTCCCAGGTAGGTAAAATGAGGACCCAGATTGTTGGGGGCAATTAAGCTGACTTTGTAATAATGCCGCTTGGGGTGTGTGTGAAAGCCCTAATAAGCAGGCATATACATAGAATGAAGGCTACTGCTAAGCTTGTAAGCCGCCCTGAGTCTTCGGAGAAGGGCGGGATATAAATGGAATTAAAAAAAAATTGTTAAGGGAATCATTGCAGTTGTTAAGTTAGTAACATGGTTGTTAAGTGAATCAGGCTTCCCCATTTGCCTTTGCTTGTCAGAAGGTCACAAGATTATCACATGACCCTGGGACAGTGCAACCGTCATAAATATGAGCCAGTTGCCAAGGGTCTGAATTTTGATCACGTGACCAGGGGGATGCTGCAGAGATTGCAAGTATGAAAAACGGTCATAAGTCACAGTGCTGCTGTAACTTTGAACTGTCGACATACAGTATGTACTGTTGTAAGTCAATGCCTACCTGCATGGCACACAGAATCGAGTTTACCATTTCACCTTATTTTACAGGAATTGTAGCTCTATGAAGAAAAGTTCAAGTTGAATATATATATTTTTAAAAAAAAACAAACATCTGTGAAGCCTGAAAGCAATAAGCTAGGTTTTTTTAGGGGGAAAAGAAACCAAACATGTGGCTGAATATCTGTTTCTTTAAATAAACATTCCACAGCCCACATGCTACAGTAACTTAAAATAACACACATTTCAGTTCTCCTAATCCTGACCTTGTTTTGCTGCAGTCCGGTATCCTGAGAAAGTCCAAGTGATGAAAGATTCTGATGAACTCAAATTGCCACATAAACATCACTGCAAGAAACAGATGTATAGAAGAAGCCTTGCAACTTGGCCATGTTAGGGTCTTGACTTCCACAGTACTTTAAAAAGTATAGCCAGGAATTCTTTTTTACAAACATCTACTTATTTAAAATACAGTATATGTACATTGGGCATATTCCAGCCATAGCTACACATCTTCAGAACTCATTGAGTCGGCATGAAGAGAAAATAGCATACGTCTCCTTAAAATTAATGGTACATGGTCAATTTTAGTTTCATAGTGCCTTTTGTTACTGGAGATGTGGAGGAAAAAAGGGATTGAGAAAGAAAGAGAAAGAAAAAACAATACTGTAAAGACAATGCAAAAATGAAACTATGTTTGTAATGGGTCAGTTCATTCTGAATTACTGAACTTAACGCAAGTTAGGTTTTTCGTAGTTCAACGTAAGAACTTTAGAACAAAGAGTTGAAATACCTCATGCAAACAAATCAATGGTTAAGGGCTTTAAGAATATATGTAAAATACGGTTTTATTCTCTCAATATGAGATTAAGTCAAGAAAAGATTTTGTTCACTTGTGTTGGATGTCTAGGAAAATATTTTAAAAAGGTTGAAACTTTATAATAAATTAATTAATAAAGTTTTAGGAATGGTAATACTATTTAAAATGGGAATGTATTTTCAAATTATATTCTCAACATTTATAATTTATTAACATATACAACTTATAAAGAATGGGGTACAGTGAAAATTATTTTATGCTGGAAAAGCACTGTCATTGTAGATTAACCGTCTTGGACTGACAATATAGGTTTATTCTATGCTTATGAACATAGATTGGCAAAACAATGCCTGGTATTATTATTATTATGTAGTCAAGTTTTAATACTTTCTTTAAAAAACGAGGTGATATTTTTGTATAACTTAGGATAGATAGATAGATAGATAGATAGATAGATAGATAGATAGATAGATAGATAGATAGATAGACAGATTCTTCTCTTAAATTATTGTATAGTTTATTCTCTGTCAGAACAATAATAAAATGAAAATTTCCGTTACTGAATACTTTTACATGGCATGTTTGTTGTGGAGCACACAAAAAAGAGAGAGATACTAATACAGTAGAGTAAATATTAGCCATTAGCAAACAAATGTTTCCTTTATAATATGCATATTAAATCTACAGGTTATAACAATATACATTGTTTTATTTCATGACTGGGTATACATAAAAGGGACAGCCACCTTTTAGGTGATTATTACTTTGTACACAAAGAACTTTCAACATTTAATCTAAAATGTTCCCTGATGTCAAACCAATAATCTTCTTTACAAAATAATGCCAGAGAGAGCCATATATGTGACTGGATATAAATCTTTGGATTCCCCCTTGTAAACTGCAAAACTTCACCTCTCCCGAGAAGCAGCAGAGCAGCAGCAGCTGCTGCTGCTACAAGCACTTTTGGCAGCTAAAAAAAGCATATGGTGGCCTCCCCATCTCCCTCACAATTTTTCAAAGTTGCTCTTGATTAATGTCTTCAGAAAAGATGTTTTATGAGGTGTTTACCTATACAAAAATATATCTTTTCAATGCTGAATCTTCATTAAGGCCTCAGATACCAAAAAAACAAACCAACCTGTATTTAGTTATTCCAGAAAACACATTTAACAAACCAAAACCTATTCAGTGAAATCCATTTTCTGATTGTTATCATTTGTTGCTTTTCACCAGCTCAGAATGGAAGCTGGCATTTTCTTCCAAGGCCTGTGTGCTGTGATAAATATTCTTTTGGGAAAAAAAACATTCTCCCACCTTTATTACTTTTATAAATAACTCAAGGTGGTGGACCCAAATCCTGCAACATATGTGAGTTCCGGCACCTTTTTCTTTTACAAAAAAAGCACTGACTAGGGGTGATATTAAAGCAGTATTCCAATATTTGAGAGGCTGCCACAAAGAGGAGGGGGGTCAACTTATTCACCAAAGCACCAGAGGGCAGACACAAGAAACAATAGATGGAAACTAATCAAGGAGAGAAGCAACCTGGAACTAACAGTGAGGACAATTAACCAGTGGAACAGCTTTGCCTTCAGAAGTTGTAGGTGCTTCATCACTGGACAGCCACTTTTCTGAAATGGTAGGGGGGTGTCTCCTGCTTGAACAGGGGGTTGGACTAGAAGACCTCCAAGGCCCCTTCCAGCTCTATTCTTGTTGAACATGTCCTGCCTTTTGGTTCTATGCTAACCCTGGGTGTTTTCATACCACCAGCTGAGCCTGTTACCTACTTAAAAAACTGACATGCGACATCCTGCAGTTCCCAGGAATCATACTTGCCAATGCACCAAGAGAACTGAAATTTGCATGTAGGTAAATCCTTGACTTACAACCATAACTGAGCCAGGCAATCATGGTCGTAGGTTAGGACAGTTGTAAAGTGGAACCAATTTTTTGCCTTTTTTGTCACCTTGCGGTGGTCATTAGAAGAACGGTGCACTCGTAAAGTGGATATAGCAGTGGTAAAACAAACTCATTGTTTGCTATGGGGCATTTTTTGCCAGAAACTAGAAGTAAACACTGGTTTTTGGCATAAATGTCATAAAGCATAGTCACGTGACCAAATTTTAGAACTTCAAAACTAGGTTGTAAGTACTTTTTTTGGGGGGGGGGGTACATAACATTGAACAGATGCTAAGCGATTAGTTGTAAGTCGAGGATTACCTCTACATTTGGTCTGTCCACCATAAGCTAAAAGAAAGGTGTATAGACTCAATCAAGCAATTACTGGGCATCAAAATGTCATTTAAGATTCATATTATACTCTAGTACTTTCATTGAATTCACTATCTATACCAGGGGTAGGCAACCTTGGCTCTTCTATGACTCCTGGACTTCAACTCCCAGAATTCCTGAGCCAGCCATGCTGGCTCAGGAATTCTGGGAGTTAAGTCCAGGAGTCATAAAAGAGCCAAGGTTGCCTACTCCTGACCCTCCTACCTATCTATTCAAAGGTAAATAACATTGAGTTCAGTGGGGTTTCCTCCTGTATACTATCTGTACGACAGTTCATTGAGTGGGTCATTTAAAGTTACAATGGCATTGAAAAACCTGACTTACGACCGCTTTTCACACTCAATGAGTGTGGCAATGACCCCAAGCTCACATGATCAGAATTCAGATGCTTGGAAACTGGCATGTATTTATGACGGTTGCAGAGTCCCGGGGATCAGGTGATCACCTTTTGTGACCGTCTGACAGGCAAAGTCAATGGGGAAGCCAGATTCGCTTAGCAACCATGTTACCAACTCAACAACTGCAGTGATTCACTTAACAACTGTGGCAAGAAAAGTCGTTAAAAAACAGGACAAAACCCAATTAACAAATCTCCTACTTAGCAACAGAAGTTTTGGCTCAATTATGGCTGCAAGCCAGAGATTAAAAGTGGTTAGGATTGCAGCTTTACTTTTTTTTTTTACTGGTACTTCATAACTTGCCTGATTATTTACACTTATCATGAACTATTCTGAAAATAGTAATTATGTCATACAACATGTTCCATAGTGCCTGGCATTATGGGTTCAAGGTATTTGAAATGATTATGACTTTATAGTTTTACAGATATTGCTTTCAATAGGCTGCCTTGGGATTAGAAAAGTGGTTTCCATTTCAAAGAACCCCAAAGAAATACATAGCTTACACAATTTTGAGTATATGTCTTAAAACTAAAAGGAAACACTAAAAAGGCTCTAAATCGCGTTGTGGGTGTGAGTAAAGTGTCAGATGTGATCTTCCGGCTAATGACATTACAGGTAAAAACGGTGTATATCTTGTTTATTTTATACTCCCCTCTATATCCTTTCCTGTGATGTATTCCAAAGTGGCATACATCATTTCTATGAAAAGGAAGAGATGTGGAACAAATCCCTTTCAAATCTAATCTCCACCTGGAGGAATCATCTGGGAAGACCTGCCAAAGCTCTCCAACTTAAATTCCCTTGATATAGCCATATAAGATGGGGCCACAATTTATTATGGATTATCCTAACCTGACTACAACTTTATTTTTCATTCCTTCAAGAGTTTTCTGTGCACTAATGCCTTGCACAAATGTCCCGACACAGCATGACAATGCTTTTTGGGTAAATCTCTGGGGTGGATCTCACCTGTAGACAATGACTAATGTCTATTTCACGCTTCCCTGTGCACCCTCACATACGTTCGAAGGGAAGCGTTCATATGGATTAAGTTAGCAACACTTAGTTATTTTTGCACTTGCAGACATTATGGCCCCTGCTAAATCATAGTTGGAAGCTGCCAAGCTTCCCCACTGAGTCTTTGTCCATGCTGAAAAGTTCCAGAGACCAATTAGTTTTGCTTCACAAATCATGGGTGTTTGTGGCAGTGAATTAAACACCTTGCAACACAGAACAATGAAGAGGCAGAGGATTTCATAGGTCTGCTGGGAGGACAGCCATATTATTTTCTTGTTAGAAGAAGCATCTTAATAACAGAAACCACAGAAGATTTACATTCGCTCATGTGTCCAGTGATATCTTAATCCCCCACCTTCTGGGCCTGAACTCCAGCTTCTTTACCTCAGATTGTCTCTTTCAGAGATTATTTTCGGTGGGTAGATTCCAAAAGACATCAAGACTTCCATGAGCAAAGAAGCCCACAAACCCCACAGTGGATAACAAAAATGCTCATTACAAAATATTTCAGGAAGATTTCCAGTTGTTTGTAACTTGGAACAATTGACCTGTTCATCTCTTCACCCAACTTTCCATTCACTATGCTGTATGTATCTTCCAAATATCCAAATTGCTGCAAATATTTCAAGCCCATGCTCCTTCAACCTGATGCCCTCTAGATATGTGTTGGGATTACAGCTTCCAGAATCTTCTACGGGGAACAGTAGAACCTGTGAACCAAACATCTCTGCAAGATCCAAGTTAGAAGAAGTGGGGGTAGCCCACACAAATTAACAGGCCCCCTGATCTTTTTAATTTTATGTTACATTATATAACCAGCACGAAGGACAAGAAGAGATTTATCCACTTTTCCCAACACTCTCTTCCAATCCACATGCAGTTGCTATTTTATTATTCATTTGTTCATGTATTTCACCCTTCAACAAATTCTGGGTGACTCATATCAAATGGATAACTTATTCCAAACAATACGCCACCCTGGCGCATTGCTAGGTCCCACCAACCCTAATAGTGATACCAAATTCTTTTTTCCTCTTCTAAAAGGCTGCTGCATCCCCCCCACCCCACCCGTCCCCCCACCCCACCCCAGATTGTCACCTCTTTAGTGACAATTTGTCACTATCGTAGAAATTCCAAGACACCAAATCCAAACTCATAGCTCACTCCAGATTCTTCATGAGGCTCCTCTTAGCCTTCTTTGGCTTCTCTATATGTCTCTGCTATAAATAAGTTCACTTGGTGCTATGAAAAATCCATTGGATTGGAGTTTTTGAAGCCCCACCATGTCAGGGTGTGTGAGAAAACTTCAGAATTAAGGGGTTGTCCATCTTTTTCAGGCCTTGGATTGATGTTTCAAATTACACATGGAGTCTTAACCAACTAGTGCCCACATGAAAAAAATGGATGCAGAATTTAAATAAAACATTTGTCATGCAACAATGTGAATATCAGAGGAAGAACAGTATCAGATTTATAGTCAATAATACACTTAGAAAAAACTGGTAGGAAATGGTATATTATTCCAGGACTGATTGCCAAAATAAACAATTCATTCTCTAAAAACTGTTGGAAATGAAGTATTTTTTTTCATACTTGGTGACAAAGTTTTAAAGTCCAACAGTTCTGGGAAATGATTTATAATAGAAGAAGACATATTTTAAAGGTGGGTTTTTCTTTTCAGCCTGCTATTTTTGTACTAAAATTACTAAAAGCTATATTTCCACCAAGTATACAGAACTAATTTGGAAGATAGCTGCTACAATTCTCTAGGATTTTCACTGGAAATTCCCTTATACACAGCAGAAGAATAGCAAATTAAATAATGGGAATATATGCTAATGACAAAACTAACTTCATATTTGAAAAACTTTACATAAAATTTAATTAAACGTGGAAACCATTTTTGGACTATCGTTTTAATTATTGCAAATTAACAAATTTCATATGAACTAACTTTAATGTTGACTAAAAACTTTAAATAGCTACAAGATATTCTAATATGTAGATTTATATCAACATTTTGAAACGTTCTGGTTAATTTTACAATGCTTAAAAACCTTTCTATCTCTGTTTTCTTTTTCTTTTTCCCTTAACAGTGTTGTGTCATTGTTTATAATCAGTTTGTGCGATCTTTTTGCATAAGCTGAGTATATGACTTACTGGCTCTTCTGACTCTTTGCACAATCTGCACTTTGACCCATTTGATGATTTTTTAATTCTGACCTTGATTGTATTAGTTTGAGAAACTTGCTCTTGAGCAGCCAAAATCAAGCCTTCTGTTTCTTTTTTTTAAAAAATTTTCTAGTTGTAAGGCATTGCCAGGTTTTATCTTTATTCACTTTTCTCTTCAATCTTTTGTAGAAATTGACGATGTAATGCTTTTCCTTGCCAGCATTTTGTTCATGTTTTTATTACATCATTTCAATATTCAGGTTTGTTTCCTACATATTCAGTAGCTTCCAATTTTTAACTTGCATCAATGCTTGTTCTTGGCTGTCTTTTATCATCCTTTTCTTCCTCAACAGTTTGTTTGACCTGAAGTAAAGCATTGTCTCCATTTCTTCAAGGCAACTACAATCTATCAATATCACTATGTGAATAGTAATTAGCTTTCTTGTTTTTCAATCCAAACAGCTTCTGTCCAGTTAATAATTCTAGCAGTGCATTGTTATCACAAGTATGACTCAGGTATTGATGGCTTTAATGTGCTAGCTCTTTTTCACTTTTTGGATGTATTTTTTTATTAGTCACATTTTTAACTTGTCCATCCTTGATGATACCCAACTGTAAAATGCCAAAGATACATCTAGGCTTCATCCTGATGGTTCCTAATAGTTTGGTCTTTCAGCATTTCAGTTCCATTTCTATATGATTTTGTCCCAATTTATTGCCACTGTAGCACATATCTCGAGGCCAAATTCCACTGCTATGTACTCTATGCTAAGAATTCTTACGACATTTGTCAATCACTGATTTGCTATTTGATTTTCCAAAAGCATTAGATCAGGGGTCCCCAACCCCCAGTCCGTGGACCAGTACCAGGCCACGACATGCCAGTAACCGGTCTGCACAAACAAGGAAAGCCTCATTTGTGGGATGCAGGCAGCACACACAATCACAACTCCTCTGGTCTGTGGAAAAACCTCTCTCCACGTAACCGCTCCTCAGTGCCCAAAAGATTGGGGACCTCTGCCTTAGGTTATCCATATAAAGCAACTGTGAGACTATATTAGCATTTTGTGCTATTATTAATATTTATATACTACTTTTCTACTGCCTATCAATCTCAATATGGTTGTAATAGAAAATTTAAAAGCCAAAATGAAATAAGGTATTTCTTTAAAAGGTGGGATATGGAAAGGAAAAACAAATTTAAAAATCCACATTCAGATATATATGTACAAAATCAGGGGTGATCAATTAATTTTCCCAAGGGGCCACATGAAAAATGGGGACTATGTTGATGGGCTGCTGTCTCCCCTCCTGCTCCCAACCCGTGCTACTGCCTGTCCCCTGCCAACACCACCAGACATGCTGACATTAGCCAGACAGCGACGGCTGAAAGGCCGGATGTGGCCCACGGGCCATAAAATGCCCAGGTCTGCGCTAAGTGAAAGGCTAAATCTTTAACAGTTGCTGTAGAAAAGTTGCTATAGAAGAGGCATTCCATGAATCTCAGAGGAAGAGTATTTCAAAAGTCCCATTCTGCAACTCTCAGCATCTACAGGAGGATTTCTCCTGCACTTCTTAACTATCAAGCAGGTCTCTAATGGGAAAAACCGTCTGACAACAAGTATCTTGGTCCCAAGTCATTCAGAGTTACATTATGTCAAAACCAAAACACTAAACCTGGCTTGGTACTTAATTGGCAGCCAGTCCCAATTTATTTTTTCATGAGCTTCTCTATCTCATCCCAGTTTCCAGATTCAACACATTAAATGGCTACTGATACAAATCAATAGATTCCCCCCACTTAAACAAAAATGGAAACAGACGTTTAGCTCCATGACAGTGAAGGTTGCATGTGGCTTTTAATTCAGAAAATGTTTGTTGTTGGTCCAAGGTCACCGAAGGAATCTGACTATTGGGTATAGATTTGGTTGTAAGTTTCTCTCGCAAAAGTTCAGCATTCTACAGTCACCATTACTCTACATCCTGCCTTCATATTAGACCTCCTCACTGTTGCAAAAGGGGAAGCACACATTTTTTGCTGTTTGCTGTATAAACAGCACACTTTGTGAATCAATTTACGAAACAGCTTTGTGTCTACCCATAAACAGCTGCTCAAGAGCAGTTACAGTTGTAAAGGGTTTATGGCCTGATTGCCTGATCAACAGACACCCAAATGAAATGACAATATGAAAGTCAGATCCTGTTGCTGACCACATTCATCTAAACCAGGGGTAGGCAACCTCGGCTCTTTTATGACTCAGCTCAGGAATTCTGGGAGTTGAAGTCCATGAGTCATAAAAGAGCCGAGGTTGCCTACCCCTGATCTAAACCCTAGAAGAGAATACGCTTCCTTGGCTTCAGCGAAAGGCTAGTGACTGAGCCAAACAACCTGATCGGAACTGTAAATGATAAGTCCAGTCCTGTTAGCATGATCTTCAACAGTACCAGGTTGCTTCTCTCCTTGATTAGCTTCCAACCATTGTTTCTTGTCTTACCTTTTGGTGCTTTGGAAAATAGTTTGTTCCCCTCTTATTTGTGGCAACCCCTGAGTTATTGGAAGACTGCTATCATTTCTCCCCTAGTCCTTCTTTTCATTAAACTAGACATACCCATCTCTGTAACCATTCTTCATATGTTTTAGCTAATTGTTAGGTATTGAATATATATAAAGTTGTTTTTATCCCTGCTAAAGTGAAACTAACTTAACTCCAACTGCTTGTGAAGCTAAAACTAACTTAACTCCAACTGCTAAGCTTGTAAGCCGCCCTGAGTCTTCGGAGAAGGGCGGGATATAAATGGAATTTTTAAAAAAATGAAACTAACCTTTAGATAACCCTGACTGTTAACTCCAACTGTTTTGGAGGGAAAGTTTGAACATTCATATTTGGGCGGGTTTTTCAAGTATTGTGATTGGTTAAGGCCCTGTGGGTTTACAGTATAAATTACAGGCAGTTGCCTGCAGTTCTCCAATTCTAGTTTGAGTCAATAAATAATGTTGTAACTATGCTGGTCTGCTCCTTGCCTACTGAAGCCCACTACGCAATAGTGGTGATGAAGGTGGGATGCTGCAGAGGAGAGAGCTGCTGCTAACCAAGAGATTGAAATCATGGGTCAGACGTGTCAAACACAAGGCCCGGGGGCCAGATCCGGCCCGCGAAGTGGCTTCATGCGGCCCGCAAAGCCATCCTGGAAACAGTGAGGGAACGGCCCCCGCTGCCTTGGCCCTGGCCCAGAGACCCTCCTCCTGCCAGAGACCCTCAGATCTGTCCCACTCCTGCCCGGGCTCCCATAGGCACCCTTGATGCGAATGATGTACAGCTGGCCACGCCCACCCAGTAGGCCATACGCACTCTAGCCACGCCCACCCAGGCCACACCCACCCGGCCCCTTGAGGGCAACCGCAATGCTGATGCGGCCCTCAACGAAATTGAGTTTGACACCCCTGTCATGGGTGATAGGCTGGATAACGAGCCCCAGCAGGCCTAGTTCTCATCCCCTGCCTACCAGTAAGCCATACTGGAGGCATGCTGAAATCACTGGGTGTCAGACCAGGTAAAGAGCCCTGGTGGGACCACGCTTGCCAGAGTTTGCAGAGGTCGTCAGTGGGAAACAAATCCTGCAACACAGCAGCACAAGGGGAAATGGCCCCCAGGACAGAACAGAGTTGAATACTGCTCAGGAAGGCATAGCATCCAATGCACAGGGGCCCAACATTCCATCAAAGAAAAGATAAGACTCTAACTAAGACAGCAAGGGGTTTCATGCTCCATGGAGCTAGATACTGGATTGGTCCTGTCCATTATCTCCTCCAGGACTTTCAACCACATTTGCAAACATAGCCGATGGTGGGTCCCATTTAAATCATCAAGCTTAGTGGTAATGGACTTCCAGAATTGCTGTGTTCCCATAAGGAAGGTAGCTACTATTCAGAGAGTTCGAGGGTCCCCTCAGCATAGTGGTTGTAGAGGGACCGTGGACCAGCTTCATAGGACTGGACTGGTTTGAGGCTCCGGGCATCAGGGTGATGGGCATCCATCAAACACAAATAGCTGATCTAGCAGCAGTATGCCAACAATATGCTAACATATTCAGCACAGACTTGGGACAATACAAAGGGGCACCCATTTCACTCAACCTCGATCCAGCAGTAACTCCAATCCAATTAAAACTGCGCAGGATTCCCTTTGCATTGAAGCCTAAAATTGATGTGGAACTAGACAAGCTGGTACAGCAGGGAGTGCTCCAACTGGTGGACTGTAGCCAGAGGGAGACTCCAATAGTGACTCCAGTTAAGCCTAACGGGGATATCCACATCTGCGCAGACTACAAGTGCACCATAAACAAGGCACTACAGCAGCATGCTTACCCTGTACCAGTAGTGAGCCACATCCTCAGTTCGCTCCAGGGAGGCCGAATCTTTGCTAAGTTAGACCTTGTCAAGGCTTACCAGCAGTTACCAGTAGACAACACTACCGCAGAAGCACAAACAATCGTCACACGCAGAGGTACATTCTGAGTGTGCCTCTTGCAGTTTGGGGTAAGCGTAGCACCAGGGTTGTTCCAAAGTATTATGAAACGAACACTGAAGAACATTTCCAGCATCTGCCCGTATTTTGATGAGATCTTGATTGTGGGGGAATCAGCAGCAGTCCTGGCAGAACGTCTCTGTGCAGTACTCCAATGTTTCTGCGAGGCAGGCCTAAAACATAAGAAGGAAAAGTGCCAGATCGGCGTGGAATCCACAGAAGTCCTGGGTTTCCACATCGATGCTGCCAGAATCCACCCATCTGATGCAAAGCTAAAGGCAATTCAGCAAGCCCCCACACCAAAATTCAAGGGGGAGCTACAAGCATTCCTGGGCTTGCTCAATTTTTACCACATAAGGCTGCCCTGGCAGAACCGCTACACCGCCTACTGGACAAAAAAATGCCCTGGGTCTGGTTGCGCACCTAAGATGGTGTGATTGGTTAAGGCCCTGTGTTCAGAGTATAAATTACAGGCAATTGCCTGCAGTTCTCCTGTTCTAGTTTGAGTCAATAAATAATGTTGGTCTTCTCCTTGCCTACTGAAGCCCACTACACAATACTAATCATTTTTGTTGCTCTTCTATGCACTCTTTCCAGAGTCGCAACATCTTTTTTTCTCTTTCCAGTGACCTCTAGAACAAAGGTATCCTTTGGATCATTTTATTCCATTACTCTCAAAACGTTTCCAGTCAATGTTACATATTGCAACTTGGCAGAATTTTTATATTGAGCTAGAGTTCTTCCTGGTGAAGAAGGGGCTAGGGTGCATTTATCTGCAACAGATCTGTGTGATGGAAACATTCCCTGTTGCACACAAACATACTGTAACATCTACACCCAGGAGTTAATACATCCAGCCTGGATACTATTACACCTCCTGCTTAAGTTCTCTCCAAATGAAATACAGCTGCAGCGCCTGTCACACCACCTGAAGGCAGCCACTTAACAAATCTTTGAGTCAGAAACAATTGGGAAGTCCTTGGTGACAACAAATAATAAAGAAACCAAACCCTACCTCATGTTGCCCAGCTGTCATCTTTTTTGATCAAATACCTAATCAGGTATTTATTCCAAACATGAATAGTACATTTAGTTTATTTGCAAAATAGGAAATAGGTAATGGAAATCACAGCTATAGCCATGCTTGTACTGATGAAGGTCACTCCAGGGTTTGCAGTGCAGAACTATATGAAAAGTGTTTTTTTCCACCCAAGCATTGAAAAAGTGCTTAACAGTCTGATGAATCCTGCCTTTTTCATGTTTTCTTAGAATAGAGGAAGGCAGCAAGGCCGTAATTGCTTCTAGGGAGGAGGAAGAGGAAGGAAGGACAAAGTAGAAAAGTTGTTTCCCAATCTGCTCTGTTGAAAAGATCTCTTGAGAGTAGAATACACACACACACACACACACACACACACACACACACACACACACACACACACACACATATATATATATATATATATATATATATATATATATATATATATCCATGTGGTGTGGTAGACACCTGTTTCCAATTGTATCTTTGGATCAGAAGATACCCCCACTTGAGGTCTGCAAGGCCAGCCATCCCATATAAAATAAAGCGTCCAATGCATATGGCTGTCATCTATGCTTTTTATTGTAAATGATTTCTGATCAGCATGTCGGTGAAATTCTTCCTCAAGTCCTGCTTACATCATACCTATGGAACTCGGTTTCCACTGTAGGAATTACATGCAGAAGGTGCTTATTTAAACGGCAGGCCACAGGGGAGTCACTCTGTTTGTAAATGGATTTTGGCTCATAAAATATGGGGGATATTTTTAAGGTGTCACTAGAGAAGCCCAGTTTTGAAGAAGAAAAAACATGGCACACAAAAGCAGAATGATTTCCAGTTATAATGCCTTGGTGTAATTTCTTTGCTCTTATTTGGGAAACCTCTTGCAACCTCTTGAAGAACTGATCACACTGCGCTTTTAAGCAAAGAGAGAGAGATGTCTCTGGAGAGAGGTCCATTAGAACTATTTCCCAAATTGCAATTTAAATTGTATCCACATGCATCCACAGTTATTGAAAAAGGCATATTTTGTAACGTATGAATGGCTGCACTAATTATTTGTTTTGGATCCATTTTTTACTAGAAACTAATGCCCACTTCAGCTAAAGCCCACCATTCATTCAGGTATTAGAAATTACTACCATAATTCAAAATATCTCTCCTTCAATGTTGCAAACAAGGTCCAACAACCTTGCAAATGCCCCATCACAATAGTTTGATTTCTATCTAAAACAGGGGTGTGAAACTGGCGGCAAGTGGGCCAGATGCTCCACGTGCAGGCCACACCCACCCCAGCTCCGCAAAGGCAAAAAAACATTGTGATACGTCACGATACATCACATGACCCCATGTGCTAAAAGATCAGGATCCTGCAAAGCCAGTTTGTAAATCACTAGCGCTTGATCATTTCCAGTGTGGTTCAGATTCCCAAAGAAAAGGAAGTGAATGCGAAGATAATGATACATAAGAAATAATGAGGCTGGATTGGCCATTTGAGAAACAGAATGACCCAACAGCCAGTGCGTTTGTCTGGAAGCAGGCTGGCCACCAGGCTTCAATTAAAGCTAGCTTTAGAATGCTATTTTTCCATATCACTTCCATGTCACTTTAGTTGTGACACCTCCTTCTGCCTGGGTTTGTTTGGCACTTCAGTATCATCTGTTTTATTGATTTTATTTGTATCCCGCCTTTATTATTTTTTTCCAAAAAACCTCATGGGTACAAACACATTCAACACACCTTCCTTCCTCCTCCTATTTTTCTATAACATCAACCCTATAAGGTGAGTGGGGCTGAGAAAGCGTAACTGGCCCGAGGTCAGCTAGCGATCTTTCATGGCTAAGGCAGGACTAGAACTCTTGGTTTCCAGGTTTCTAGCCTGATGCCTTCATCACTAGGCCAAACTGGCTCTTGTATAATCTATCAGTGACATCAGTTGAAATATTACACATTGGGGAAACCTTTTCTCTTGTCCATGAAATGTATTAGTCTTCAAACACCATTTTCCAGTATGCTACCAAGTTGGGAAAAGCTGGACTTGAACACAGAGATTGTGTTCTCACTGAGACTTATGTGTAATCTTGTCTTATATTAATTTTCCACATCCTGGCTAGGAGTTTCAGTCTCAATATCTAGTGGGTGCCAAGTTGGGAAAGGCTGCTGCCTGCATCAAGACATCTTGGGCCTGCCTGGCATTCTTTTTCACACATGAGCCATGCCGTGTTTTTCTTTCCATTTCCATTATCATCCTTGCAGAGCATGTAATTCCCTTCTCCCTTTTACCTTCACTTGATCTGTCATCAAGGATATGTTTATCCCCTTCCCCCTCTTCTCTTCTAGCCACGATTACCTCAGGGTAATACCCACATGGCCTGTTCTGTAGTTGGCTGGCTTCTTCGGGTAGGTAAAACAAACAAGATCAAAAAGTTATCCAGATAAGCAAAAGTCAAGTGGCCCCTTGAGGTCCCCACTTAACCCATTGCTCTCACTTGGTTGGACTGCAGAGGGGGGGAAAATCCATGGGTGAAATGGAGTGATCTTTAAAGCATTCATGGGGTTTAATAAAAAAAAAAATTCAACTCAGCCAGTTGGTTGGTTGCTGTGAACAGCTACTGTAAAGTGTGTGTATGTTTGTTTGTGTACGAAAGGCATGCCTGATATTTTTTTAAATAAAAAGCGCTATTCACATTTAAATAATAACAATCCCCTGGCAAATTTAATGGACATCTAAAAATTCAAAACAATGATTGACTCTGTAGTGCCATCCCGTCTGGCCGAGTATCGAGAAGTTCAAAGCATAGCACAATAGCTTTTAGTTTCATTTAAATAAGAAAAGACTTGAGATTTATGAAAATATCAGGATCTCTGAAAGTACCGCCTTGTCTGAAGAATTGTACAAACAGAAGAATTAGATTGAAAACAGCTTTTTCATAAACCAGGGATGAACCATTCTTTGGGCATAAAATTGCATCTACAGTACTTATCTTCACAAGATATAGTAAACCACATCAATATGTAGAAATGTGTACTTATCAGTGTTTTACGCCTATGCAAATATAAATGGCATGGAATTCAGTACAGTTTGCTTTCCAAAATGTTGAGAGAGAAATTCTTTTTTTTTCTTCCAAATAATGCTAAGTGGTTGGAGGTGTGCTATTTGTACCTTAGTGACAGAGCTGCTGTATATATTCATCCCAAGGAGAGAAGGTAAAAATGTGTAATTCCAAAACAGCAAACACATAAAAGTGGTACTTAGCTATAATCCATCGATCTAGGATTGCGCTGACAATGATGCATTAGAACAAGCCATAGAAAATAAGCAAGTTACATCTTTCAAGTAACACAATCTGCAGTAGAATCAACATCACACATGAATCAGAAAAGGCTCCACATTGATACTCCAAATCATTCATTCCTTTATCATCGTCCCAGTGTTTCTCAACCTCAACAACTTTAAGATGTGTGGACTTCAGCTGTAAGAATTCTCCAGCCCGTGTTCATGAAAGTTGATTGAGGTTGAAAAATTGCATCATGCTGTTCCTTTTCCCAGGGAAAATCCATTACACCTTGAACCCTCTGCTTATTCCAATAGTAGAAACTGACATGTAACCAAACACTTTTTCTAGTGGGCCAAACAGGAACCTATGGAGGCTACCTTATAATGAATTAGATAACTGTTCACTCTACTCCATATTATGGGGACTTCCTGACACTTGCTTTTCTTTGCTTCATAGAATCCTAGAGCTGGAATGAGCCATTTAGATCAGAAGTCCCCAACTTTTGGGGAACCAGGGACTGGTTCCATGGAGAAAGGTTTTTCCGCGGACCGGAGAGTGTGTGCTACCTGCATCCCATGGATAGGGTTTGCTTGTTTGTGAGGACCAGTTGCTGGCATGCCACAGACTGGTACTGGCCCACAGACCAGGGGTTGGGGACCCCAATTTAGATCATAAAGTCCATGCTCACCCAAGAGATCCAAGTTTAAATATCCCAGGGAGATGCTAAATAGCCTTTCCCTGATCACATTCAGAGGGAGAGGCCGTCATCTCTATAGATAATTGATTTCACTGTCAAGCTGGTCTAGTGTTAGAAAGTTTTTTTTCCCCTCTAACATTCAAACAGAAGCTGTCTTCCTGCAACTCAGATCTATTATTTCATAGCCTGCATCCTGGAACAAAAAACCAATACAATGGATCTTGACCTTCTTCTATGTCTGCGAGACGTATAGAGACAGAAACATAGAAAACTGACGGCAGGAAAAGACCTAGTAATCCATGAAAAGGGACGCGGTTAGTGGGTTAGGACGCTGAGCTTGTCGATCAGAAGGTCGGCAGTTTGGCTGGTCAAATCCCGAGTGCTGCATAACAGAGTGAGCGCCTGTTACTCATCCCAGCTTCTGCCAACCTAGCAGTTCAAAAGCACATAAAAATGCAAGTAGAAAAATAGGGACCACTATGGTGGGAAGGTAACCGTGTTCTGTGTGCCTTTGGCGTCTAGTCGTGCCGGCCACATGACCACGGAGACATCCTCAGACAAGCGCTGGCTCTTCGGCTTTGAAACGGAGATGAGCACCAGCCACTAGAGTCGGAAATGACTAGCACGCATGTGCGGGGAAACCTTTACCTTTACCTAATCCATGAAGTCTGCCCTCTGAGTTCATTTGTTTTTTATTTTTATTTTTAATTTATTGTTTTAATTATTATTTCCATATTTTTATTATTAATAATTTTTGTTGGATGATGGACATGTTTATCTCAAGCATGTTAAAAGTTACTGATGATTGACCCACTACCAGCACTGGAAGTTGGTTCCAAGCTTCCACAACTCTTTCTGTGAAGTAATAGTAATTTCTAACATTACTTTAGAATTTCCTACCCGTCAAAATATCCCTTCAGGTCACTTAACATGGTCTTTTAGTAGGTCTTCATAAGACAGATTTTAGCCCTGTGATCCCTTGTTGGCCCTTCTTTGAATCTATTCCCATTCCTCTGGTCTCGCCTTCAAATACGGTGTTCAGAAATTGGCACGGTATACAAGCCTGAACAAAGCAAAATAATGTGGAATGATTACTTTGTGCAATTGGCAATTATGCTTCTATTGATGCAGCCAAAGCTGGATTTGCCTTTTTAGCCACCTCAGACACGGTGATTCATTTTCAGTTTGCAATCAACTCCTATTCAACGTTCCTTTTCACAAATTCTATTCCTGAGGCACCATACCTGCACTTTTGATATTTGTTTCTGAACTGATTTTTTTTATTTGTTTCCATTAATTTTCATTTCCCTGGCCTATCTTATTTTGAACTTCTCTTATCTGCCAAGATATTTGTTCTCTGACAAATGTGTGGCATTTGCAAATGCACCATGAATAAAATTAGCTAATTCTACTCAGAGATGTGATGCTTCTGCAATTACTCCAAAAGCAATAGATGCAGATTGCATGTTTGATGTGATCTTTGGTGATCTATCAGTTATCTTTCATTTTATGTTTTTAAAAATCATTTTCCTGGAGAAAATTTCTCATGGAAACATGGTGAGTTAAGCACAACTCCGTGGAGAATAGGGACAAGGACCATGGCAAAGACTGAAGAATCGGTGAAGAGTCTGGTTCTTTGGATGTTCTCCAGACCAGGAGAAGACAGGAGATCATTCACATGTGTTTCAGATGGGTGTTCCTCATGAGAAAACCATGGGATAGTAGTCCTCTGAGGGCAAGAAAACAAAGAGATCAATCATGAGCCTTGCAATTTCAGTGGAGCCTTTACAGGACTAAGTAAGTTTGCTAACCTCACTTGTAATCACTTTAGGTAATAATCTATTTAACTATCTTGAGGCCATTAGAGACCTTCAGAACAACAACTTTGAAAAGCCACCTGGTGAGTCTATCATTTCTGAACAAAAGAAAAAATAACTATGTTTTAAGAATTTAAGAAATTTGAAATAAATGACAAAAAGCTAAATAAGGTTTTGAACTAAGAAAGTCATAAACAAATTAAGGCTCCAGACAAATTTGGAATATTTAAACTTTTTAAATAAGATTTTGTGGCTAACTATATAAAATACAGCTTTTCACAGATGTCAGGATTATTTTATCTACTCTGAGTCATAATAGAGATTAGAGATCTTATTATTTAAATTGGACACTAGAGGGAACTAAGGGGAAAAAACTGTCTTTGATTTTGATTCAGATTGGGATTTACAAAATGACATAAAACTTTGTAATATTTGAAACATTAAAGGAGATTTTCCAAGGAAGGGGCCAGAAATTAGTAGCACAATATCAACAATGTCAGTAACAATTTGCTTTTTATGAGTAGACTGTATTAATGAAAGAATGACAGATGGGAAACAAATCTTGTTGGATGTAGAAATATGGAATCACAAACATTGGATTTTTTTAAAATGTGGATTACATGATAAAGAAGGTATTTAAAGTAGAAATACAAGTGACAGACCAAGAGAATGGCCGGATAAGGGTTCTCTATTGAATATAAAAAAGAAGCTGGCTGAAGCTTTAAATATTAAAAAGGAAATGAAAATGAGAAAACAAGAGATTGACTTGAATCATGTATTTTTATTGGATTTACAGCTTTATAAAGCCTCGATGAAGCCTATGCAATGAGACAAAGAAGAATTGAAAAGAGATCAAATTTTACAATCATATTTGAATGAATATATATTAAGATTTTGAGAGCTAAAAGGAAGGAATATAAAGTTGGTTTGTTTGATTAAGATTAAAATAAGACATATGCTTTATTTTAAAAAATGGCAACCTTTTGTGGACTTTTTGCTGACACCAGGATTGAAAAGTTCATTTCTTATAAATGTGCTTATAGATAAGAGGGGATGGGTATGGGAAGAAGAGATATCTGTTTTAAACTTATAGGGAGTGAAGAGCTACCACATGTCATTATACTTCTGATAAATATTGGAAGCACCTTCTTTATATATATTTTTTTCTTTATTTTATGTGCAATTTTTGCACAGCTAATGACTAGGTTGAAGACTTTTGAGGATGCCAGGGCAAAGTGGCATGGCAGCAGCAGTCATGGGTTGAGTTCAGATTTTTGCAATTGTGAGGGAAAATGGAAGGCCTTCTACTTTCTTTTCTCCCTTTTTTCCTTTTCACATTTTCTTCCCTCTTCTTATTTTTCTTTCTGAGTAACAGTTTTTATTATTCTAATTAAAATCTTTAATAAACATTATCTATACCAAACATTTTCCTGGGAAGACCCATCACGTTACATTTGCCCTTGTTTCTTTTCTTTATCCCTGTTGGTTCTAGGATATCCTGTTCCATAAATCTGAAGAACATAGTCCTTTTACTGAACTGCAAATGTAGCCACATGATGCTTTTTCATTCCATGACACAAAAAAGTAAATCCTAGGGCAATCATGGCAAAACCTTCAGAGACCGAGTGCCCAAACTGCTACCTAAAACCCACTTATATATCGTCAGGTGCCAAGTGGGCGTGGCCCACTGGAAGAAAAGTCCACTTAGGGTTAGGGTCATGTCACCATGAACTCATACAGGAAAATGGACATAGCCAATAAACTCGGGGTGCTTGGGTATGGTTAGGAGGGCACTTACCTTTCTAGGCTGCCCTATCTATGTTTCCTGGTAAAATACATGGGAAAATCCCATTGCAGGAAAATTCCACTTAGGGTTAGGGTTAGGTCACCATGAACTCATAAAGCAAAATGGACATTGCCAACAAACTCGGAGTGCTTGGGAATGGTTAAGAGGGCACTGACCTTTCTAGGCTGCCCTATCTATGTTTCCTGGTAAAATAGATGGGAAAATGCCATTGGAAGAAAATTCAACTTAGTGTTAGAATTAGGTCGCCAAGAACTCATACAGGAAAATGGACATCACCAACAAACTCGGAGTGCTTGGGAATGGTTAAGAGGGCACTGACCTTTCTAGGCTGCCCTATCTATGTTTCCTGGTAAAATACATAGGAAAATCCCATTGGAGGAAAATTCCACTTAGGGTTACGGTTAGCTCACCATGAAGTCATACAGGAAAATTGAGATTGCCAACAAACTCAGAATGCTTGGGTATAGTTAGGACGGCACCTACTTTTCTAGGCTGCCCTATCTACGTTTCCTGGTGAAATACATGGGAAAATCCCATTGGAGGAAAATTCCACTTAGGGTTAGGGTTAGGTCACCATGAACTCATACAGGAAAATGGACATTGCCAACAAACTCATAGTGAGTGGGTATGGTTAGGTGGGCACTTACTTTACTAGGTTGCCCTATCTAGGTTTCCTGGTAAAATACATGGGAAAATCCCATTGGAGGAAAATTCCACTTAGGGTTAGGGTTAGGTGACAATGAAATCATACAGCAAAATGGACATTGCCAGTAAAATCAGAGAGCTTGGCAATGGATAGGAGGGCACTGACCTTTCTAGGGTGCCCTATCTATGTTTCCTGGTAAAATACATGGGAAAATCCTATTGGAGGAAAATATCACTTAGGGTTAGGGTTAGGTCACCATGAACTCATACAGGAAAATGGACATCGCCAACAAACTCATAGTGAGTGGGTATGGTTAGGTGGGCACTTACTTTACTAGGTTGCCCTATCTAGGTTTCCTGGTAAAATACATGGGAAAATCCCATTGGAGGAAAATTCCACTTAGGGTTAGTGTTAGGTCTCCATGAACCCATACAGGATAATGGAGATCGCCAACAAACACCTAGTGCTTGGGTATGGTTAGGAGGACAATTAACTTTCTAGGCTGCCCTATGTTTCCTGGTAAAATACATGGGAAAATCCCATTGGAGAAAAATTCCAGTTAGGGTTAGGTCACCATGAACTCATGCAGGAAAATGGACATTGCCAACAAACTCGGAGTGTGTGGGTATGGTTAGGAGGGCACTTACTTTTGCAGGCTGCCCTATCTATGTTTCCTGGAAAAATACATGGGAAAATCCCATTGCAGGAAAATTCCACTTAGGGTTAGAGTTAGGTCACCATGAACTCATACAGAAAAATGGACATTACCAACAAACCCGGAGTACTTGGGTATGGTTAGGTGGGCACTTACCTTTCTAGGCTGCCCTATCTGTTTTTCCTTGTAAAATACATGGGCAAATCCCATTGCAGGAAAATTCCACTTAGGGTTAGGGTTAGGTGACCATGATCTCATACAGCAAAATGGACTTCACCAACAAACCCGGAGTGAGTGGGTATGTTTAGGAGGGCACTTATCTTTCTAGGCTGCCCTATCTATGTTTCCTGGAAAAATACATGGGAAAATCCCATTGGAGGAAAATTCCACTTAGGGTTAGTGTTAGGTCTCCATGAACCCGTACAGGATAATGGAGATCGCCAACAAACACCTAGTGCTTGGGTATGGTTAGGAGGACAATTAACTTTCCAGGCTGCCCTATCTGTTTTTCCTTGTAAAATACATGGGCAAATCCCATTGGAGGAAAATTCCACTTAGGGTTAGGGTGAGGTGACCATGAAATCATACAGCAAAATGAAGATCGCCAACAAACTCGGAGTGATTGGGTATGGTTAGGAGGGCACTTACCTTTCTACGCTGCCCTATCTATGTTTCCTGGTAAAATACATGGGAAAATCCCATCGGAGGAAAATTCCACTTAGGGTTAACTCACCATGAACTCATACAGGAAAATGGACGTCGCGAACATACTCGGAGTGCTTGGGTATGGTTAGGAGGGCACTTACCTTTCTAGGCTGCCCTATCTATTGTGTTTTTCAAACTTGCCAATTTTATAATGTGTAGACCAACTTCCAGATTTCCCCGGCCATAATTCTCGGAGTTGAAGTCCAAACATCTTAAGATTGCCAAGTTTTTTGGGGGCGGACAGAGAACAACTGGTCTAGACTTTCAAGGCAAGCAACTGAGAACAAAACGGCCATCAAAGCAGGATGAAGGGGACTCACACCATAATACTCCTCAGCCAGTTGAAATGACATTTGTGTAAGATTGAATGAAGTGTTCATCAGGAGAACCAGCAGCCCCCAGAAGCAACAGAGGAGGAGAAAAATCCTACTTTTAATGTAGAGTAAGAAAACATGGGTTTATGTCACCTTTCCAGAAGCTTAGGGGTAAACTGAAGATGACATCATGTGTTCCTATGCTCTTAAAATGTTAGTTAGCCTTCTCTGGGCTGGAATAAAACAGGAAGGTGAACCTGTTCTCTGCTTTGCAATACCTCATTGCCATTTTTCTCCACCCGTAAAGTGTTCCATTTTGCCTAATGTAATATTAGCCCGAATGGCACCTCTTCTGAATCATACTGTAGGAAGTCAGCACTGCCCTTCTAGATGTTGTGATTCAGGGTCAGCCTGTGGGTTCGGCAGTTGGGTCGGACGACTCAGAGGAGGGGGGGTGTTGAAGAGCTTGCTGATGATGGCCTTGAGGCTCCGCAGAGCCCTCAGCCAGGCCCCTCCCACCTGGTCATGACGGAGACCCAGCTGTGTGAGCCTGACAGTGTGGATGAAGATGACCCACAGCTGGCCCTGTTCAAGGACGCCCGACGCAGGAGGCAGTCAATCAGGAGTAAACAGAGGAAGGCAATGGGGCACCTCGGAAGGAGGCCCTGAACTGTATAAAAGGGGAATGTGTGGGAGGGCTGGTTTGCTAAAGGCAACTGCTTGAATAGTCCTGTTTCATAGCTCCTGTTTCATGGTTGGTGTCTGTTTTATGTTAATAAATTTGGCAGGCTTTATTCCAGCCTCTTGCCGTTTGTAAAGCGGTTGTCCCTGCTTTTTCTGCAGGGCCGGTAGCAGGCTGGTACAGAACACTAGAGAAGAAAATATTTGTAGGATATTTAAAAAGGCAGAATATTTTATTGCCCCAAAGGAATAATAGAAAATCTTAGGTAGAAATCACCAACCCCCAAGTCCCTCTGCCTCAAGCAGAAACCAGCTTTTAGAAATGCAGATTTGATAATCCTATTCAGAAAGAACCAGCCACATATTCAAAAGCAAAATGCCTTCAGCCATAGCCCCAGAGAAGGTTTGAGCTGATGGAATTAGAAAAACAAAGACTCCCAAGGACAGATAAAGATTTTTCTTTCAACAATACCAAGGGCCCAGATATATTTGATTTTGTGTCCCAGCAAAGGAATTTCCTCAAGGAATCTAAAAGCAGAGTTTGAGACTCACAGACCTTCTACTGTTACTCCTTGTAACACTGGAATTCTAGTCCTAGGAAAAGCCAAATCAGGCAGTACTGCTGAATGCCAGTGTTGGAAACGTTCAGTTCAATCTTATTTCCTGTCTATCTCATTTCTGCAAAAAAAAAATCTGCCTTTTTCTTTTTTTAAAAAAACCACCACAATTGCATATATTTTCTTACAGAGTTTTCTTGCAATAAATACACTTGGTATACTGTATTATTTTGTTAACTTAAACCTTAACTCATATTTTCTAAAATAAATATTTTATATAGCATTCTTGACTTTTTAAAAAATGGCATTGTAAAATTCAGAGAAATTCAATGCAGTCCAAAATCGGATCTAACCTTTCTAAATATTTGTTAGGGGAAATGCAAAAAAAAGATTGTCTCACATAAAAATGTGGATTAAAATAAAATTTACCCTCATCTGTATCCATGGTATATACTGATTCTGGTCCAAAGGCAGAGTAATCATGAAGTGAACTCTGTGCCCGTGCAGATTCATGAAATACCATTTTGATTGAACAAATTATCCCAGTCTGTAAAATGCACCAATTCATCTGAGTAAATTGGCCTGGAGGGTTTTTTAAAAGTAGTCATGATAATGTTGAGGTTAATCATATTGGTTTTAACTGGATTGAAACATTACCATGTCTATTTGCAATATCAAGCAGTATCTCATTTCTTATAACTCGGGGGGGGGGGGATAAAGTCTCCACTTTTATCATGAAAGATTTATAGAAGACCTCTGTAACTATGTAGCCTGATTATCTTAGTTTTATGAGTGTAAATGTGAATGCATGTTATTTATACAAATGTTCAGGACAATTCCATCCAGCTGATAGGAATTAGAGGGAGCCTTTAAGTGAAGTGTGAAGAGCTATAGCATTTTACAGTCAGAAGGCAAAGTTAATCAAGAATGATTTCTCTTATATTAATAGTTCTTTCCCCACTCCTTTTAACTGGATGCCTAGAAAGGATAAAATATAGTACAGATGCAATTAATCTTTTTTTAAAACAGCCTTCAATTTTCCTAAAGAACATCCAACATAACAGCTGGGAAAGTGGGAGGGAAATTGCTTTATGCTGGGGAAGAGTGTCTCTCCTTAATCAAAAGCATTTGATGTCCAACCGTTAATAATGTGTTTGTCGGTAACTGTAGTCTTTAGTTCAGTCAATCTTCTTTGAACCTGAGTATCACATTGGGGTCCACTGTGAATCCATTGTGGGTTTTTCAGAGCATTTGATTTCACTTTGTCCTTGTGTCAGGAAATTCAAATTGCCTATGAAACAACATGCCAAGGCAATGGATCATCCACAGAGGATGATGGACGACGCACATTGTTTTTTCAAGATACATATTGCTATATTTCAAATTTAGATCACAGTGATGAATGTGGTATCGTATAACAGTGGGTAGAGCTTGGTCTTCTAGCACAAGAAGCTTTCAGACTGGAAGCAGGCAGAACTGGACTTAACAGAGAGAAGATTGAGTGTGAAATGCAGTTATGATAAAAAGTACATTAAGAATTCAAAAGCTACAGTATCTATTTTTTTAAGTAGAATCTTAAGTAGAATCTTAATCTCCACATAGCCTCTTAAGTCTTATCATTGGGTTATGTGATTTGATTAGGAAAGAGACTGACAGCTATTGTGATATGATGAGACCACACATAAGGCAGAGACCAAAGAACACAAATTCCACAGACCGCAAATTCTACAATCACAAAAAGCATTGTACTGGACCAAACTATGCAATAAGGTATACAGATCCACCATTTGCCTATTGGGTGAAAGGAAGTTCTAGAATCTAGTACAATAATGTTCTTATTGAAATACAGGTAGTTCTTGACTTATGACCACAACTGAGCCCAAACTTTCTTTTCCTAAGTGAGACAGTTGTTCAAGTGAGTTTTGCCCCGTTTTATGACCTTGCTTGCGACAGTTGTTAAGCGAATCGCTGCAGTTGTTAAGTTCGTAACAAGATTTTTAAGTTAATCTGGCTTCCCCGTCGACTTTATTTATTTATTTATTTATTTATTAGTTTTTATAAACCGCCCTTCTCCCGAGGGACTCGGGGCGGTGTACAGAGGAAGGACGAAGAATACAGACCGAACAATAAAATAATAAGAAACACTAATGAACACAAACTGGGACCCCAATTAACGCTATCATGCCAGGCCAGCCTGCTGGAACAAAAAAGTTTTTAAGTCGCGACGGAAGGTACGGAGGTCAGGGGCCATCCGGATTTCGGTAGGTAAGGTGTTCCAGAGGGCTGGCGCACCCACTGAGAATGCCCTCCCCCTGGGGGCCACCAGCCGACATTCCTTGAGCGGTGGCACCCTGAGGAGGCCCTCTCTGTGGGAGCGCACAGGACGGTGGGGTGCTGACATCGGCAGAAGGTGCTCCCGTAGGTAGTCCGGACCCATGCCATGTAGGGCTTTGAATGTCATTGTTAGCACCTTGAACTTCACACGGAAGGCAACCGGAAGCCAGTGCAGCGCACGGAGGAGAGGTGTGATATGGGAGTATCGGGAGGCTCCCAAGAGTGTCCGTGCCGCCGCACTTTGCACCAGTTGAAGCTTCCGAGTGGATCTCAAGGGCAGCCCCATGTAGAGAGCGTTACAATAGTCTAGGCGAGATGTCACAAGGGCATGGGTGACTGTACGTAAGGAATCCAGGTCTAGATAAGGCCGTAGTTGGCGAACTAGTCGAACCCGGGAGAAGGCCCCCTTGGTCACAGCTCCAATGTGGTCTTCCAGGGAGAGCTGCGAGTCTAGGAGGACACCCAGGTTGCGGGCCCTATCAGCAGGGGGAAGTAACTTGTCCCCAATGTTAAGCAGTGGGACGTTCTGAATCTCCTGGCTTGCCGGTACGTACAGCCATTCAGTCTTGTCCGGGTTCAGTTGAAGCCTGTTTCTCCCCATCCATTCCCGGACCGCTTTCAGGCAGCGGGACATCACGTCTAGGGCATCACTGATATTGTTAGGAGTTGAGATAAAAAGCTGGGTGTCATCAGCATACTGATGGTACCCTACTCCAAAACTGCGAATGATCTCACCCAGCGGTTTCATGTAGATGTTGAACAGGAGAGGCGAGAGGACCGACCCCTGAGGGACTCCGCAAGCGAGAGGCCTCGGGGTCGACCTCTGTCCCCCTGTCAGCACCGACTGCGAGCGACCCTGGAGAAAGGAGGAGAACCAACGCAGAACCGTGCCTCCCACTCCCAGTCCCCTGAGGCGTCGCAGCAAGATACCATGGTCGATGGTATCGAAAGCCGCCGAGAGGTCTAATAAGACTAGGACAGAGGAATGGCCCCTGTCCCGGGCTCTCCAGAGATCATTCATCAGAGCGACCAATGCCGTCTCCGTGCTGTAGCCCGGCCTGAAACCCGATTGGTACGGGTCTAGATAAACCGCTTCATCCAGGATCTGAGGAAGTTGGTGCGCCACCACGCTCTCAACAACCTTCGCAAGGAAGCGAAGATTGGAGACTGGACGAAAGTTATTCAAAGAGGATGGGTCCAAGGTGGGCTTCTTGAGGAGAGGTCTCACCACCGCCTCCTTCAAGGCGGTGGGGAAGTGACCCTCACTCAGAGAAGCAGAGATGACCGCTAGGAACCAGCCTCGTGTCGCCTCTCGAGCTGCATAGGCCAGCCAGGAAGGGCACGGGTCCAGTAAGCATGTGGAGGAGCTCAACCTTCTCATAATCCTGTCCACTTCCTTAGGAGTTACAGGATCAAATTCTTCCCAGATGACGTCGACAAGACTGTCCATGTCTTGTTCTTCCATCTCAGCCCAGTTGGAGTCCAGACCAGTTCGAATCCGAGCGATTTTATCCAGCAGATATTGACCAAATTCCTCGGCTCGACCCTGCAAGGGTTCCCCCCTCACCTCTTGGTTTAATAGGGAGCGAGTCACCCTGAACAAGGCAGCCGGGCGATTATCTGCGGACGCGATGAGGGTGGAAAAGTAGTTGGATTTTGCCACCCTTATCGCAGCGAGATAAGACCTGGTGAGGATTCTTAGTCGCAATCGGTCGGATTCGGATCGACTGGACCTCCAACGGCTCTCTAGGCCCCGTCTCCGACGCTTCATCTCCCGGAGCTCCTCGGTGAACCATGGGGCTCGCTGGGATCTGCGCCGGGTCAGAGGCCGCAAGGGTACAACTCGGTCCAGAGCCTCCGTGGCTGCCTTTTCCCAGGCTTCCACTAAGGCTTCCGCCGAGCTGTGAGCAGGGGGTGCATGCAAGTCCCTAAGCGCTGCCTGGAACTTACCAGGGTCCATTAGGCGCCTAGGGCGGTACCATCTGACTGGCACCGTGCACCCACGGTGGGGGGTGGCAAGGGGGAAGTCTAGCCGCAGGAGGTGGTGATCGGTCCATGACAGGGGCGTAATAGTTGTGGCACCCCCACCGACATCATCACGCCACCGTCCAGACAAGAACATCAAGTCTGGGTTGTGGCCTCTCTCATGAGTCGGCCCAGAAATTATTTGCAACAGGTCCATGGCCGTCATGGAAGCCATGAACTCCCGAGCCAGTTCGGACGATCCTCCCAGGGACGGTAGATTAAAGTCGCCCAAGACCATGAGTCTTGGGAATTCAACCACCAACCCTGAGAGGACATTGAGTAGCTCGGGTAGGGCCGCCGCTGCATGATTAGGTGGTAGGTACGCCAGCAGCAGACCCAACTGCGCCCCTGGGCCGAATCTCAGTAGGAGAGACTCACACCCGACCATCTGAGGGACGGTGGTCTCTCGCGGGCTAAGGGATTCCCTGATGATAACTGCCACTCCCCCGCCCCTCCCATGAGCCCGGGGCTGGTGCAGTACCTTGAAACCTGGCGGGCAGAGGTCAACCAGAGGAACACCCCCTTCTGGGCCCAGCCAGGTTTCCGTGATGCAGGCCAGGTCCGCATGCTCACTCTCCACTAGGTCACGAATGAGGTGAGCTTTGTTAGCTGCGGACCTTGCATTCAGGTAGACCAGCCTTAGCATGGGAGGGTGCGCACCTTTGCTCCCGGGTCCTCCGGGGGAGAACAGAGGGTCGGAGCGTCTCACCGCCTGTACAGGGCGGAGATGACACTCCCGGTGACGATACGGCCCTCTGTCTGTGCACCTTCTGCCATTCCCCACCATCCTAGGGATGGGACGTTTGTCAGTACGCCACTGGGTGCTATCGGCGACTGGTCCTCGTTGTACGCCGTCGCGAACGGCCGTGGGCCTGGCATGCATTATGGTGGCTGGAAGGCGTGCCTTTCCCGCGCAACCATAGTCTTCTCCCTCCCCCCTCCCTAACCCCACAAAAAACTTAACTAAGAACTTAATCAGGGGCCTCTTGTTGGGCTTATGCTGGAGGCCCCTGACCCTGCCTGGCCATCTCTCAGAGGCCCAGTGGTTGGGCCCGTCATCAAGATTGGATGTGATGCAGGCGGGTCGCACCCAGGAGAGTGGGGAACCCCTGAGGGCGTGCAGTGCTATGCTAGAGTATTGAACGAGCATAGTCACAGGTGGTTCCGGGAAGGCTGTCCCCTGGATGGTGAATTTGCAGGAGGGTCGAGTCGGGTAGGTGCGTATCTGGATCGTCGCCCTGCCACTGCCACTTGGCCGGGCGAACCCCCAGAAGCAGGCCACTTCTCATCCTCTCACGATGGGTTGTGTCTCTGCTTCCGGAGGTGGTCCAGAACGTACTCTGGGTGAGGCATACCCCATAGAGCTCTCACCTCTATGGGGTAGCAGGTGTAAGGCCCAGCCACTCTGCCACTGTGGCTAGCACCCAGGCCCGTTATGTCCTGTGGGGAGAGAATGGGCAAAGATGGGTGAGAGTGGGCAGAAGGCAGGATGGAGGGATCCATTAATTGGCGTCAGCTCCGGTGGTTCAGCCGCCCCAAACAGTTCCCTCCCTGATCCTCTGGGCGTTGTTCCCGGCCGCAGTTCCATGGCCCCTATTGGTTGAGGACCGTCCAGAGCGTGGCCTCCCAGAGGTACGGGAGTCCCTGGTGTCATGCCCCTGGTGTTGCCGTCTCCGATCAAGGTGTCTCGAGGAGGTGGCTCGGGCCGTCGCCTCCATTGTCCAGCGTCTCCTTTGGTGTGAATCTTTCGGAGGCACCGCCGTCCAGGGGCAGCCCACGGTGTTCGAGACGACGCACCGCTGTTACTGGCGTCTCTGTCAGGGCCTCTGTCAAGGCCCCTCGGAGGACGGGCGACCAGGGCCCAGCGCAGCTGCCTCACCGCCCATGTCTTCGTTGCTGCCGCTACCGTTGTAAAGCTGGTCTGCGGCGTCTCCTTGAGGATTGTTGGGTGGGTCGAAGATGCCACGCCGTCAGTGCTACCGCCGCTGTCAAGGCCCCTGGGTGGCGAACGACTAGGCCTGGAGAAGCAGTCCCAGCCGCGGTCGTCTTCGCTGCCGCCTCTTCCACCGCCCAGCTGATCCGCGGCGCCTCCTCTGATCCTCGGAGACGCCGCCGCTGCCGTTGCTGCTGCTGTTGGTTTCGTTGGCGGCGCCTCCGCCGCACAGCTGATCTGTGGAGACGCCGCCCTTGCCCGGTGATCGGCATCGGAGGAGACCGCAGACCAGGGCTCGCTGGGCTCTCACCGCCGAAGATGCCGCCGCCACCCGGGAGCCGGTCAGGGGCAGAGCAGAGCCTTCGGCCCCTCCTGTATGGCTGCGAGGGCTGCCGTGGTCCAGGGCTGTCGTGGTCCAGGGGCGGGCCTCTCGACGCCGATGCCGCCGCCTCCGCCACCCAGCTGGTCCAGCTGGTCCGCGGCGTCTCCGTCGATAGTCCGGTGACGCCGCCGTCCCCGGGAGCCGGTCAGGGGGCCGGGGCAGAGCAGAGCCTCCGGCCCCTCCAGGATGGCTGCGACGGCTGTCGTGGTCCAGGGGCGGGTCTCTCACCTCCGGCGCCGCCGATGCCTCCGCCTCCGCCACCCAGCTGGTCCAGCTGGTCCGCGGCGTCTCCGCTGATAACCTGGAGACGCCGCCGTCACCCGGGAGCCGATGGGGGGGCCGGGGCAGAGCAGAGCCTCCGGCCCCTCCTGGATGGCCAGGGGGTGGCCTGGAGCCGCCCCGCCGCCACCGCCATCGCCGTTGCCAGGCTCCCTGGATCAACGACCAGCCTGGGGGCTTGAAAATCGTCGCCGCAGCCGCTGCCATCCTTCCGCCGGGGCCTCCGCCGCACAGCTGATCGGCGGAGGCGCCGCCCTTGCTCAGCAGTTGACAAGCGGCAGAGGCAGGGCGGAGGGTGCTGGCTCCGTTTATAATGGTCGCCAGCGGCCCAGGCGGCGGGGCAGGGATGTCCTGGCACCCCTGCAGTTGTTTCGGGAGGCAGCGGGTGGCATAATTACCCAGCTCATTTGCCCGAAATTTTTGCCCCACCCCAGGGGTCCATTGACGTCCCTGGGGGGCTCCTGGGGGGACGCCTTTGCTAGTTGGAAGATCTCAAAAGGGGATCACATGATCCCGGGACACTGCAACTGTCATAAATATGAACCAGTTGCCAAGCGTTTGCATTTTGATCACATGCAACAGTTATAACTATGAAAAACAGTCATAAGTCACTTTTTCCAGTGCCGCTGTAATTTCGAACGGTCACTAAACAAATAGTTGTACGTTGAGGGCTAGCTGTATCGTGCTTTATGTTTTTGTCTTCTGAGTTGCCTGGAGTCATAGATTTGAGATAGGCAGCTGTATAAATTGTCTGTCTGTCTGTACGCACATATAATAAATAAATAAATAAATAAACAAACAAACAAACAAACAAATAAATAAATAAATAAGCAAGCAAACAAGCAAAGCAAGCAAGCAAGCAAAGCAAGCATGCCCATTCATCTTTATTCTGTGGTGCTAAACTCATGCCAGACTGCCAAACTGTGGTATTCTGTTTTCATTTCGGAAGAAAGGTAGATTCTTGGTCAAGGCCATCATCAAGTAAGGTCACCTGCTGGCCCCACATAAGTTCCTTTATGGTATCAGATTTGTCAGTGCTTTTTATTCTGCTCTGTTTAAAATGGTCATGGTAGGCTGCGAATCCTCATGAAATTTAATCCCTCCATTTAACAAAGAATCTAGTGAGATGTGTCAGATGGAAATAAGAGATAATTCAGATACATCCCAGACTGTTGCTTATGCCCGAATTCCTCTGCCACAAAACCCCAAGGAATCCTCATTTAGTGTGTCTATATGTAATTTTTATTTATAAAAACAAAATGCATGGAAAAATTCAAAAACAAACATCTTGCACTCAGTTTCCTTAATCAAAAGACAAGATCCCATCTATCCAAACATTTCCTCAGTCACCTGAGTAACTGGTGAAGTTCGTGACATATTTCTCAACTGATCATTCTTCAATTGTTTTCCTTTACTTAATCTTCCCATTCCCTCAACTTCTATGCTGGTTGATTGACGTAATGATGGCTTCTAACTCTTAGTGGCAAAACTGGCATGATTGTGTGCCTGGGGATGGCAATGGGGCAACCTTAAGTATTAAGAATGGGGAGAATGAATCAGGAAAGCCAAAACTACGCCACTTCACTCAATATTAATGGGACTGAAACAGAGCTGATTTGTACATGATACCCTCTTCTGATGACAAGGAAATTGAAAGCAAGAGATCAGTTTTATTAAGCAATTTCTTCTATGCTTGGGGAGGGATATGAGACTGCGAATTAATTAACCCAATTAATAAAACCCAGTTTTATTAAGCAATTTCTTCTATGCTTGGTGAGGGATCTGAGACTGTGAATTAATTAACCCAATTAATTATGCCATACTTGGCCTGTGAAGACCTACCTAATCATAGTTAATGCAGCTTTTAAAACTTTTGGCCCAAAGTCACAATGAATGAATGAATGAATGAATGAATGAGTGAATGAATGAACGAACGAACAAACAAACAAACAAACAAATAAATAAATAAATAAATAAATAAATAAATAAATAAATAAATAAATAACACAGTAGCAATTCTAGCCTACTGGTTGAAAATGTACATATATGCCATATCTACATTTCATCTGAATTGAACTCTGCCTTGTGTCCATGTTTTAAACCTAGACGATAATGCACACTGTGAATTACATGCACATCTGCCCATTACTTGTATTCTTATACAGATATTTACTGCTCCTGTTGAAGGATTTCATCCCCAAATAAGACTTGTCTCAATCTAAAAATAGATAGAATTCTCCATTCAAACAGGATCTATAGTGGTTCCTGGGTTTTGTTTTGGGTTTTTTTTTGGGGGGGGAATACCCTTTTTTTCAGCCTATCTGTAAAATGCAGCAGCTCCCTGAACACTCTATGGAAGTAAATATTGAAGACTCCGCTTGCTCTGAGGATCCCATCATTATTGGCTAAGTTGTGAGTCCCAGGAAAAAGAAAACCCCTTTTCTTCCTCCCCAACAGCTAAGGTGTCCATCCAGGGTGTGGTCTTCACGAGAAGACAAGAGGACAAGACCAGTCTGCTTCTTCAGTTTCTTCTAGTTGTTGTCAGAAGTTAAACAAAACATTTTTGTTAACCTGTTTGAACTGTCTTGATTGTGATGAAACAGATTTCCTTAGCAGCAAGTGTGTTCTCTTACTTAAATTTTCTTCAAGTTTATTTTGCCTTTCAGGTGTAACAGGAGCCCACAGCTTATGTTTAAGATCTGCTTAGGAAGGTAGCCTTGTCCAGAGGCAGTAAAGCATTTGGGGGAAGTAAATTTGTCTGTCTTCACTATCAGGCTGTTTATCTTCTCAGTAATGATGGTGGTGCTTCCACATGCAGTATCAAGAGGGATGTTTGGTGCCAAAAATAAAGGGATTGAAATGAAAGTTGTTTTTTTAAGAGAGCTACATACCTCCTACAAATGGCAACAGTGTCTTGTTAGACAGTGAAAGCCAAGTCATGGTAGGAAAGGGGGGGAAAGCCATGTTAACTACTATGCACACAATCTTTATACTTTTCTGGTTGAGAATCAGCTGGCATTCAAAGTCTACAATCGAGCATTAGGGTTTGGTTTCCTTTTTAATGCAGTGAATAAAAATCTATAGAGATCAAGAGTTGGATGCAAATATAAAACAGATCCTGGGCTCGTAAAGGTGATCTCTGCCCTGCCTCAACACCCTCTCTAGTGGTGAAAATGTAGATTAATCCCACCAGGAAACATCCTGTCCTTCTATGAGTGTGCTCAATTGTCCACTCTGCTTTTCCAGATACAGTGGTACCCCAGTACTCACTGTTAATTGGTTCCAGGAGGTATGATGACTACCAAAAATGATGAGTACCAAACAAATTTTTCCCCTATGGAAAAATGTAGCGAGTCACAGGGCAGCCAGCACTGGCAAGTTCTAGTTTGTGCATTGAGTACCAAAAAACGATGAGTACTGGGACAAAATATTCGCATCAAAATGTGTTGAGTACCAAATTTGATAAGTCTGAAAGCAGTTGAGTACCAAGGTACACTGTTTTTTAGTTATCAGTATTCCATTGTTGCTGGTAACTATACCAATTATATGAAACAACTAAGTCATAACTGCAGGCAGTACATGCACAATCTTTATAATTTAGTTTATCTGCATGACTAGCTACCACATCTGGACTTGCTGAGGCAGGTGTTTCCCCTGATCCCAAGAACTAACAAAGACAAGAAAGTAAGACAGAAGTGAGTTAAGTTATTGCTCCCAAAGCTTTCTCTTCCCTCAGTCACTTTCCTTTGACCTCCCCGTACTCATGCCTCCATCTTCTCTGCCTCCTTCAAAATGTGGGCATACATGCCATTTAAAATTGCCACTTACAAATGTGAACATAAAATTTAAGGATGAAAAGTCTTCATGACTGAAAGTGACATTACATGTTTTCATGGCACAGGACAACGAGAAGGCCTTTAAGTAGCATAAAACAATTGACAAAAGGAGACTAGCACGAGGATGAATAAAATATTTATTCTATTGTAATTATACCCTGCCCTCAAACTCAAGTGAGTATTCAAGGAGCACAGAATTTCTAATTTCTAGTTGGAAGGAATGGCAGGAACTTGAGCCTTGGTGGAGCAGTGGGCTAATGCCTCCTTAAGTAACACCAGCTGCCTGCAATTAGTGCAGGTTCGCGTCCCACCAGGCTCAAGGTTGACTCAGCCTTCCATCCTTCCCAGGTAGGTAAAATGAGGACCCAGATTGTTGGGGGCAATAAGCTGACTTTGTAATAATGCCACTGGGGGAGGGCGAAAGCCCTAATAAGCAGGCATATACATAGAATGAAGGCTATTGCTAAGCACATTGATTTGTGCTTTAGATTGTAAGCCGCCCTGAGTCTTTGGAGAAGGGCGGGATATAAATGAGATTTTAAAAAAACAAACTTGAAAATGAAGAAGAGACATAGACCAGGGGTGTCAAACTTTGGCAAACTCTAAGATCTGTGGATTTAAACTCCCAGAATTTCCCAGCTAATCCATTCTGGCTGAGGTATCCTGGGAGGTGAAGTCCACAAGACTTAAAGTTGCCAAGGCTGGATATCCCTGACATAGACAAAAACAACCATCACTATATTTTCTTTTTCCATTCCCAATTAATGGTTCGATCTTCAGCCTGAGAGTTGTATTTCCTTTTAGAAGAAAAGACTTTTAGAAAGACTTTTTTAAAAATCATGCAAAGTCTAATGGCTCCAGAGTGTTCAACGTTCACATGAAACCTTGGGGAGCCTCATGTTAAACATGACTTTAGTTCTGACACAAAACCTCTTGACAACAGGAATGGAATTGGTGAAACCAAGAAACCAGCCAAACAATTTTGCCGTTCTGTTCCACCTTACCTGATGGTTTACCTCCCTCTCCAGGACCAAAGTAGGAGATTTGAAGTCAAAGGCCCTTTGCACTTAAATGTGCATTTCATTAAAAAGGGCTAGCAAACGTATTGAAGCATAAGGCAGAGGAGGGGTTTTCTGATGGAAATCTCAGTGAAGGAATTCTTCCAGTATAAATAGCAGCTCTAAGGATATTTTCACTGCAACTGAAATATGGAAGGAAAAAGTTACCTATTCACCCCACCAGCCCTTTATGATCCTGATAATGATCAGCTTCTTTCCAGTGCTACGATTTGCATTTTTAAAGGATGTATGTATTAACCTAACAATACATTTAATGGTAATATCATTTTTACCTTTTTCCTCGTTATCCTGTAAGTTGCCATGATAGTAACCAATGCTTTGTTCATAGGCAATACAAAGAATACATCAGGCACTTATTAAATGGATGCAGACATACACTCAAAGGTACATAGAGAATTTGGCACACTTAAGGCTTAATTATATTGGTATTCCAGGAGGTAGTAAATCATTACATATCAACTCTTGTTGCCTCTGCTTCTCTTTCTACATGCATATGCCACAGCAAGTTATTATATCAATATGTCAGTAGTGTAAGTATAACCTCCGAACAGCGAATGTCCTTTAAAACTACAGAATGTAACACAGGAAGCTTAGTCCTGCCACTAACATGTGAATATAAAGCTGCCTCTTATACTATACCAGAGGTATTCATTTTTCAATCCAGCTGGGAATAATCACAATAATATTTAAAACAGAATAGAAAAATAATGTTAGTGGCACTAAATTAGTGGTATTAGCATCAAAAGCATCTCGCCAACTGGCCAGTGTCCTTTGTCTTAAAAGTTTCCAGTTCTATAAGTACCAATACCAGGAAATTGGTTATCTGGGAGAGCCTTAAAATGTTGTCTAGTGTCTTTTTTTAGATATCATTAACAACTCTAGGAAATCTTACACCAATATTCTAGTAGTTTATTCGAGTTCCGTATGACCTCAATTACACAATTAGGAACTGTACCAGCATGTATGAGTGTGGAGGGCACCTATGCAAGATTCCAGATTAATGTCATTGCTCTAATCTGGAATATTCCCTTCCCTTATCTCTCTCTTACCCTGTATTTCTATCTCAACCAAACTCACTGGCTGATTGTTATGTCCTCTCCTCCCCTCCTCCCCTCTCCTCCCCTTTTTCTTCCTGAAAAAAGAAAGAATTGCGCCATCTTATTATATTAGCTTCAGTAAGATTATTCTATCTATCTATGAATGAAAACGTGTTCACTAATGCAAGTTTTTCTGGGGGTTTCCACTTGATTTCTGCTTATTGCATGTCCTTTGCTTATTTCTTTTCCCAATATAAAATCCATTGGCTTTCCTTAAGAATGCTGGAAGGAGAAAAGACTTTGCATCGGTGGATATCACCAGGTGCTTAGCACTTCTAAAGGCAATCTTGCTATCGACATTGTTAATGCAGAATGGATAGTTTGGGTTAGATAATATAAATCAATTTTGTCATGAACTGCAGAATTCATTGCTACATAGGGCAGCCTAGCTAGCAATGTTATCATATTGTCAGCTGATAAAATAGCCTAAGATCCCATTTGGCTGATGGTCATTCCTGTGATGGATGGTGATTGCCATCAAAAGTGGTCAAGAGTAAACAATGTTTGATCAATTGTCTTAAAGCAGCTGCGTTTGCACCTACCTCTGGTGCTGTTTGCTCAAAGATAAGTCACAAGTATAAACAAGCCCAAGAATTAGCATTTTATTCGTATCTAAACTGAATTTGTTAGTTTGCTCAAAACATTTCCTGCTTGAGGAAAAGAACAAAATGCCCTCCTCCTTCAGTTTCAAATACAGGTAGTCCTCAACTTACAACCATTCATTTAGCCACCATTCAGTGTGACAACACCACTGAAATAAAGTGACTTACTGCTGGTCCTCACACTTACATCTGTCACAGCATCCCTAAAGTGACATGATCAGAATTTGGGAACTTGACAGCCAGCCTGTATTATTTACAATTCTTGCAGCATCCCGGGGTCACGTGTTTGCCACTGGCGACCTTCCTAGTTGTCTTTTGACAAGCCAAGTCAACGGGGTAAGCCAGATTTGCTTAACAACCACATGATTCACTTACCAACTCTAGCCAGGTCATCAAATTGGGCATAACAACTGCCTTGCTTAGCAATGACAATTCTGGTCCCAACTGTGATTGTAGGACTACCTGTACAAAAGTCAACTAGACTGAGAGTTGAATGGGGGCTATTGTGTCTGGGCTGCAAAACTCCAGACGGTCACAAGTTGACAGCAAAAACATACAGGAAAATCTAACTCTAAGCTATCATCAGTTGGGTTTTGCAGCTCAAATACAGTTGTCTTAGTTGGATCTTCCTTCAAACATCATGAGAGAAGAACATCCTCTGATGCTCCTGAAGGTGGCTGGCCTGAAAATCAGAGGTCAGGATACACAGCCTTCTTGTCCAATATCTTTCTGCAGCCTACCAGCATTTGCTGTTGGAGCCATTCTTGCCAATTACTGATCATGTGCTATTTATTAAAATAGAAGGAATAGCTGGAAATATGGGTAAGGTAAAGTCTGATCATTAGTCAATTTAGCCGAGACTGTTCCTTCACTATTTACTTATAGCATCTTAAGGCTTGGCTGAGATGCCATAAAACCTCTCTTTATTAATGTTCTGATGTTCATTGATGGATGAATGTATGGCACTCCTTCATGATTATATTTGTTTTTTGTCACAATCATATTTGGACTATAATGCTGAGTAGGATGATGGGAATTGCCACACAACATAACTTAGAACAGGCCAAGAGCCACTTATTGCAGTATTCTGTGTATAGCACACAACAGCCAGCCTTTAAGAAACTCACAGATAGGGAGTGAAAGGTGATCACTGTCAAGATTAGGGCTACCATACCTGGTCTGAAAAAATCCAGGAGACCACTAGATGGCAGCAAAGAAACACAGAATCCCATCTTTGCTGCCACTGAATGGTCATTTGAATTTTTGCAATCCATATCTGAGAGCCCTAATTATGAGAGCCATTTGGTCTGGTGGTTAAGGCACCCAAGATAGAAATCAGGAGACTGTGAGTTCTAGTCCCACCTTAGTCGTGAAAGCCAACTGAGTGACTTTGGGCCAATCATTTTCTCTCAACCATATGCCCAAGCAACATGGCAGTTGGTTAATTCCTGTTGCAAACTTTGGATCAATATTTAGTTGACCCAGGAAAAAAAGTAGACCATGGACTTACGGGAAACCATGGAAAGGGGGGGGGAAGGAATCTGAGAGTCCTAATTATGCTATACAGTACAGACTTCCTTTTGCATTTCAGAATGTTTTTCTGCCTCAGCTTAAGGTAAAAGGAGACATCCAAACAAATGTTTAACAGTGAAACCTTTGCATATTTAAAGTATGTTCCATTTAATTCAATGGGGCTTACTAATGAGTATAGTGAAACAGAACAGCAGTCTCTCTTCAGCTAAAATCAAGACAGTTTAACTGCAGCTTCATTCTTACAATGCAAAATGAGAACTTATGCTAGAGCAGGGATGTCAACTGGTGGCCCATGGGCTGGATACATCACATGCAGGCCATGCCCATCCCAGCTCTCCAAAGGCAACAAACATCACAATATGTCACGATACATCACGTGACGCGATCGAGTTTGACAATCGTGTGCTAGAAGAAATCCAAAAAAGGTTTCCATAGCAACACTGGAGTATTATGTACATAAAGATGAACGGTTCTTAATAACTTTCATGCACACGTCAGGCACAAACATGTTCTCTATGAAAAATACATGCCACTGGATATGTTTACTTCTATATATTTTAGAGAGAGGGAGATGGTTGATGATTAACAAACTGATGCTTGGGATGAGATCAGTTTTCCTCATCTCCACATGTGCATTTCTTCCCAGATTGACTTTAATCACCTGATCACAATTCAAGCACTCACATTTCAACAGGTTGCAGCATCCAGCAGTCATGTAATCAGGATTTGCAAGCTTTGCAAATTCCCCTTGGGGAAGCCAGGTTTGCTTAAGGACCACGTAATTTGCTTAATAATTTCCTTAACAAATGCCATAAAAGTGGGTCTGACTCAGCTGACAACCGCAATGGCTTGTGGTGGAAATTCCACTCCCAATTGTGGTCATAAGTCAAGGACTGCTGTATGCATGCAGAATCTATGTATGAGGTTTGGCTCTTTTGAACCTCCTGCAAATTCTTAGGCAGGCAGCCCCAGCAGTCATTCGCCTGATATAAGTCCGTCCTTTGCTCATATTTAGTTGAATGTTTGATAAATGTTTAAATGAACAGAACATATCTTGACAGTAATTGTGATTAAGTCACTGTTTCTTTCAACAGTGTAGCAACAGAGTTGGGCTTTACCTTTGAAGTAGTTCCAAAGGGTAACACCATCATTTTCAATTAATTTAATATCTACTTATTCTCACTCAAAAAAACCTCAAGGATGAAGATTATTTCTCCAACCTGGAAGCTACAAGGTGTATTCTGCTGGGAGTATCTTTGCCTTCTGAGCTGGAGTAAAGAGAGGTGTAGCCACAGACTCATTTTTCTTTCTTTCCTACCCCTTTACTCTTTGAGGAGAGAAGGCCCAGAATGCTGCCTAGACTCATTTACTTAGGAGTAATAGGAAGTCACTCAAAGAAAACCTTAGTAGGCAAAGAATTGGACTACATGTGTATGGAATGCATTGTTGTTTATATAAAGGTATATAGAACTCTTACTCTTATATTTTGGTGATAATCTTCACTTAATGTCATGTGTGTGTGTGTGTGTGTGTGTGTGTGTATGAAAGGTACGTGTATTTTTTGGCATGTTTTTTTATAACATATCAGGAATGAAATGTGCCCATTACAATAGTGACCAGGAAGCATTTCTATGAAAACAAGGTCTGTGTACTGTAAATTAGGGAAGTTCTTTTCAAAGTCCATCAATATTTACACTTCCTTGTGTGGCATTCAAAATGAACTGCTATTGTAGTTCATGCAACAGCAGCACAGATAAATATAATGCTTCCAAACCCATTAAGTAACTTGTGTTCTTGGAGTCCTGGGTAGCAGGTATAGCCTGAAACAGGGGTCATTTACTTTAAGCCAGTCAAAGTAAACAACTAACATAAATGTTCTAATATTCATAGTATGTTGCTACAAATAACTCTAAAAACTAAGCTGGGACTCGGGAAGCAAGTGGATACATTTGGGATTTAGTCTCTTCTGGGTACTCTCAAAAATTATTATTGGGACATGAGGCCAATCAAACCACCCATGGACCAAGGGAAAAACTCAGTTAGGGTGCTCCCTTTCAGCCTCCATTACATCCAGCCTACAAGGTGCTCTTTAATACCTCCATTGCTGATTATTTGCCTGGAAAGATTTTCCAAAGGAACACCAAACTGCAACCTCGGATCAATTACACTTTCTAAAATTGCCTCTAAGATACAGGCAGAGCAGAAAAGCCTCTTCAGAGTATTTGGTTTGATGTTTTGCTTGGTAGGATGCAATCTTCATGAGTAGGAATATACACAGACAATGTATATTTACGTATGCATACTCTAGATATAGATAGATAGATGATAGATAGATAAATAGATAGATGATAGATAGATGGATAGACAGATAGAGAGACAAATATAGATGTTAGACAGATTGTGTGTGTGTGTGTGCGTATGCATATGCATATACGTATACGTATACATGTAGAGAGAGAAAGGGGGAGGGGGAGAGAGAGAGAGATCATTAAAATAATAAAAAGTTGTTGGAGACTGGTAAGTGTCCAGAACAAGCCATATGCATCATGAGGCCATCATATACATGATGCAAATTAAGTAACTTCTGCCATCTTCCATGATAATGTCCTGACACATATATCACTTGTACACACCAATAGTCCCAAGGATTTCCATGCCTGACATACACCAAGGATAACATCCGCTAGGTACATTGGCACCTGTGAGCACCCCGTGGCGTCCAAATAGCTATTGCTTTAAAAAAGCTCAAGTCGACAAGGACTCCTGCTTTAACTAACCTTAAAAAAATACACTGGGTTAGTTCTGGTTAATATTTAGATGGGAGACTACAAGGAACCCCAGGACTTTGTTGGCTAAACTGATTAAGTTAAAAAAAAATTCCAAGGAAAAAGTGATTACAGTATAAATCACTTTTGTACTGCTGCCAAGAAAACTCTATAAAATCACCAGGAGTTTAACTGGACTTGAGAATATCTTTACCTTATTTTAAATTTAGTAAGCCAAACTGATGAGGCTAGAGAGCAGAAAATGATTAACCTTAGGTGTAAATTACACCGTTTCTCTTCTTAGCCTACCCCATTTCAGTCACCAGCTTTTGCTTCCTTCTTCTCACAAAGTTCTATTTCTTTGTAATCAAAGGATTACAGTACAGAGCAGAATTATTTTATCCTAAAATATTATTTCTTCCAAAAAATACAAGCATAGCAATAGAATGCAAGAAGGCAAAGGTACATCCAGGCAAATTCAAAGTGAATTGGAGATTTGCAAGGCTGTTCTTCTTGAATCCCTACCAATTAAACCTTGAGAAAGAGGGCTTCTTAAGGGACGTTCAAATTAGAGTCCTTGATTTATTTTACACAATGAGATTTGCCTGCATGCTTACCGCAGTTTGGCAAAACACCACTGAAAATTACCGCCCTTCATTTCTATGACAACAAAAGGAAGAAGTAACATGTGCTTTAAGTCACTGGAATTATTTATCATAGCAAAGATAAATAGAGGCCCATCCAACCACTGGTGCATGTAAAACAGCCAATATTTTACAAAGTTCACAGAGAGTTTGTGAGAAGCAATGACCCTGGAGGGTTTGGCTTAAAGAGAAATTGCAGACTATCTCATAGTGTGCAGATCAGGTTTTTGGGATGCACTTAATGTATTCATGCAGATGATATATGACCCTGGATTCTAGTGAATGGAAGCACGCCAATCGGAGGATCTACCATTACAGTGCAGAACTGTGACCAGAATAAAAGACAAGAATAAACAATGGGTTCTTCAGAGTAGAAGACTCCACACCCTGGGACTGAATTCTATAAAGTATAATTCCTGCAGGAACATTTTTTTAAAAAAAACCATGAAGATCACTTGCTTGGGTTTGCTTGATCATGCCTTTTAATTGACACAAGAGGGAGGCAACCAACAAAACATGCGATGTCACACAAATACTCTGACTGATATATAGTGCAAAGCTTAAAAAGAAGTATACGTGTTGATTTGGCTTTCTACTGAAGTGTATTGTATATTTTGTTTTCTTTGTTATACTATATTATGTCAGATATTAATGATACTTTATAATATAATTATAATACAGTTTATATATTTTTAATATTAAGTACTTCAGTAAAAAAAAAGGCAGCATCTTGCTAATACATAACTAGTGAAAAGCGAATCAATACATTTAATCCGACCCTAACATAGCCAGAATAATTTGCCCTACAAATTAACTAACTTTGCCTAAGGATTATGCTATCAGCAGTCCTGCACGGTCCCTGAGCTTATTGAAATTTTATTTGTTTATTGGTTATTTGTTTAAAACCTTCTATAATCTGCCTGTCCACAAAGAGGGGCATTTACATAGCCCATATGCAAAAGACAATCAAACAAAACAATCAAAACAAACATTAAACCACTCAGGTCCAGGGAAGAAAAACTGAAATCTGAGAAAAAGTTGGGGGGGAAAGCAAGACTATATGATGCTCTTACTTTATTTTATTTTATTTTTTATTTTTATTCCATTTATATCCCGCCCTTCTCCGAAGACTCAGGGCGGCTTACAAGCTTAGCAGTAGCCTTCATTCTATGTATATGCCTGCTTGTTAGGGCTTTCACACACACCCCAAGCGGCATTATTACAAAGTCAGCTTAATTGCCCCCAACAATCTGGGTCCTCATTTTACCTACCTCAGAAGGATGAAAGGCTGAGACAACCTTGAGCCTGGTGGGATGCGAACCTGCACTAATTGCAGGCAGCTGGTGTTACTTAAGGAGGCATTAGCCCACTGCTCCACCAAGGCTCTTAAAAGTTGGAAGTTGGAAACAAAATGGAAAAATAAACCTCACAAACTACACACCATGCTGTTGTTCTAATATTAAATCTCTCAAGTCCTTTTCTTTTCCTTAGAGGTTGTTGAGATTTGGGGTGAGGGGAGACAAAAAGTTAAAAAGTGATATTTGCCCAATCTACTCTTTTACAGTAATGGGGCCTTTCCCCGTTTGTACTTAACCATCCTTCAAATTTGCCACACTAATCTCTTTTCTCTGAGAACTCAAGGCAAGTTTGCTGAAGGTGTCGCTTCTAGTGTTGTTCCCATAACATTATTATTTATTTATTTGTATCCCACTTTTATTATTTTTACAAACAGCCCAAGTGGAAATATCCTATACAACTTCCTCTTCCTGTTTTCTCCACAACAACAACCCTGTGAGGTGGGCTGGGCTGAGAGAGAGGAACTGACCCAAAGTTACCCAGCTGGCTTTAATGGCTGAGGTGGAATTTGAATTCGCTCTCTCCAGTTTTCTTGCTTGGTCCCTTAATCACTAGACCAGAGGTCCCCAAATTCTGATCCGCGGCCTGGGACCGGGCCATGGGCTCTTAAGCCAGCAGGCCGCAGAAATAGCTGGCCGGTGTGTGCACATGTGGGCGTGTATTTCCCCCAACTCACGCTAGCATCCATGGCCCTATTTGTGCATGCATGCAGGCGGAAATGGTAATGTTATCATGGGGTGGGTATCCTCAGCCTGTTTGCGCATGCACCACTAGCCTGGGTGGTTTGCACAGCCTGTTTGCATATGCATGAACAGCCACTAGCTGCTGTGGGTGTTGCACAGCCATTCGCACATGCACATAGCACCAGCACACGCTGCATGCGCAAACAGGGCTGCTAGTGCCGTGCTAGTGTGCGTGGCCCTGTGCACGCACATACCAATTTTGAAGTTGCTCTCCTTCCTTCTGGTCCTCAAGCCCAGAAAGGTTGGAAACCTTTGCAGTAGACCAAACTAACACTAGACCATGTTAACATAGTATAGTAGATTGGGCTGAGAAAGGATGTCTACAGTCAAATATGGACATGATTTCAAGGCTCTTTTGTCCAAAACCAGCCCTTTGAGTCACTGTCCTACTTACAGCCATTCGTTTAGCAACCATTCAAAGTTATGATAGCGTTGAAAAAAATGACCCACAACTGGTCCTTGCACTTATCACCGCTGCAACATCTCCACGGTCATATGAGCAACCTGTGTGTATTTATGACGGGGTAATAATAATAATAATAATAATAATAATAATAATAATAATAATAATAATAATAATAATAATATAAAGTTGGAAGGGACCTTGGAGGTCATCTAGTCCAACCCCCTGCTCAGGCAGGGGCTGTCCAGTCTCTTCTTAAAAGCCTCCAGTGTTGGAGGATTCACCGCCTCTGGAGGCAGGTTGTTCCACTGGTTAATTGTTCTAACTGTCAGGAAGTTTCTCCTTAGTTCTAGGTTGCTTCTCTCCTTGACTAGTTTCCATCCGTTGCTTCTTGTCCTGTTTTCAGGTGCTTTGGAGAATAGCTCGACTCCCTCTTCTTTGTGGCAGCCCCTGAGATATTGGAACACTGCTATCATGTCACCCCTCACCCTTCTCTTCGTTAAACTACACATACCCAATTCCAGCAACCGTTCCCTATATGTTTTAGCCTCCAGTCCCCCAATCATCTTTGTTGCCCTTCTCTGTACCCTTTCTAGAGTCTCTACATCTTTTTTACATCGTGGTGACCAAAACTGGATGCAGTATTCCAGGTGTGGCCTTACCAAAGCATTGTAAAGTGGTATTAGTACTTCACTTGATCTTGATTCTATCCCTCTGTTAATGCAGCCTAGCACTGTGATCCCCATTTGCAAATTTTCCAGCTGGCAAGCAAAAATCAGTGGGGGAAGATTTGCCAGGTTTGCTTAACAACCGTGTGATTCAGTTAACAACCATGGCAAAAAAAAAGATCATAACATGGGCATGTTTCACAACAACTGTCTTGATCAGTAACAGAAATTCTGGTCCCAATTGTGTTCATAAATTGAGGACTACTTGTATGTCCATCACTCCAAAATCTCTTCGGCTGTCAGCATTCCTGATTTGAAAACTCCATGAATTTTTAGGATTTCCTCACAATGCCCTAAAAATTGGGATGGAAAAGAGAAACATTGCAGGAAGAGGAGAAATGACCACCACCGTTGGGATTACAATAAAAATTAGAAACTTGTACTTCTCCTTTATATTCTTCACCTGGAAAAATAAAAATAAAGCCATTTTCCACCCAGCTATAGGCAAATGGTTAGAAAGAATATTTTCAGGACACGGCACCAGTTGAAACAGATTGAGCTAAATCCATTTTATCTCTAAATGATAGAAAGTATAAGCAAAACAAGGATTTCTCCCAACAGTAAAAATTCCTTCCTTGAAATAAGTACATGATTTATTATTTTCAGCTACAAACAGAGCAGGATTGTGCTGAGTGGAGGTTTTGTGACTGTCTGCTTGGAGAAATTCAGGTGCAGTTGTTCACATTTATCCTCATCTGGACCTACATGTGGTATTCACCCTCAGCTGTAAATCAGTGACTGTAGCCAGTACCTCAAGTTCTGCTCACGGTGTTTATAACTCTCACACTTTCAACAAAACAGCAATTTGATCATAAACCAGAAATGGATAGTGACAGAGGAATACGATGTACTTCACACACACACACACCAAGTCCAATGTATCTCAAATACAACTGAAGACTTTTCTTTTCCTACATTTCAGTTTACCCTAAAAAGAGATTAGATTAGTGGACAATGCTTGATTTGTTTTTCCTTTACTGTTACATGTCTATAAACTATTTAAAGATATGGACTATTAGCTTAATCCAAGGGTTTGATCAAGGAGCGTGATTCCCATGCATTTACTTTTAACAAAATACTTCAGAAGCAAAGAATTTAATGTGAAAAATATGGTAGGGAGCTGTTGTTGTTTTTTTACCAGCCATTCTTATTTGACGTATATATCTTTAGAAGGGTAATCATCCTGTATAATGAAAAAACTTTAGAGTAATTTGGAAGGAAAAAGATTCAAATCCTTCCCTATAATTCGTCCAATTACAATTTTCCAGGGATGCTTTTCTTCTTTTTACGAACTGTTTTTTTTAAAAAACAAAACCCAAGGCATATAATATATAATAAATTGTTTGCTATTTAGATTCTCCCCCTCCCCCTCCCTCCCTCTCCCCCCCCCTCTCTCTCTCTCTCTCTTCAAGTCATTCTTGACTCATGGCAACTATTCGGGCAAGTTCCTGCAGTTTTTTTGACAAGATTTTGGGAGTGGTTTACCATTGCCTGCTTCCTAGGGCTGAGAGAAGGTGATTGACCCAAGGTCACCCAGCTGATTCCGTACCTAAGGCATTACTAGAATTCATGGTCTCTGAGTTTTTGGCCTGATGCCTTAACCACTATACCAAACTGCCACTCATCTCTCAGAAAAAGCTGTAGGGCATACTCTCTTTTGTAGAGCTACATGGCAAGCTAAAATCATGTAGCACTATGTTTTTTTTAAAAAACAACAACATGATTCAGTTAAAATTTTGGAAGTGCTCTGATTAGGATTTTCTCATCTAGGTTTAGGGCACAATTTTAGAAACTTTGATTTTTACATTATAATAGTTAGTGAGCCAGCTTTTCAGTGTTGATCCGGGAACTTGTTGATGATACTCCCTTATGTCGCAGGACAACAATCCAGAATGGAATTTAAAACAATAGTTAAAGGCAAGTCATGGGTTACCTATAGCAGAGCTCCCCAACCTTTCCCGCGTTGGCAGCACAGAGGGAAAGGGCACAGTAGGAAAATATGTTCATGCATGTGCACACATGCACATGCACAAGGGGTGCATACACAACAATGGTGCTAGCATCTCTGTGCATAAGCAAGTGGGCTGCACAGAACTGTGGCAGGGCTGGCAGTGGTGCTGGTCCCCGCACGTATGCTCAAATGGGCTACTAACGCACGCACACACATCCACAAACTGGCTGCTAGCGCCCACGTGGCAGCACTAGCATGAGTGGGGGGATGCATGCACACGAGCACGCACTCACCAGCCATTCCTGTGGCCCAGTGGCCAAGAAGCCACAGCCCAGTACCAGACCAGGGCCCACAGGCTGAAGACCTCTGATCTCTAGGATGCCTTCCTTTCATATACTTTAACTGGCAGGGGTCGCCAGGCACATGCTATCATATCTTTCTGGGAGAAGAAACTACCTAGACCGGGTGTTTGTTTGTTTTTTTTTCATTTTTCTGTCTGTTACCTAGACATGAAAGTTAGATCCCAAAAGAAGCCCATGGCAAACATACACGTCCATGAAGTTACCAGAAGTCCTGGTAACTCAAAGGAAGAGTTTCCTAAAAAAAAAACAATACATGAAACCCTCTTAAATGGGTGTAGATGTACCTAGTCATCATTTCAAAGTATGTTTTACTGTGGGGTTAAAAAAGACCATGAAAGAAAATGATTGAGAGAAGGCCTCAATGAAGCTGACTCTCTTTAGAACTGTAGGACCTTTTCCCACCTGAACATAACAATACCCTGGCAGTATCTATTTTTTGGCTCTGTCCCTACCTCATTGCTTCCCTCTTGACCCTATCCCAGGAACGAGGCAGCTTTAAGTCTTCCTTGGCCATTTCAGTGTTAGAACAGTGTTCTTCTCTTAAGCCAACAGCCTCCAGTGTTAGCTACAAGGGGTGTAAACCTTGTTACGCTTCACTGCACATTATGTCAAAGGTGAAGTTCAGGAGATTTTCTTTTTAATTTTTATGCATTACAAACAAGGTTCAAATGTGCTAGCTTCATGATTGTGCAATTTCTTCAGCCAAGCAAGGAAAAGCTATCAGTTTTTCTGGTTTTTCTTCGTCCCTGTTCTGCAAATCGTTTTGGCATTACCTTTCCCCTTTCTGACGGGAAATTTCTCCTTAGTTCAAGATTGGATCTCTCCTTAATAACTTTCCATTTATTGCTTCTTTTTCCTGCCTTCAGGTGCTTTGGAGAATAGTTTGATACCCTCTTCATTGTGATGGCCCCTCTTGGTTTCTTTTCCTTTTAAAAAAATGTTTGCTTCTTGCTGTCATTTTTGTCCACATGAATGAGTCTCCTCTGACACCACCTGCCCACTCTACCTCTTTTTGTGTGTGTGTCTCGGGAACAGTGTGTCATAGGGGCATTAATGTAAATGCATTTGCTGACATGATTCTGCTCGGATGCAAATCTGTATGGCACAGAAGACAGCTTCAGGCAAAGCCAACAAATTGTTGCATTGTACATTCCAGGGTGTGGGGGCCACACTCAAAGAGTACACAAGATTTTAAAGGTGGGCTTCCCAAAGGCATTTTTGCCATTGTGCAAGATTCACTCTTTTCTCCCTCCATCCCAGATAATATCTCAGTGTCACACAAGCCAACTGAAATGTGAGCAGGAAACTTCACTATCACTATTCCTTCTGTGATGTCTGCGATCTTTTGATCACTGTGCGAATGAGCTCTCTCACACTACCAAAGCTTTCCAGTTGTCCAAGTAGGCTGGCCTACGATCTAATAGGATTTTTTTTAAGGTTAATTTAAGAAAACTATGGCTTGGCTTGTTGAGTAAATTAGGACCCATTGTGTCTTCCCAAGGCATTTTGCTGAAATTGGAGGGACATTCTGGGAGAAACCTGTAATTCTGTCGTTGTTGCTTTCTGGAAAATCTTTACAGTATTCTGAGCTAAGGGGTGGCCCGTTTTTGCTTTCCTAATGCACACATATACACACACCGAACAAAGAAAAAAGGTGCCTTGATGTTTACACAGGTGAGTTGAGGAGGGGATTTGAAAAGAATGTCAGCAGCTGTGCAGAAGAAAAAAATAAGAGATGTGAATTGTGACAACAGATCTGCTTTTGGCATTATTCTATTTAATATACACATTGTGTGTGGGGGGGAGATGAATGCAGTGCTGGTGAAAGGTGAACAACGTACCTGGATGACCACCACAGAGAGGAATGCGTGCTTATGTGCCTAAAATACTCACCTTGGCAGCCCTCTCCAGCATGGTGCAATGCTCACCTGCAAGGGTCTTCTTAACGTCATAACTAGCACCATCAGCCTTGTAACTAGCATTGAAGATGTTACCTAGTCAGGTAATGAAATGCCTGCAAGAAAACAACCAAGCTCCGAGAAGGTCAAGGACTCCACAGGGTCAGCTATCATACGTTGACAGGAACCCTGCCTCTCCATTGAGGCAGGCTATGTTAGATGGCCCCTACATCCAGGTATTTCTCCCTCTCCTTCTTTTTTGCATAAAAGGGTTAATTTAGAATTGCACAGAAGTGCTTGATAAATCAGGACTTTCTGTTCCACCAGCCAGCCTGCTTCTACCTTGATAGACAAGGCATGAGTACAATAGCACCCTTTCCGGGTAGCTTCAAACCAAACAGCAGTGTCCAACCTTGGCAACCTTAAGACCCTGGGCTGGCTGGGGAATCCTGGGAGTTGAAGTCCACAAGTCTTAACATTGCCAAGGTTGGACACCCTGAACTAAAGTATTATGAAAGAGAACAGTCTTCTCTCTTTGCTTTCCCATACTCTGTGTAAGCAGAACCACCTTCACTTATATGCTTTTTCTCTATAGGATTCTCCTTCTCCTTCCTCCAACTGAAAAAAATAATCTTAGGTCCAAGGAGCCCACAAAGGGCCTTTCTCCACTGTTGAATTACCCATCCTTAAGTCAGCAGAAAACAAAAATTCCAATTCTTTCCGTCATCACCCATGTATTCTATTGCGATGCACTCAACAAGGAGCTACCCTTGAAGAGTATCCAGAAGCCCCAGCTAGTGTAGAATGTGGCAGTATGAGCAGTTTGAGATGTCTCCAGAGTGTACACGTAACATCTCTGCTACCTGAGATGCATTGGATGCAGGTCTGCTTCTGGGTCCAATTCAAGGTGTTTGCTATTATCTTTAAAGCCCTTCATGGCATGGCCTTATTATCACATCCCTATCTTGGTCCAATTTGGTCAAGTAGGGAGAGTATGTTGCAGATCCCATCAAAGAATGTTGACTTGCGAGGTCTGGGAAGGGAGCTCTCTCTGCTGCTGCCCCCACCCAATGAAACATCTTGCCCTTAGAGGTGAGGCAGACTCTGTTTCTTCTGGCCTCCTAGAATTGTGTCAAGATCTACTGTAGCTCTGCCAACTGTCATGGGGAATCTAAGAGTGGCATGAAACCCTACAGTTGGTTGATGGCTTGAGGGTATGCCCTTTCCCTTTTTTATCTTTTATAATTTTTAACTTTTTAGCTCTGTTTTTAATATTTTTTTAACTATGTTTCTACCTAGTTACCTACCTATGTTTCTACCTACCTACGATTAGATTAATTACTGGGTGCATAAAATCTACACCTATTCACTGGCTACCAGTTCTTAGCCATATACTCCCCCCGCACTTACGAAGACAAGAAGCTCTTATTCGGGAGTATAGTAAGATCCTGCTAAACTCCTCCCTACCCATTCATGGTTATACCTCTGTTCTCTTAAGATGTCAACTAAAGTCAAGAAATCCACCACTCTTCACAGCGCTTAAGCTGCTGGCCAAACATCAGAGCACCACACAAAAGTGGATGGAAACATGGAATAGCTATACCTCCCAAGATATTTTCGAGCATATTAATCCTAATAATATACCTCCAGGGTTCAATTTACCCCGACACATATGGGTGACATACAATAGAATTAGAACGACTCATGGGGTGTGTGCCGATTCTTTGTATAAATGGGGAAAGACATCTTCAGCACAATGTGATTACAGGGGTCCCCAACAGACTATCCAACATATAGTGAGGGAATGCATTAATAGAAAATACCCAGGAAATTTTAAGGACTTCCTCTGCGTAACAATGGTAGCTACTGACTGAATTTCCAAACTCAACATCAAACTCTGAAATGTTATTTCTGTTTTCCTCTTAGGTTTTATTACTGCTTCTTTTTAATTGTTTTAACTGTTTTAACTTGTAAATATGAAATGTTTTTAATATTGTGTGTGGCCAGCCATATGCTAAATAAATAAATAACTATGTTTCTTTTTATGGATTTTATTTGTAAACTGCCCGGGGGTCACTTAGGTGAGAAATTTGGTATAGAAATTTGTTAAATTTGCTGCCCCAATTGCTGATTCCTATTCTGTCTCCAATTTCTGTTCCAATTTTCTGACTACTCCCTATCAAAATCCAAGCAGAAAGCATTAACATTCTGGGGAAAGATTGCAAATGGCGATCACATGATCAAGGGGCACCTTTTCTTGAGGCTGCCTTTAATTGGAACCATCATTAAGCAAACAGTTGTAAGTCGAGGACTACCTGTAGATCAGTAGTTTGGGAAAGGATGTATTGATGTATTGATTGATGGACTGATTGATCAATGCAATGTTTCCACAATGACTGACTCTTGTGCAAAATGAAACTTGGGGAAAACGCACACTCATTTCCCAGCCTAGACTCATTTAAATGAAATCAGCTCCTGTCATGAAGTTCACAAGCTGCCAAAGGCTGGTCCCTTTAGGGGTCCAACCACTTAACTGACAAAACATTTGTGAAGGGCTCGGCATGTAACCCATGAGTAAAAGTATCAAATATCTCTAAACATATATGGATTAAGATGGTGAAAAGGTGAAATTTCTTCTCCTAGCCAGTGAAGGTGGATATTTTGGGGGGTAACTATACTGCAAGCTTTTTTTCATTCCTTTTTTTAATGCCGGTTGACAAAAGACAAGTTGATTTTAGCTGAATGCATTGACGTCTTAAAAGCCTGCTTTTGTTGCCTCTCAACTTGCAACTCAACAATTAAGCAGCTTCTATGTGGATTTTTCTTTCTGTTGGCTTGACTTTATGGCCCAGCGTGTTGATATGAAATTAGACAGCACACTTTTCTGCTTCTCGATGCTTTTTTGGGATGAGAATTTTCACAATGCTTGACTAATCTTTCTTGACTGATGGTTTATTAGCATGGATGACAATTTAAATCCTACATGGACTATATTAATCCATCACCTGGCTTTATGATACATATTTTACTTTTAGGCTTATTGAGATTCTCTTTCAAAGTGATTTGTTGCTTTTTTTAAAAAAAAGGGGGGGGTTGAAAAGATAGCTGTCAGAGCTTGTCATCAAGGTCGGTAAGTACTGTATGTGCAGAAGTAGTTTTCTGTTGCATTTTATACAAAGGCAAGAATAGAATCTGGGCTGTATTCTGCTACATTTTTCTGTTAAATGAGAGCTTTTGAAAGAAGAGGTGTGCACTAAGTCTCCCTCCTTATGTTATTTTTGTGAAGTTTTGTGGAAGGCAATGCTGACATGACAAAAAATATTGTCCAATTTTTCTCATGCAACTTGAAAGAACAATGGTAGAAGATTGTAATACTTGGCAATAAGAACGGCTAGAGCAAGACATTGTCAAATTTACTTACTCCTACTGTGTCGTTAAGGAGGGAAATAACACACCAGCCGCAAAAATAATAGAAAAATAATGCAAAACAGTTGTTCCAAGTATTTTCTGTTCTGATCGCAACATGATCTGAAAGCAACTTTCTTTCAAAAGAAAGAAATCAGAGCAAAAGGAGAATTTTGAATATATAGCCTTAAAGCTCGACCATTCACACTACCTATGGGTTCTGTGAAAAAGAATCAAACAAGAACCGTAAATATTTACCACAATTTACAATATTTTGAAATGGGGTAGGGTTTGGGGGGGTTTGAGGTAAAAACCTTCCTAATGGTAGACTATTTTAATGATACAATCGATCTAAATTTATAAAATTTTGGGTAGGGCCACTATATTTCAGTTAGAAAAGAGAACTTCAGAGGCAAGAGCAACTGCCAAAAGGGTGAAATCAAGAAGGCAGCCATGATCATTCAAGCCCAGCGCCATTTTTATGTTTTTTGAAGGCAGGTCCCATGGTCTTTCAATGCACAAGTCTCCTTCTTCCAAGCAATTGTGCATCCTTCCCTTTTGTGGGCTTAATTTAAAACTATTTACAAAGTTCCATTTTAAATCTGCAGTTATGAAGTTGCAAATCTGAAAGAGTAGGTTTTCTTAAATGCACTGTCAGTTGGCTTGCAAGTCATAATTTCAACCATCAAGAAACTGAACCCAAACAATGAATCTGAACCACTATGTCTTTTTATTTCATTTCCTGCTAAATATGGAGGGCAACTTCAGCAGGGAAAATTTATCACACAGAATCTTTAAACGTTTAATTTTATCTAATGTTTTATATTCCAGTTATTCCTTTAGACTGCATTCTGTTTCAAAATGGCTTGGATGTAAGACGAGATACGAAAATAAATTAAATAAATAGAGCAGGGGTGTCAAGCTGCTGGCCAACGGGCCAGTTTCATCATACCAAAGCTGCACCCACCCCATTGCCGGCAATGCAAAAAGAGTTGAGATACGTCGCAACACATCACGTGACGTGCCGAGCTTGACACCCGTGGAATAGGGGGGGGGAAACGAGAACCAGTGTGACTCTCAAGATGTTATCAAAATAAACTGGATTCATAAATCCTCTAAATCAGGGGTGTCCAACCTTGGCAACTTTAAGACTTGTGGACTTCAACTCCCAGAATTCCCAGCCAGCCACGCCATTTTTCCCCCCCCAAAATTTGATTAGGCTGCCAATCTTTATTATACAGTAGTTATTGAAAAAGTGAGCCTGGGTTTTGGGGGTAAAAAGATGGTTAAAAGGCATTTCCTGTTTTGTTTCCATTACTCCACAGCTGAAATGTATCTTGAAATGCAAGAACTAGATGCTGGTGAATAAAACACATAAAATATAACATACAGACATTTTTGAATGTTGTAAATATGTGGGGAAAAATCTGTTGCAAGGCTTGAAGAACAAAAATATTATTATTAACGTTTTGAACTATTTTATACTTTTCCCCTAGAAAAAAAAATCAGGCAGATTACTATTCAGGATCATTCTATCATTAGATAATACAGTATACAGGAGCATGCCTGGCTTAAGGCTGAATTTCTACAGTTGGCATTCAGTGACATCAACAATAAAAAATATAAAATGATATAATTCTAGCGTGAAACAAATCCGGACTGCTTGCAGGAGAAGTTCTACCATTTTATGGTGAACTGATGACATGTCGTAGAACAAGGGTGTCAAACTCAATTTCATTGAGGGCCGCATCAACATTGCGGTTGCCCTCAGGGGGCCAGGTGGGTATGGCCAGGGTGGGCGTGGCCTACCGGGTGGGTGTGGCTAGATTGTGTATGGCCTACTGGGTGGGTGTGGCCAGCTCTACATCGTTCGCATCAAGGGTGCCTATGGGGGCCTGGGCAGGAGTGGGACAGATCTGAGGGTCTCTGGCAGAAGGAGGGTCTCTGGGCCGGGGCCAAGGCAGTGGGGGCCGTTCCCTCACTGTTTCCAGGATGGCTTCGTGGGCCGCATGAAACCACTTCGCGGGCCGGATCCGGCCCCCGGGCCTTGTGTTTGACATGTCTGTCATAGAACATTTTGACTATTATCCTTACTATTTCAAAATGAAATTGTGTAAGAAGAATGGGGAGCCCCCAGAATGAAAGAGAGTCTTTCCAGCTGGAGATATCACATATTGGACCTGAGATCTTCTATGCTGTAGCAAAGCCATGTTCAATCCTTGATACCTCAATGCGGAGTTGGAAAACAGTCTCTTCTGAAATTTGAAGGACTGCTATTGGTCCAATTTAACAGTATTGACCTAGGTCAGTGATTTTCAGCCTTGGCAACTTTAAGATGTGTAGACCTCAAGTGTCAGAATTTCTCAGCCAGCTTGAAGTTTTAAAGTTTCTAAGGTTGAGCAAAACTAGTGCAGATGGATAAACAGACCAATTTATCAAAAGGCAGCACCCTGGGTTGAACACACTCGTATACAATCATACCCTCATGCACAACTATTTTCAGCTCATGTTTATAATACAAATCCCTAACTACAATTTTTTTTAAATATGTCTAGGGTGGGGCGGGTTGCTTTTCGTTTTGTTTTGTATTCTATTACTTTGCTACATTAAACTTCCCACACAGCTCTGCTGTTCAACAGTTGTTATGGTTCTTTATCCTGTGAATGACATAGGGACTTTTGCTCAATAACTGGTCGGTTTATATACTCAAGATGAGTAGCATTCAACAGTAACTTCCTCTGTGTCCGACCATCAACCTGGAAAATATCGAGGCCTGTCAAGCATTTTACTTGTGTTTATTTAAACCTGGGGATAACTTCTTTGTGTGCATCAATTCAGTATTCAAAAAATGTAGGTAAGTGAAATTGTGGCTTTTTGCCAGAATAGAAAGCAGCAAGATAGGATTGAGGTGACAATAAATAAGTAAACCTTTCCTATAGACAAGTTATTAACGTGGTACAATCCATGCTAAGCTTTCTTACTGTAATGCCTGCTTCAGTTTCTGAATTACAATTAAGAATTACATCTCCCTACAGTTTTAGGAGACAATAAGCAGCCTTCAGACTTTGGGCTGCCATAAATTTTATTCAGAGTCATAAATAACATATATTTTTTTTGACAACAACATCCGATCAGGTGAGTTGTAATTCACAAAGGCTTACAGCTTTTAATATCATGTTTTAGACTGAAAAGATATTACAGGTGGTCCGTGATTATAAGTTTATAACTGTTTGTTTAGTGATTGTTCAAAGTTACAGTGGCACTGTGAAAAGTGACCTATGACCGTTTTTCACACTTACGACCATTGTAGCATCCCCATGGGTCAGGTCATAAAAAATCAGATGCTTGGCAACTGACTCATATTTATGACAGTTGCAGTGACCTGGGGTCATGTGATCCCCTGACAAGCAAAGTCAAGGGGGAAGCCAGATTACCAACCTTGTTACTAACTTAACAAGTGCAGCGATTCACTTAACAAATGTGGCAAGAAATGGAGCAAAACTCACTTAACAACTCTCTCACTTAGCAACAGAAATTTGGGGCTCCATTGTGATCATAAGTCAAGGACTTCCTGTGTCAGACATCTTTCCCAATGCTCTAATATCCTTCCACAAACAACTGCCTTTTTGAATTAAGATCATGTGAAAGCAGAATTGCTACATGGATGGTGTTATTCTCAAAAGCATCAGTGGGATTCTTCCACCTGTTGCCTTCCAGAGTCAGTACAAGATGAGATGTGAAAAGTCAAGATGGAAGCTTCAACCATGCAATTCTACCCTTACTTTTTTTTTAAAAAATGTGTCACACAACTCATGCAAGAATGAGCAGAACATCAAGCACATAACTTCCATCTTGACTTTTTTTTAGCTCTACTGTGGATATCCCTGTTGGCATCTGTGTGATTTTATACTTTAATATCCTGTGAATTGTAGGGAATGGAACGTAATGATTGGATTGTCTTCAAAAACATAGGACCCAGATTGTTGGGGGCAATTAAGCTGACTTTGTAATAATGCCGCTTGGGGGGGGGGGGGCGAAAGCCCTAATAAGCAGGCATATACATAGAATGAAGGCTACTGCTAAGCTTGTAAGCCGCCCTGAGTCTTCGGAGAAGAGCGGGATATAAATGGAATTAAAATAAAATAAAATAAAATATAAAATAAAATAAAATAAAATAAAATAAAATAAAATAAAATAAAATAAAATAAAATAAAATAAAATAAAATAAAATAATAAAATAAAATAATAAAATAAAATAAAATAAAATAAAATAAAATAATAAAATAAAATAAAATAAAATAAAATAAAATAAAATAAAATAAAATAATAAAATAATAAAATAAAATAAAATAAAATAAAATAAAATAAAATTTATGTTCTAGCTATGTTCTAATCTCTGTTACCAAATACAGCAGGCCTCTATTCAGCAACACTATTTCTATTACATAAAGCAACCTCAGCTTATGCACATTACAGTTCCCTGACCAGGAAAAAAAATCTCTGTTGCATAGAAACCTGATGAATTAATGCATAAAATCATCACAATATATAAAGTACGATAAACTCTGGCCTTAAAATCCCAGCCGCCCCCTAGTGGTGGCTGCCAGGAATGACTCAGATGATGTCTATGGAACCCACTGCCCATCGAGAGTTGTGTACCCCCAGATGTGCACAACGCTTCCCCCTCTCAATAAATAAAGTGTGTTTGAGTATGGAAGCCAGGCCCACAGCTGCCTGGCAGTCCAGAGACATTCCACAAAGATCTCCGGGAAGCATCAGTCATGAGAGGCCACTCTACCAAACTGGGACTCAAAAGCAGCTGCTTCGGTCTAATTCTTCTACAAGAGGCAGACAATTATCAGTGGAAAAGTGATGCATCTTACTGGACTAACATCTTGCATGCAGCAATATGAGCACAACAGCTGAGGATATCAGCAAAGGACTTTGAAGAACCTGACAAAAACTTTTGCAAAGCAATTATTATCCAAGGCAATGATTGTTGAATAAGAGGCATGTATAGATGATGCTAACTATCCATCAGATGGGTGTTCTGTGAATAATCATGTAAACGCTTTGGATTTGGTTGCTATTGCTGTTACACTATTCTACCAGCAATATTGTTTTACATAATAAAAACTTGCACCATACCAGGAAGGTGAAATGAGCTGAAAACAAAGCATGGGGCTTCATCAACAGACATCTGAATCTACTTAAAAGGACAGCAATATCCGCCAAGCACCAACTTTCCATCTCTGCTTCTTTTATCCTCAAGCTTAGCAATAAACTAACACTTCTTGGTTAAAAAGTCAGGCGGACAGATGTACCATGCAGCTGGTCCAGGATCTGCTTCTCTCAAGCCCAAACATGCGCCCTGATCACCAGAACTGCCTGTCTTTAGAGGAATTGGTATAAGCAACGTGTTGGACCCTCCAGTAATTCAACGGCAAAGATTTCTCTCCTGTTCAATTTTGTATATTGAAATAAACAAGTGTCAAGGCTCAGTCTACAGTCCCTTTCTCTTTAAAATAGTGGAAACTGTTTTAAAAACTGGATGCCATCCAATCAGCCCTAGATTAGATCTGAGCTAGAGCCAAGTGCCACAGGCGGTAATGTAAAAATAAAGGAGAGAACTCAGTTTCCAGAACTCAATGGGCGAAGGTTATTTTCACACCATGGTGTTACGATGTAAAAAAAAAAGGCAGGCAGGCCTGCATTTTCCCCTCCCCAGTAAACTGCAAAGCTCTCTTATGATTGGCACTTATGAGTATTTGGGGGCAGAAGTCATTACACTAAGCTGTGTAACTGCTACTTATTTCATACGAATTTCAGCATGCTTCAGAAAGAAATCACACTTCAAGAAGTAAATTCCACAGTTTCAGTTTTCTGCAGCTCAGAACAGAACTGAATCGAAACTGTAAAAAGACAAAGTTCAGTAAACATTAAATTGTAACATTTGATCCACCATTAATTTATTTTTAAAACTCTCTCTGTGTGTCTCTCCCAAAGGTGCTTTTCTGACAGGCAACTGGACTTTGTTTTTCCTTGATGATGTTTCGCTTCTCATCCAAAAAGCTTCTTTAGTTCTGTTCTTCAGTTCGTCCAAACTTTTTGGATGAAAAATGAAACATCTTCAAGGATGCCTTTTGAAAAAGCACCTTTGGCTTTTTCAAAAGGCATCCTTGAGAATCTCCATAGACACCGTGTGTGTGTGTGTGTGTGTGTGTTGCCGCTCGGCGGCAACGGCGGCAATACGTGTTCGGCGGCGACGGCGAAGATGGTATGTTCTGGCCGTCTTTAGCGGCCCAACAGCTGATGAGACATTTCGGGGGCCAGCTTTTGGACTGCTTACGGCTGCACCGGCGTTTCTTGGACTGTGTGCCTGTTTGCCGGTGGCTGGCTTCGCGCTTTTTCGGCTTTTGGCCCTCTTGCCGGCGGTGGGATTTCCACGTTGCCCTACCTCGCCTTGGGCTGCTCTTTAGCGGCAATGTCGCCCTCGGGCCGTTTCGACGGTGGAAAGGGCGACTGTTAGTCATCTTGGCGGCGACGGCGTCTTCAGTCCATTCAGTGGCGGAGAAGATGACCGCGGATCATCATAATGGTACTAGGATGACGTGGTTCCCGCACCACCTTTGGACTGCTTTTGCAGCGATGTTCGCGATTTGGACCATCTTTGCTATCCTGGCCTGCTTGCCCTTTTTGCCTCGGACATATGGACATACATACTTATCATCTTGTCTGCCTACCTTCCCCCTCTCCCCTTGGATTTTGGGACACAACTGGGTATCGGCCACGGTGGGAGAGTGGCTTGACTTTTTCCATCTGCGACCCCATGGAGGTGGGAGCTCTATGGGGTTGCCTACCCAGAGGATATCTGGCCCACCTCCAGGAACAGAGTTGCAACCCGTCGTGAGAGGGCGGGGGGTGGCCTGTCTCTGGGGGCACCCAACTGAGTGGCAGTGAAGTTGGGTGGGGACCAAGATATCTGTCTTTATGCTTCGATCCTCCCACTAATGGGACGCCTTTCCTGGACTTGCTAGACTTATGCGGAAATATACTAGCATGGATCTGTATGCCCTCAGGGGAGCCCCCCTCTCCTGGGTGCGACCCGCCTCCTTAAACACTTTCAACCTCGATGACGGGCCCGAGTTTTGGGACCCTGAGAGATGGCTGGGCAGGGGCAGGGGCCGTCAATATAAAGTTAATAGAAGGCCTCTGATCATTTTTTAATCTAGATTTTTTATAGGGTTAGGGAGTGGGGTGGGCGATAAGGGTTGTCTGGCCTTGGGGGGTGGCCAATCAACCATGGTTCAGGCCGGACTTGGGTCTGACCGCGCGGCGGGAGAACGGGGTGTCGCTGTCTCCGGAGCTCACGAGCGGGTCGTGGGATTACCAATTCCCACGACGGGGAATGGCAGCAGGCGGATAGACAGGGGGCCGTATCGCTACCGGGAGGGCCATCTCCGCTACTTGCAAGCGGTGAGGCGCTCCGACCCTCTGCTTCTTCCCCGAGGTTCCGGGAGCGAGGATGTGCAGCCTCCTGAGCTCCGGCTGGTGTACCTGAATGCCAGGTCCGTGGTTAACAAAGCTCCCCTCGTTAGGGATTTAGTTGAGGGTGAGCATGCGGACCTGGCCTGCATCACGGAGACCTGGTTGGGCCCAGAGGGTGGGGTCCCTTTGGTTGACCTCTGCCCACCAGGCTTCCGGGTGCTGCACCGGCCACGAGCTCAAGGTAGGGGGGGGAGTGGCGGTTATTATTAGGGAGACCTTATGTCCGCGGGAGACCACCGTTTTTCAGATAGTCGGGTGTGAGTCTCTCTTTGTGAGATTTGGTTCTGGGGCGCAGTTGGGTTTGCTGCTGACGTACATTTCGCCTAGTCGTACAGCGGCAGCCCTGCCCGAGCTGCTCGATATCCTCTCGGGGTTGGTGGTTGAGTTTCCCAAACTTATAGTTTTGGGAGACTTCAATCTACCATCCCTGGGAGGCTCATCTGAGCTAGCTCGGGAGTTCATGGCTTCCATGACGGCCATGGACCTGACGCAAGTAATTTCTGAACCAACTCATGAGGGAGGCCACACTCTTGACCTGATTTTTTTATCTAGACGGTGGTTGGATGATCTTGGTGGGGGCTCTCCATTTATTATGCCCCTGTCATGGACCGATCATCATCTCCTGTGGATGGCCTTCCGTTTTGCCACCCCCCGCCGTGGGGATACGGAACCAATTAGATGGTACCGCCCCAGACGCTTAATGGATCCTGATAGATTCCAAGCGGCGCTGGGGTCCCCACCTGCCTCCATTGCTCACAGCTCGGCGGATGCCTTAGTGGAAACCTGGGAAAGGGCAGCCACTGAGGCACTTGACCGGGTTGTACCCTTGCGGCCCCTGACCCGGCGCAGATCCCAGCGAGCTCCATGGTTCTCCGCGGAGCTCCGGGAGATGAAGCGTCGGAAACGGGGCCTAGAGAGCTGTTGGAGGTCGAGCCGATCCGAACCCGACCGGTTGCGGTTAAGAACCTATATTAGGTCTTATCTCGCAGCGATGAGGGTGGCGAGGTGTAATTACTTCTCTACCCTCATTGCGTCCGCAGATAATCGCCCGGCCGCCCTGTTTAGGGTGACTCGCTCACTTCTTAATCAGGAGGTGAGGGAGGATCCCTTGCAGGGTCGTGCCGAGGAATTTAGTCAACATCTGTCGGATAAAATCGCTCGGATTCGGACCGGTTTGGACTCCAGCTGGGCAGAGTCAGGCGATCAGGACACGGGCGGTCTTGTCAATGTTATCTGGGAAGAGTTTGATTCTGTGACCCCTGATGAAGTGGACAGGATTATGGGGAGGCTGAGCTCCTCCACATGTTTGTTGGATCCGTGCCCTTCCTGGCTGGTTTATGCAGCTAGGGAGAGGACACGAGGCTGGCTCCAGGCGGTTATATCTGCTTCTTTGAGTGAGGGTTATTTCCCCACCGTCTTGAAGGAGGCGGTGGTGAGACCTCTCCTCAAGAAGCCTGCCTTGGACCCAGCTGTATTGAACAACTTTCGTCCAGTCTCCAACCTTCGCTTTCTTGCGAAGGTTGTGGAGAGTGTGGTGGCGCATCAGCTCCCTCTGGTCCTGGATGAAGCGGATTATCTGGACCCCTACCAATCGGGTTTCAGGCCCGGGTACAGCACGGAGACGGCATTGGTCGCTCTGGTGAATGATCTCTGGAGGGCTCGGGACAGGGGATATTCCTCTGTCCTAGTCCTATTAGACCTCTCGGCGGCTTTCGATACCATCGACCATGGTATCTTGCTGCGGCGTCTCAGGGGATTGGGAGTGGGAGGCACAGTTCTTCGGTGGTTCTCCTCCTATCTCCTGGGACGTTCGCAGTCGGTGTTGGCAGGGGGGCAGAGATCGGCCCCTAGGTCTCTCATTTGTGGAGTTCCTCAGGGGTCGGTTCTCTCGCCTCTCCTGTTCAACATCTACATGAAACCGCTGGGTGAGATCATTCGTGGTTTTGGAGTTGGGTATCATCAATATGCCGATGATACCCAACTTTTCTTTTCGACCCCAAACCACCCCAGTGATGCCCTCGCTGTGATGTCCCGTTGCCTGGAGGCGGTTCGGGTCTGGATGGGGAGGAACAGACTTCAGCTCAACCCTGACAAGACTGAGTGGCTGTGCATTCCGGCATCCCGGGACATTCAAAATGTTCCATCTCTTTCTATGGGGGGTGAGCTCTTACCCCCCGTGGATAGGGCTCGCAACTTGGGAGTCCTCCTAGATTCACGGCTTACCCTAGAAGATCATGTAGTGGCCATGACTAGGGGGGCTTTTGCCCAGGTTCGCCTGGTGCGCCAGTTGCGGCCCTATCTGGACCGGGATGCCCTGTGCACGGTCACTCATGCGCTCGTGACCTCTCGCCTTGACTACTGTAATGCTCTCTACATGGGGCTTCCCTTGAAGACCACTCGGAGGCTCCAACTGGTACAGAATGCGGCCGCGAGAGTTGTCTTGGGAGTTTCCCGGTACTCCCATGTTACACCTTTGCTCCGCGAGCTGCATTGGTTACCAGTTGTCTTCCGGGTGAGGTTCAAGGTCTTGGTTATGATCTTTAAGTCCCTACATGGCATGGGTCCGGGGTACCTCGGGGACCACCTGCTGCCGGCTTCAACTCCCCTCCGCCCTGTGCGTTCCCACAGAGAGGGCCTCCTCAGGGTGCCTCCGGTCAGGGAATGCCGACTGGCGGCCCCCAGGGGGAGAGCCTTCTCTGTGGGTGCCCCGGCTTTGTGGAACCAACTGCCGGTGGAGCTCCGGACGGCATCGGACCTCCGAACTTTCCGTCGTGGCCTGAAGACCCATTTGTTTGAATTGGCCGGTCTGGCCTGATGGGGGAGCTGGGTTTTAAATCGTCATTTTAGATTGCATTATTGTTTTTTAATTGGGCATTGATTTAATCTTTGTTTTTAACTTTTGTATAGTACTGTATTTTTATTTATATGCCCTGTGAACCGCCCTGAGTCCCCAGGGAGAAGGGCGGTATATAAATTAAATAAAACGTAAACGTAAACGTAAACGTGTGTGTGTGTGTGTGTGTGTGTGTGTCTGTGTCTGTGTGTCTGTGTGTGTCTGTGTGTCTGTGTACGCGCGCACTCGTCCACATCACGTGTTCTCACGTGCCTGTGTGTATCCTCATCAGTTGTCACCTTCTCAATGAATGTGACATGCTTTTAATGATAAATTGTTTGGAGAAAATAGGACGAGAGGGAGAGAAGGAATAAACACTCAGATTAATTGTACTGGTATGAATACAGCACTAATACTTGTGATTTTTGTTTGTTTATTGTTTTGCCTACAGATGGATCTCTTCCTTTATTCAAAACCTAGTGTTTAAGCCCTGGATACGTCTCATCTGGAGAAGCCTCACATCCATCGAAAACTATATTTCCTGGATGAGCAGGGTTTACAGTATTTACGATAAATTACAAGCAGAACTTAAAATACGATGGTTCATGGGCTCTCTGTCAATGCTGTAAACATATGATGTTCCCGCTCTGACAACTGAGGAAAATTGCTGCCATTTTCTCTTTGCTTTTAACATGCTTTTTCTGGTATTTAGAAATCAGGTGCAGAATGGCGGGGGGGGGGGGGTTTGAGATAAATGCTTGAGCTCAGCTAGCCATAATAATAACACTGCTTTGTGGGAACCCAAGGATAAACTGATAACATTTTGGCGGGCTGAGGAGCTGGGGAGAAAGCCCGTGTTTTAGGCTAATTGGAGAATGTGATTTATGACAGCTTACTGGGGGTGGGAATTGCATGAATTTAGTTTTTGAGTTCAACTATGTAGTGCCGATACTTTGTTTCCTGAATAAAATGTTCTTTAAGGAAGAATTTTTGCCTTGAAGTTCTTTCGATGGGTTTCATCTATCAGAACCATGACACTCTCCCTGGAAAAGACATGAATGGCTGGTTACAAAGCAGCTTAAAATGAACAGGTTTTTTGAGCTGAAAGAAAGAAATGATGAAAGTAGACATGAATGAAATCTTGGAACATATCCAATAGTTTGAATGAGGGAATTTCTCCTCATTCCTTTCTCTGAGAGAGGAAGGCATAAAACTGGTAAAAGAAATGGAGAGTAAAATTGAAGGGGGGGGGGAATAAGTGCAGGGAAGTATCTTCAAATATTTGGATTACAGGTTTGGGTATAATGCCGCTGCTAAAAGAAAAAGGCAAGACTTCCTTGCACTGGACTGCCTTTGACTCTTGCAGCTTGTTCTTGCTTCTGATTCTTTCACTTGTGGCACCTTCTGAAAGAAATTGGCCAATGTTGACAGGCACACTCCAGAAAGAGTTGAAAAGCCAGTTTGTATCATTTTCTTTTACAAAGGAAGAGTCTTCTGCTCTCCGAGATAATCAAGGTCAACCGGTAGAAAAGACTAGATCTAATTCACACTAAGCTGCAAAAAATGATCCACAATTACTGACAAGGAGAGCCTAGCAAAAGTTATTTGCTTGACAAATCTCTTCCCCCTTCGTGATATTTTAATAGATAACAGGGTAACAGAGTTGGAAGGGACATTGGAGGTCTTCTACCTCAACCCTAGCTCAAGCTGGAGACCCTACACCAGGGGTCAGCAACCTGAAACAGTGAAAGAGCCACTCGGAACCGGTTCCCTCACAAAAGGAAAAACTGGGAGCCGCAAAAAATGTTTGCATATGCGCATACATGCACGCATGCGCAGAACAAGGTTTGACTGAAGAGTGGAGCCAAGGCGAGATATGCACCTCCCCTGCATATTTGAATTGATTGGTTGAACTTTTTTAGTCCCACTTTTTATTTATTTTTTGGATTGCACATGGCAGAGGACTGGGAGCCGCAGGAGATGGCTGAAAGAGCCGCATGCGGCTCCGGAGCCACGGGTTGCAGACCTGTGCCCTACACCATTTCAGACAAATGGAGGTCCAATCTCTTCTTTAAGACCTCCAGCGTTGCAATAGAAGAATGGGTGTTTAAAGTTTCAAATCTTGCAGAACTGTCTAAGATTTCTGCTTACTTGAAGGATCATTCACAAGAAAGATATATTTCAGTTTGGAGGAGATGGATAGATTATATTCAGAATAAATATGGGACTAAAAAGTTCCATTTAGCTTATGAGTAGATTTTAGAGGGATATTGTTATTAATTTTAGTGTTATTACTTTGTATGTATTTATGTTAAAGGGGAGTTAAAGCACATTATGAATTTGGTTAATTTTATATTATGGATAATCTTTAGCTAGAATATGATTATTATAATTATACCCTGTATTTAGCTCTAGGAAGTGGGGGGGAAGGGGGGTGGTTTGGGGTGGGTGGGATTTTGGGATGTATTGTAAAATTTTGTTTTTGTAAAACTCTTTAATAAAAAAAAAGACCTCCAGCGTTGGAGCATCCACATCTTCTGGTGGCAAGCTGTTCCACTGATTAATTATTCTAGCTGTTAGGAAATTTCTCCTTAGTTCTAGGTTGGTTCTCTCCTTAATTAGTTTCCACCCATTGCTTCTTGTCCTGCTTTCAGGGGCTTTGGAGACTAGGTTGATGCCCTCTTCTTTGTGGCAGCCCCATAGATATTGGAAGACTGCTAATAGGAGAATATAAAAACCATGCCCAGAGGAAACACACATAAAATCATTCTGAAAGGGCAAAAAAAAATTGTGGGGTAGATTTTAATTACTTATTTCTCAAATTTATACCTACCATAGACTTTTGAATACTTACAGTGGCTAAGAACATAAGCTAAACGCCATCCTATACAATATCCATGTCAAAAGTTTAAAACATACACATAAAAACAACACATCCACTAAACATCAATGAAACACTGGGGTCCTATCACTCACCACACATTTTAGCACACATTTCTCTGAAAGACAATATATTTAGCAAACTGATCCTGAAGATTTTCCTCCTGGAGGAAGCTTACCTCTTTTGGTAGCATTGACACTAAGCCTGTTTATATCATAATTTCAAAACAAGCCATGAATGACTCAGTTATAATTTCTATTTTCTAAAAAAAATAATTACAATGATTCAGCAATAGCCTGCCAGGAACAAAAGGAAATGCTTTCCCCTCCCAATCAAATAGCTTTCTATCCCAGGGCCGTTCCCTGGTCTTGTCTTAAAGGGTTATCCACCCATCCTTGAGTCAGCACAAAGCCATGTTGGCAGGCAGTGTGATTGCCTCGTCCTGGGGTTTCGCTTCATCCCCTTTCAGTATGCCATCAGCCAGTGAGAAAAACATCACCGTTGCAGCGACAATGGCAACTTTAAAGGCCTAGGTTTATTTCTGTGAGTTCCTCTTCTGTTCTGGTACTCAGAACAAATTCTGGAGACCAGAATTGTTTCCTTTGGGTGCACAGGTGGTCCTCAACTTACAAGGATTCATTTAATGACAGTTCAGAATTATGGTACTGAAAAATGTTATGTCCCTTCCTTGAAGTTATGACTGTTGCGCCTTCCCCATGGTTACATGATCACATGGGCCCTTGGCAACCAGCTCACGTTTATGATAGTTGCAGCATCCTGCAGTCACAAATCAAGACTGCATGATATCTTAGTGAATGACTGTAGTGATTTGCTAAAAAAAAAGTTGTAAAATTGGGCATGTGTGCTACTTGACAACAAATTTTCTGGTCCCAATTGTTGCCATGAGTCAAGGACTACTTGCATGTCTTTTGCCTTAAGCTTGGTGGATTTTAGGTTCTCCTTAAACAGAGAAATATCGCAAGTTGCTGTTGCCTCCAGCAACAGGAATTCTTGAGTGGTCTGCAAAATATTCAGAGATCTACAAATTTCCTCTCTTTAGTTGCCCCTATAAATCCTAGGGATTGTATCTTTGCGTATGGGATTTTGGAAATATAAATAGAAGAACAAGAAGACAAACTTGAATGAAAGCCAGAGTCTCCTCCATTTTGAGGTTCCTCAGGGCAAAGCGGAAGAAAGGAACTGTTGTGATTCAGCGTCAGCCTGTGATACCAGCAGCTGAGTCTGATGATTCTGAAGAGGAGGAGGAGGAGGGGTTTGGAGAGCCTTTGGTGTCAGAGGGAGACTCTGACGCACTGCAGGGCTCTCAGCCTGGCCCCTCCCATCATGTTTCTCATCAGACTCAGCCCTGTGAGCACGAGGTATTCGACGTAGATGATTCACAGCTGGATCTATTCACGGATGCTAGGAGCAGGAGGCAATCCAGCAGAGTAGAACAGAGAAAGGCCATGAGGCAACTCGGTGAGAGGAGGAGAAGGCAATGAGAAGCCACACCTTGGGACTGCTGATAAAAGGGGAAGGTGTGGGAGGTGCTGATTGCTGAAGGCAACCGTTTGAAGATCTTCTGCTAGAGTCCTGGTCTGTTATTCCTGTTTAACTCTTGTTTGAACTTTTGATTTCTTTGTAAATAAATTTGGTTGGGTTTTACCAGCCTGTTGACTATAAAAAGGGGTTGTCCCTGACATTCAAACAGGGCCGGTCGTAGGCTGGAACAGAACAGGAACTTCTGATGGATGGCTTTGTTTAAAATACAGTGGTGATTACTAACAGGGCCATTTCATGATGGAAGACGGTTGACTTTTCAATGCTGGTGGTTAGCAGTTTCTTCCCTCTTTTTTTCTGGCAATCCCATACCCAACTTGTCATGTACGGGCAGTTCTCGACTTACGACCACAACTGAGTCCAAAATTTCTGTTGCTATCTGAGACATTTCTTTAAGTGAATGCTGCCACATTTCATGACCTTTCTTGCCAAAGTTGTGAAGTGAATCACTGCTGTTGTTGCGTTAGTGACAAGGTTGTTAAGTGAACCTGGCTTCCCCACTGACTTTGCTTGTCAAAAGGTCGCAATCACGTAACCTCGGGACACTGCAACCATCATAAAGATGAGTCAGGTGCCAAGCACCAGAATTTTGACGACGTGACCATAGGGATGGTGCAACGGTCATAAGCACACACAAAAATGGTCATTTTTAAGTGGCAGTGTAACTCTGAATGGTCATTAAATGAACCAATGTAAATTGAAGTCTACCTGTGTTAGGATGCCACAGGAAGCAGCAGAGCCTTCTGAAGAAGCCCAAAGTCAAAACTGGAGCATACCCAGTATCCACCATATTTATGCCAGTTGGCTGTTTTCATCAGAAGTCTAATGTCACAATGCATATATGAAAAGGGGTGAGGCTACATCAACCTGGGTCAAGGCTGTTTTTGTCATTTCCCTACCCCATCCTACATCCATAGATGCCACCGATGGTCGGGTAAAGCTGACCAGAGAAATTTGTCAGATGTTCTCCTGTTCTGTCCCTGACTCAAGTTAATCATCTTTTGATTAGTGGGAAAAGATTTGAATATAATCCTTGAGAATAAAACAGGGAATCAAGAATGAGGAATTTTAAGATCCATGAAAGCATTTTACACTTTCCTGGGAATCTGGGGAGGGGGGGACAATAAAGTAGCCCCAATAGATCAAATTTGGCAACTGTTCTCGTGTTTTACTGTAGCCGATAGAAGGGTTAAGTCTGTGGTGGCAGAACGGGAGTTCCCAAATTAGAGATGGTGATAATATAAACCTACCACAACCCAACTTCAAGATTGCTAGATGCCATACCAACTATCCGTGAAATTGTCTGGGCAGAAAACATCTCAATTTAAATACTTGCAAGGTAATTTCTCTGCTATATAGACACAATTTATGTTATTATAGAGCTATTTACTGCTTTAGAGCTACTGAAAGCAGATGGGTTCGGCCCACTACAGCCAAGTGCCATGCCTTTCTGATCCAGGTGCATGTAGCTTTCTTTGCATTTTCAGTGCTAAGAACGCAGGATAACAAAGTTAGAAAATAATGCTTTAATTTTTTTTTATTTTTTATTCTTTTGAAGAGCTTCTTGTAGAGCTTGTAGTATGGGGAAAAAAACCTCTCTTCCTTCCTATCCTAGAGAAAGCTGAAGTTTGATCATCCCAAAGGTGTTTGTTTTTTTTCTCCAGGCAGCTGGACTGCTTTGTTTTTCTTTGAAGAGCTGAAGAAGCTTCTTAGAGGAGAAGGGAAACGTCTTCAAAGAAAAACAAGAAAGTCCAGTTGCCTCGTGAAAAAGCACTTTTGGGATAACTTTGATCTGGATGACTCTCCATTGACATGAAGTCTGATCACATTTCGTTTTGCCAAAGAAGAGCGGACAGCTACAACTGTAGGTTAGCTGGCACCCTCTTTCCAATCAATGGAAGCAGTTTTGAGATAGTAAAAGGCTCTGCTTCAAAAATGTGGCTTGCTCTCGGAAGCAGATTGATAAAAGGTAGTGCAGCAAGGAGTCCATGGTTCAAATTTACATTCAGCTACAAAAGCTGATTCACTGGGTGGAAGACCAGGCACTGTATTGCAGCTTTACTTGAGGCAAGGATGTCCACAGGGGGTCAAAAAAGTCAAGATGGCAACCACAGTTGGCCATGCCGTCTTTACAGCACTAATTTAGGGTTGTTCCTATAAGGATAAAATATATTTATCTCCTTCTGTTAAATCTCTTGTCTGCTTTGGGGCTTCACAATAAATGGGGGAGAATACAACCTACAGTAGGTCAATTTGGGCAAATTATAAATCCAATGATCAAATTTTATTTATTTTACTTTTTTATTTTAATCCCATTTATATCCCGCCCTTCTCCGAAGACTCAGGGAGGCTTGCAATCTAAAGCACAATGTGCTTAGCAATAGCCTTCATTCTATGTATATGCCTGCTTATTAGGGCTTTCAGGCACCCCAGCGGCATTATTACAAAGTCAGCTTAATTGCCCCCAACAATCTGGGTCCTCATTTTACCTACCTCAGAAGGATGGAAGGCTGAGTCAACCTTGAGCCTGGTGGGATGCGAACCAGCACTAATTGCAGGCAGCTGGTGTTACTTAAGGAGGCATTAGCCCACTGCTCCACCAAGGCTCTTTTTGTTTGTTCCACCATTATTTTGTTCCCATTAACAGTTATTTTAAGCAGCTGAGGATCTTGTGAAATGCAGTAGAAAGGAAGTATCAAACTCAGTGGAAATGGAACATAAAAAAAAGCAGAAAAGCAGAAAAGCAGAAAAAAAATATTGTAGAAATAAACTGATAGCAGTGATGGCTTGGAGTGGAGCTGCAATCTCTGCCTGAAAATGGAATTTATACCTTGGATCTACTCCTGAATAGCAACTATAGTCAAGGTCTTGTCTCCACCAGTGACTTATAATAATTTTCAGTTCCTTCATGCCATTACAATGCCACCATTGAATTGCTATAAAGCAAGTCCGCATTGCTGTCTTTTGGCACAATACTAATTGGATAACTTCCTGGTGAAGAAATGAAATTCAAACGGGGAAGCTCGAAATGCCTCTTTGGGATAGGAGGAATTTGTCATCCACGCTCTGCTAGCTTCCAGATTAAAGTGCTGCATTGAACTCTATCCAGAAGGTAACCCAAACTATTTCAAATGAATGATGTGGCATCTGTTGCAGAGCCTGCTGGCTTCTGCTTCTCTTTTCCATGTCATATCTTGGCAGGGGATTAGCAAGACCAAAAAGAAAAGAGTGCTTCTAACCATATACAAAATGCCTTCAAATGTGATTTTTGTGCATACGCTGAATCAAATGTTCCTGGCACTTGCCAAGCAACTTTTATCCTTAAAGCTGGTCATTCCAAGCTAATTTGTGTGACTGTGTACAAACAAAACTAAAAGTAGGTGACAATGGCAGTCCAGCACTATGGAACATGCTCTCCATGACTGTTCCCCCTTTACTGATGTCCTTTGCTACACTCACACATCAAAGCCAGAGACATTCTAAGTGACCTGTGACCAAAGTCTTCTTTTGATTGGAAGAGAAAGAAGAAATTATTAAATACACGATTGGGAAATGTTAACTAAGTGCATGCATGAGAGAGGCTCTAGGCAGCTTACAATAAAATAGATAAGACATAAAAATATAATACAAAAAGAAATTGCATGCAAGCATCATATAAGGGACACGGTGGCTCAGTGGGTTAGGATGCTGAGCTTGTCGATCAGAAGGTCGGCAGTTTGGTGGGTCAAATCCCAAGTGCCGCGTAGCAGAGTGAGCACCTGTTACTCGTCCCAGCTTCTGCCAACCTAGCAGTTCGAAAGCACGTAAAAATGCAAGTAGAAAAATAGGGACCACGACGGTGGGAAAGTAACAGCGTTCCGTGTGCCTTTGGCATCTAGTCATGCCGGCCACATGACCATGGAGACGTCCTCGGACAAGCACTGGCTCTTTGGCTTTGAAACAGAGATGAGCACCGGCCCCTAGAGTCGGAAACGACTAGCACGCATGTGCGGGGGAACCTTTACCTTTACCTTATCATATAAACAACTATCAGCAAAGCCAAAGCTCCTTCATATGCCCGGGGCCCAGGACAAGCACAAACCCAAGTTTTCAAGGTCCTGAAAAGGGATACCCTGTCAGGGATAGTCCAGTCTTGGGAGGGAATGATTTCCCAATGGCTGGGACACATGGCAGAAAAGGGTTTCCTTCTGGATCCCATCAGCTGACAGTCTTTAGCCCAGGGATGTTCAATCTAGGCAATGTTAAGACTTGTGGACTTCAACTCCCAGAATTCCCCAGCCAACCATGCTGGGAGTTGAAGTTGACAGCTCTTAAAGTTGTCAAGGTTGGACACCCCTGCCTTAGCCGATAGGTCCTAGTTATGTCCCTCTTGCTAGGGTCAGAGAAGATGAGTAGACACAATTGGGGAGAGACAATCCTGTAAATAACCCTGTCCTAAGCCATGAAGGGCTTTAAACATAACGAATTGCACCAAGATGCACACAGGAAGTCAATGCAGCTTAGGGAAGCAGCAATGCCACACATACCAGTGCCATTAACTGCTTGTATTGCTGTATTATGCACCAGCTGAAGCTTCCAAACACTCTTCAAGGGCAGCCCCATGCAATACACACTGCAATACTCCAGTCTTGAGTCACAAATCCCTAATCCAGCAACAGGCATAGCTGATGCACAACCAAAACATGTGCAAAAGTCATCATAAACATGGGTGCCATCTTCCTTCAGCAGGAGCCACGAGTCTGGGATGACTTCCCGATTTCACATCAGAATAGTTTGGGGCAATATTTTCTCATCTGGAACAAAAGATGGAAGGAAAGTCCCAAGAACCAGGAGATCCAAAATTCAAAGCCACTCAGGCTGGCTTGGATTGAACCAAAGCCTGATGCACCTGATCCATAATCCCACAGCCTCCACTATGGACCCACTCCATATTTTTTGAACGTACCACTCCAGAGTGTAACTGAGACTTAATCCAGTCCTTGGCCTAGTGAAAGTTGACAGCCCAAACCAAAAGGAGGACCATTTCTGATCAGGATGAATGCTCTAGTCTAGCTAACCAACCTAGTGTGGCTTATGTCAGCCAGAATCACATCAGTGATGAAGAAAATGTTACTTTGTATATATCAGATTAAGCAGTTCCCTATATTCCTAAAGAGATTTTGAGACAGAAGGGAACCTGCAGAAAGAGGTATACAATTTTGTGTCAGGTCTCCTCGGCATATGTGGTAAATGAAGGGTTTTGGTGAAATGCTACATACATCAGACAAATTCCAACATCTCTCCTCATCATAGGCATTGCTAAGTATTCCAGGAAAGTATCATTTGCATGCATCACATTTTGCATGTAAGTATTAGAAACTCATGGGAAACCACATTTCAGGAAGAAATATGCATACAATCTGGAACAATCAATCCAGCAAGTCAAATAGCCAAGTCTTGAATCAGCCTTGCACTATTAATCTGAATGACCCTACGTCCATTTCTTTCCTGGAATCGATTTGCTGATTACGAATCAAAAGTATTATTTTGCATTCATGTCATTGCAACAGAGATGAAATGAAGAGATTCAACAAACTGGAACAGATTTTTGCATCTGCTTATATGCATTCATAGCTTTTAAAATCTCAGAAGTATCCTGAAGATACAGCATACACATTATTTATAAAAGCTGGCCAAGTTTTTTCAGCTGTATCTTATTGGCTCTCTATTCTTGGGACCTGAATTGAAATCCTGCAAAATCCATTTTGTAGCTAGTACAGATTATGACAATGAAAGTGTTTCTTCAGTGTGATCTTCACACTGGATTTTCACATTGTCGTTTATCTAATAACAATATTTCATTTTTAGATCAAAACCTGTACTCCGTACAGCACATATCCAAACACACAGCAAAGAAAACTGTTCTGTTCTACAATTAACACTAATTCATGTGGAATATATAATTATATATGTTTAAGCAATGTTTAACTCTGTAAGAATTACTTGCAATTAAGAATACTAAGTACTAATGAACTGTGTACAATAGTTTAAATTCACATGATTTAGTGTCAATTTGAGGAACTTGTTCACAGGCAGAATTCATGCAAAAGATATATATATATATATATATATATATATATATATATATATATATATATATATATATATATATATATATATATATATATATATACATATATATATATATATGTGCAAATTATTCAAATTGCTAATAAAGAATTTGGGAGGCTAAGATGATCATTTCGAAATGATCATCTTAGCCTCCCAAATTCTTTATTAGCAATTTGAATAATTTGCACAAATAATGAGCTGTCATAAGTTGACTAGTTCCTGTGGATAAGCCCTGAGCCGGGCCAAAACAGGAATGAAAGAGTTAATTAGCAAGGTCCATTCAAAAAGCCTTGACAAATACTTAAACATATATATATATATATATATATATAATGGATTATAAAATAATATTATTAAGCTTTAATCTTATTAATATACATAGGCATATCATTGTATCTGAATATGACCAACAACTTAGATGCTTTCCAGAGTGAATCAGAGGGCATAAATTTATGCCATTTAAAGAAAAAAGAAAATTAATGATCATAGAATGCACTATTTTGATTTGCAAAACATTTAAATATTTTATTTTCATATATAAAAACATGCATATTATGTACATTTTATTATCCCCCTTTACATCTGAAATTATTTTTTCCAAAAGTATGATGGCAAAAGGCAGTGGCCACGCGTTTGTCAGACAGCATATCAATAATTGCTAAAGTTTTGGAATAGTCAATTCCCCAAAAAAAGGGCAACTCAGCTACTCTGAAATCGACTGATACTAGGGCTGTGTTGTAGTTCAAAACCTGTTTATTGGAAATCAGTTTCAACAAAATCTGAAGAACTTATTTCAAGTGTATTTTGGATAAAGCGCCTAGAAGAAATCTCTAATAAATTCAAAGGGACTTGCTTCTTGGCCCATATGGTTAAGTTCAATTCTAAGTGCCAATATATTTGTTTTGAGGATCCCATTGTCGGCCTATTGAGAAACACCGGTGACCATTGAAGATGGTCATTTAAGAATTGATTCAACAGAAAAAGGTAATGGTTCATTTGTGGATAATTTTGTTACAACTTGTTTAGTCTCCAGAAAGTCTTTTGCATATCTGTCGATGCTGAATTTGTGCTTTGGGTTTTCTCTGAAGGCGCACTCTCTATATTTCTTGGATGCCTCATCAAAAGTGGTTTTTAACTCTGATCCCGCTTTGCTCTGAAGCGTCTGCTGGAATAATGAATGGAAAGGACTGTGTTTAGAGGAGGGTGGCAGTAGCAGATGTTGCTTGTTGCTTTCTTTGCCCATCTTGCTGAGAGACGGGTCCCGATGAACCATAGGATCCTTGCCGGAGATCTGTGGAAAGGTTCTCTTGGGAGATGAAAACGCCGATCTCTCAGGAGCCTCCCGAGAGATGTTTTGGAGTTCACTTTGAGGGGTCTCGCGTTCTTGAACATGAGGATGGTGGAACACGTTCTCATTTTTTGACACTGTGATCTCATGTTCAGAGGTGGGAAAATCCTGGCCATGCGAAACCTTATTGTCCCAAGCTACTCCAGGTTTGAGAGACTGGACTGTGGTAGCGTTTAGAAGGCATTGCTGATAGAGAAGGGCATCGCTGAGAGGGCCACACTTTGGCCACACCAAGAACCTGGAGGGCAAAGGATATTGCCTGTACGTGGTGGCCACACTCAGATTTGATGAGATCAGTTCCATGTTTCCCGAGCCCGAATACTGCATAGTCAGATCTAAGCAGGTAGGCAGAAAACCGCAAAACTCCTTACTGGAAGCTTCAAGTTGATGAGGGTTAAAACTCTTGTAAGAATTGTACTCGGGGCTATGCACCCTGCGGTTTGGCAGGAAGAAGGCAGCAGCCTGGGTGGCTTCCATCATTTCTCGTTCCTTATATTCTCGCTCAAGCATTATGTTCTCAAGTTCTTTGTCAGCAAAAGCCCGCCTTTTTCTCATTCTGTCACTAACGGGAGGCGGCAAGGACGAGTTCCCTCCAAGGTAAGGTTCTGCTGGAATGGGACGATAACCTTGGAGGGGGAAAAATAATTGTTTCAATAATTAAAAAGTGTAAAAAGTGCAAAATGATAAGAGTGCTAATGCAGTGTAAACAACACGGTCTCTCCCTGCCTGGTCACCGATGACCTTGAAGACAACGTTTTACAGTATAGCAATTTGGTGCATACACACTGCTTTCCTATCCTCAACAGGTTAACTTCAGAGATTATGTAAACGTGAGAAACAAGAACCTGAAAGATTTTCTCTCTTTATCCTGCCTCCCAGTTGACACCTAAAGCAAAACTTGTTGATCACCTGCCAAGATTTATGATCAATGTTTGCATCAGCCGTTTAGGCATCTATTTATAGATGTACAAGTTGTCCTTTTGATAAGATGCAGGAAAAAGTGCAAGGAACATAGTGCTTTTTACCTCCAACTACTAATTACTTTCACTATATCCAAAGTCACACTGAACATCATAGTAATAATTAGCTCAAAAATCCGTTTTCACACACACACACACCCATTTTACATTAACATTTCTTTATTATGACACTTATAATTTTGAAAGATCTCTATACCTACAACTGGTGCATTCCTATTCTCTAAAGGTACACAGAGGTAAAGAAAAAAAATCCAAGGAGTACTAGAAGAAAAGAGAAAGAAAGTTAAGACAAATCAGAAAAGGCAGCATGAAGCATAAGAATGTTTCTACTCCTACAAGGAAAGTATCCTCTCAAGAATGTAAAAAATGAACCAAAAGAAAAAGAAGAAATATAAAGAAATCACTTGGTGTAGTTAAGATGACAGTCCTATTTCTTTTAACTGGAAAAAAAAGCGTAAGTAAAGGGAATGGATTTTACTCCCCAAAATTATGGTATTTACAGCTCTGACTTATATTTCACATGCTCCAAATAAATATATCAACCACAGCTACAAATTCAAAAACACATAGGATTCTTACTGCATACAGTATGAAAATATTCTGAATTTCCAAGTTATGTTGAAAACTCAAAAAAGCAACTAGTCTGAAGACTTTAAGAAGCTCATTCCTTACATATTTTGAATTTTATTCCTTGTGGTCAATACAGCACTAATACCCTCTCTTCCATAACATCACCAATGATCACTCTCTTGTAAGTTATCTTCAGTGTCAATTCATAAACCTAAAAATTGAATTGTCCTTCAAATCTGTCTGCATCTTAGTATTTTCTGGTGATTAGAAAAAAGCAAAGAATTTTTTTTAAAAAAATCATTTCATACCCATGTGGTACTATGTTACCAATACTGGGGGGAAAGTGTGAAGAAAAACTGGGAAGATCCCTATAGCATGCCCTACAACTCTTGATTAATTTCCACTAATCGTGAGATGTGCAACTCAAGTATTTATTTGCTTAGAAATAAGTACCGCTTGTCATCTTGACAAAGAATGAAAAACTTTCACAACAGGAAATCTATGAAATCTCAAAGATTTTGACTAGATCAGATATCTATTTTGGAAGAAGTCAAGGGCAAACAACTTCCGTATTATTGTTGAGAAAAATAAGGACTGATAAATGAACTCACCAGGAATCAAAGTCAACTCATGGGAAACTTTAATAAAGGAATTTGTAAGGTTCAGTTTACTACAACAGAACAGTTCTATAATGGACATTACTTCTCAGATATAGTATATTCCTTATTGAGTTCAGCAAGACATAATCCCAAATAAGATTATTTAGGATCGCTGCAGGGGAGAATTTCATGTTATACATAGATTTCCACAGGCCCATTAAAAATAATTGCTCAAAAACATGAATAATTTAATGGGATTTTCATCCAAATAAAACATTTGTATATGGTATAAAGCTACAGTGCAAGATGTCACTAACTTGAATAGAAATGGATTTTCTATTAGTAATTAGTAAATTACTAATTGTCAACACTACAGGAATTGAATCAGAGACTTTAGATTTATTAAAATAATATCAAATGCTAAATATAATAACTAATAGGATTATTGTACTTAGGAAGTAAAAGAACTCCACTATTAATGCTTTCAAAAAGGTAATGCCATTCAATTTAAAATTAACTATTTTAATCTATAATTTTCCTAAGACACAAGCTTATATATACTTTTGTCACAGAAATATTAATTTAACTCCTCAAAATATCACATTTTTAAACAATTATTTGAATACAAGTTGGGGCAAAATGAAGAGAAAGTTCAATTTGCAGGAAATTATCTTATTGAAATCTGTTTGGAATTAAGGAGAAGTTCTTCACTGCAACAACTCTATACTTCATTTTCCTAAGTTAATCTGACTATTCCTTTTAAAAGATGGAAAGGTTATTTCCATATGATATTAGCTATTTTTAAAAATCTTCAAATAACAAGTATGTAGATTCTGTATTTCTTCTTTGCATAATCTAATCTAGCCCTTATCATAGTTGCCAGTAATTCAGTTACTGGCTATAACACTGTCATCAATTCATTTCCATGAAAGCCTCTTCCATTTTTTTCTGACAAAATTAAAGTGTACAAATCACAGTCTAATTAAGAAGTTTTTGTTCAAAGACCACTGAGATTTGTGGTGGATCAGCGTCCATGAATGTTTACAATTGTTTGACTAATTTTCTTAGTTTTTTTATTACAAACTGAAAGGAGTAAAATGTTCATATATTAACAAACAAAACAAAAATAATTCCTAAGATATATAAAGACAGGCAACTTCAAAGTGCTAAAAATTGTTACCTTCTAAAATGCTTTTAGCCAGCAAACTAGGTGTCCGAACATGTCTCTGGTACACTGTTCTGCGCTCAAAATTAGCCTGTTTGCCTGTATGTCCCTTCTTATCCTAATAGAGAAACATGGAGGGGGGGGGGAGAGAGAGAAAAAAATCATAAATTATGTATATTCTATTTATTTCCAGCAGCACCAATTTCTGAGATTGCAATTTGGGGGGGGAGGCAGTACTCTTCATACTCCTTGTATTAAGAGACTAGAAAGAGACTGGGGTTTCACAACATTTTTAAACCAATTTAGCAGCTGCATTCATACCTCTTCATAAGTTAGTGCCTTATATTTGTCTATTTGACTACAGTTCAATGCATTGTGCAAACTTAGAAAATGGGTTAATTAACCAGGTTAAACATCTTCTAATTTTAATGAATTGCTTCTACATCAGATATCTTCCTGTGACTCTAAATACATCAGGAATTTTACTTCTAAACAATTGGCTCAAAGGTTTAAACAAAATGTATAGTTTTATCCTGTGCTCCCAATATAGGCAGTAGCCAATACCAACAGGAAGCAAATGATTAATTCTTTCAATTAAATCAAATATATTAAATATCTTTAGCTTTGGCTAGAATATGCAAAATGCATTTTAATTAGGAATGATCACATAAGAAATTGCCAAAATGCATGCCATACTATGCTGTTGAAAAAGAAAAATGCATTTTCTAACATATTTGCTGCTACTTGTTTAAAAGAATTCTTTTAACAAAAACTCTTGATCAGAATTAAAATTGACTTTATATCCGGTTGAAATCTATATGTGTTTTCTTTTTAAAACCTTAGCTTGTGATATCCTAGGAGTCTTAATCCTGAGGAAATGACAGAAAGAAAAGACTGTCTGGGGAAATATCAAGGTGGGTATATTTGTTACAGTCTGGATTCAATTTGTTCCCATAGTGAATTGAAGACCTTATAATGAAATGCTTTCAGGAAGCCCTGAAAACAGGTAAATCAGAAGAGAGGTTGCAACTAAAGCTGAGAACCAATTCCATTTTCCACCCACACTTCCACAAAAATCCAAATTAAAACACTTGGGTCCAAGCTAAATCAGTCTCACAAAAGCGTTAGGCCAGCTAACAGCATCGCGGCACCTTGTAGCCAGTTTAAATCCAAGCAGTCTGTCAAGGCCTGCAAAGGATAAGGGTCCATCCAAATAAAATAGCTATTATTAATTATTATTATTATTATTATTATTATTATTATTATTATTATTATTATTATTATTATTATTATTATTATTATTATTATTATTATTATTAATTATTTTCCTTTGGGAAGCAAAAAGGCGTCCCAGTTCCATAAAGCGGTTACTGAAAGCGCTCTGGTCCCAGAGGATTCCCCATCCCGACCGCACAGTCGGGAGGGTGGGTCGTTGGGGGACTCCTGCCCCTCCATCAAAAAGGAGGCCGGCTCGATTCCGCGGCCGCCGCCCCCAGGGCCCATCTTTTCCTGGGAAGATCAGCTCCAGCGGCCTCAAATCCGGCCCAACGTCTCCGGGCAGCTGAGGATCCCCGGAACCAAAAACCGACGCGCCAAACCTCCGAGCCTTCGAGGCTGCGGCCCTTAGGGCCAGCGTAGCGTGCGCGCTCACCCTTTAAGGCAAGGCTCCGCCTCCCGAGCCGGGTCCTTTGTGCGGAGGGAAAACAAGGGCAGGAGAGGATGGGGACGGCGGGGGAGCCTCACCCGGAGGGCGGAGGGCGAAATCCGCCCGGGCTCCCCAAGAAGAGCCTCTCTCCCAGGGACGGGAGGCCGGGCCAGTCGGGCACTTACCTCGGTGGCCTGCTGCCTGCGAAGCGCCACCTGGGCGGCCATGACGCGCTGCCGCTCCACCACCAGCAGGCAGTTGGCACACTGGCAGTCCCGCCACCGGCAGAAGCGCTTGTGGCCTTTCAGGCAGGACACCACGCCGTGGTTGCGGCAGCGCGCGCACTTGGGTGTGCGGCTAAGCTTGCGGACCGGCTGCTCCCCGCCGCCTACGCCTCTTTCCTCCGCCGCCGGCGACGGCGAGACAAGCTGAGGCTGCGGCAGCCCAGGCAGCCGGAGAAGGTCGCCCTCGCCCGCTACCCCGCCGCCGGCTTCGGCTTCGTCTTCTTCGCCCTCCTCGTCCTCGTCGTCCTGGTTGTCCTCTTCCTCCTCGTCGTCTCCGGCGGACTGTAGCGAGGGCGCGCGGGCCGCAGCCGGCGACGGCCGCTCGAGCTGATCCGGCTCTTCCAGGCTCTCCACGTCGATCTCCCAGGCGGCGGCGGCGGCGGCGGCGACGGGGCCCACCTGCTGCCCCTCAGCCATGGCGCGGCTCCCGCCTTCTCCTCCAGCTCGCTTCTTCCTGCCCGAGAGACAGAGAGGGAGAGAGAGGGAGGAAAGAGGCGCGGCGCCCTCGGATTAGAGCCGAGATCTGGCCTGGCTGCCCCCCTCCCGCTGCCAGACCGAGAGATTGACGAGGCTGCTTTGCCGAGACCCGTCTGGGATGCTGCTGAATAAGTATCCGCGGAGAGTTGGGGGTAACCCATGGGCAGGGGTCGGCAACCTTGGCTCTTTTATGACTCGCGGACTTCAACTCCCAGAATTCCCGAGCCAGCATAAGCTGGCTCGGGAATTCTGGGAGTTGAAGTCCGCGAGTCATAAAAGAGCCAAGGTTGCCGACCCCTGCCCATGGCAGTTCTCGGGGACTTAACCCGGAGGAAGGGTCTCCTTCGGGGAGAGGGAGGGGAGAAAGGCGGAGAGACGGGAGGTTTTTCCGTGGCTCCCCTGCCCGGCGTGCACAAATTGTACCCACAACTCGAAGGTGGGTTTTTTATTTTTATTTTTTTCGCGCAGCCGCCGGCCGTCCTTCCTTCCACCCCCTCAAGACCCGAACGCCTTTGGGGTGGGGGGGGCTTCAAATAAAAATGCGACGCGCCTTCTCAACTCGCTTTCGGCCCCAGAGAGAAAGGCGGGTGGTGTCTTTGGATTTGGCGACACCTCCCACATCCCAAATTAGGAGAGCGATGGGAATTGTAGAGAGATAACATTCGGGAGATATGGCAGGGCTTGGATAAAAAGCTGGCAGATCTTTAGAAAGACCACGCTTCTGTCCTGCTCACCTCCACCCTTATTGCCCAAGAAGGTTTGGTGCGCCTTCCAGGAGTAAGGCCAGATAGAGGGAGGGTGTGTGTGTGTGTGTGTGTGTGTGTGTGTCACAATTGGGTTTACCTGGCATTTTGAAAAGAGGTGCTCCCTTTTGTTTTTACGGCCATCTAATTCGCAGGGCACTCTGTTTATTAAATAGGGTTTAGCGAATCAACCATAACTCGCTGGGGCCACAAAGCTACTTAGAAACCTCATTATAGCTTAGATGTGGTACACGGCGCCCACCCACCATCCTCACTGCATTTTTTTTCCCTCCCTCTCTGAGGTAATAAAGAAGCTTCACAGAATGTGGGTCAGCAAGGTATGTTCTGCTCTGCTATCAAAGAGGGAAGGGAAGGATGATGCACAATTTTAAGATAAGATCAGAGCAGTCTTTAGTGGAAAGTAGAAAGTCCCTCTCTATTAACCAGAAAAGATTGCAGTCAGATTCATGTCTCTGTCAATTCAGGAGAGTTTACAGCCTTACTGTCTCCCCCTTGTGAAAAAGGTCAGCATTGGTCTTAATTCACACGTCATACACCTGTGCAGTGTGTATTTGCTTTTCCTTGACGTGTGAAGGCATCTATTGTGGTTTAATGTTATGCGGGAATATTCTAATCTGGGCCATACAAAGTAGCTTAATATGGATTATTGAATTAAACACAGTGGCCAATTTCATGCAAGGCATTCATTCAACAGAAAGTAAAAGCAAACAAATAAAGATTTAGTAGGATGTGTGAATTGGTGTTCCTTTTTAACAACTCAGATCTATATCAACATGAAAGCAATATAAAATTGGTCTTCATTGCAGTTTTTAGCACTTTTATTGGATGATACTATAAATAGCCACAGATTAAGAAATGTCCTAAACCCAACATGCAAGCAGCGGGTGTGTGTGTGTGTGATCTGCATCTAGAAATTCAGAATCTAGCAAACGTGTGCCGTAAGGCTGGCTTTGGGAGACTTAACATTGTTTTAATTCGATTTACAGAGACCATTCTGACATACTAGGATCATCTTTCACATATTTTCCTTGTTTCCATTGGATCTCTCATATTAAAAAAAATCATCTTTGGATATAATTTTCTTAGTCCCTACACCAAGAGGAAGGTCTCTCTTTCCTTAAAAATGCACTTCAGAAAAATAACAAATACTAAATAGTCTGTTTAAAGCTCCAATCCTAGACATATCTTGGTTATCTAGAGATATACTTTTCTGGAAGTATAACCCTATGGCTGCTTATGGTTGAAGGTTTCCCTGCATACAAGTACAAATGAAGTAAACAAAACTAAATTTGATTAGGAACATGAGTAAATATCACAATAACTCTGGTTTGATGACTGGTCCTCACCACACACTAAGTGGTGCAAACAGGCTACATATTATGGCTTTGGGAAATCTGAGTCTAACTAATGCATCTATGATTTGTTGGTTGGTGAATAACTTTGGCATCTAACCTCATGCATTCCAGTGTATATCAGTATAGAAACATGAATTATAAAGGAGAATGGATTTAGCCAAAGACATAATTCATCTTTATTTCTTAGGTTACATATAAATGTAAACTATACCCTCAGAGCAAAACCACTTTAACCAGAGGTTTATGTCAGGAGCCTGACTTTCATTGTTTTCTTTCAACCACTGAAAGTTGTTTTTTTTTGGTGTGTGCCATGTTTCCAGTCTAAAGATTGACTCACACACACACACACACACCCTGCTTCTCTCTTCAAAAGAGTTCGCTTGGGTCACTGAATGCAGCACAAGTGGGGTGTCAGGGAAGTTCTGTGGATGTGGACAGACAAGTTGTTCGCATGGAAAATAGACACGTGTAACTAGAAAACACCTTTTGTGCCTTGCCGTTTGGGACCAGGTTTGACAGGAGTTGTAATCCAACCGGTCAAGCTGGCTGAATGCATGGCTTATCCTTGCCCAGCCTCACCTGCCTGTAAGAACCTTCCCCGTTGCAAAACCGCTACGCTTAACTGAGAGTAAGTGGCTTGCATTAAAAGTACTACCTTAATGCTAAAAGTAAAGTTAAAAAGTTCGACTCTGGGCAACCAAGTGCTGATCTTTTCCTTGGCGTTTCAATGCTGGCCCTAAATGCAAAGGTGTCCCAAAAGCGAGTACAATTCATCGGCGTTCTTTCAGCCGACTCTGCCTTTCTTCCCGCCGCCTTCGCGGTACCTTAAGAGGCGCGACCCAGAAGAAGAGACCGCTAAGGTCTCCGCCTGCAAGGTGGCCACCCAAGACAGCCCAAGTGAGGGGGGGGCTTCTCGGAGGGAAAAGGGGGGGGGCCTACTTCGCGCAACCCTCCCTCCCCCGGGCTCCCCAGCCCTAGCCGACCTCTGGAGACTTACCACAACCAAGCGTCCGAGGGGGCTGCGGAGGCGCTCAGTAACGGCATGCGGTCCCGGCGAAGGCGGAGACGGCTACGGGCGAAGTCGCTTCAGCCCGCCCAAAGCCTGGCCACGTCTCCAGCCACCCCTGAGCCCTGGATCGGGGCGATTCCTCTCGAGGAGACCCACCGAAGCGGCTCCAACCCCCGCAGACGCGTAGAGGAAGCAAAGCTCGCCAGCGGCAGCAGCAGCAGCCACACCGCCTGCCTGTTTCTTAGACTCCGGACGTCCCTCCCTATATGATCGGTCCCAGGACGCGGACACCCGCCCGACCGACCCACCAATTGGTGAGTGGTCGGGCCCAAGGCTCGCCGATTGGCTGCGAGGGAATTCCAGTTGCCCCACCTCTTCGACGCTCCGCCCCTTCGGAGGTTCTTGCCAGCTTCTCGGCAGCTGTTTGTTATTTTATTTTATTTTTTCCTTTTCCCTCCGCTTGGCGAGATCACCTTTTATTTACCAGCCTCGGCAGCAAAATGAGTTATGTGTAAAAGGCTCGGTTGGTAACCCAAGACTGAAAAAGAAAGTCGCCAACAGCTACGAAAGCAGAGCTGCGAGTATAAATAAAGCTGCGGAGGCAAGCGTGCTCCTTGGGAGTCAAAAAAAAGAAAAAAAAGCAGAATGCATCTTTCCCTAACCATAAATCCCTCCAGAGCGGGTCTAAATTCTCGGGCTCTGATATCGCCGAAGGCCCCAAAGAGGATTCTTTAACCTTTCCGATTATTCTGCAATGATAAAATTCAGAAATAATAAGATTATGTTCCATATCTTATTGCAACAAATCCATTTGTTTTCCTTTTGTAAGAAAGATGTTCTCAGATATACTTAAATCTCACTAAACCTAATTCTTATTAAATTATCCTTACTTTCCATCGCGCTTAAATTGTTAGCCGCAACTGAAATGCCCTTCAATTAGGTGAAATTTAAGGGCAAATAACAGAAATTGCACTTCCGCTAAAACTCGCTCATACAAGTGGTATGGAAAAAACGACTGTGTTAAACGGATCTTAATCCCAGGTGAATCCACTCATTCTGAATGCCACCCAAGATTTACTGTGACGCCAGTAAGAATTTATGAAAGAAAATGGCCTGCTGTGTCCCTTTTCACTTTTCTTGTTACTTTAAGGATTTTTAATTAATATTTCGTTTAGCAAACAAGAGACCGATTTCAAGTGTGTTAAATTTCCGTCTATCAGTTCGTCTTCATAGAAAAGAGGAGACTTCGGAAGAGAACCGCCTCATTCTGGCTGCTTGGTGAGTCGTAGGTAAAGGAGGAATTGCGTTAATCGAGTCATTTAGATGAAATCAACCTTGCCGAGAGTTGTATGAACAAATTATACATAAAATAGTCTTATGACAAAATAAAATTGTGTTTTCTATCAGCAAAATTATAGCCTTTTTTCCAGACAGTTTTATTCCCACAACACATGATTTGTTTATATTCCTTTATGCATTTATATCTATTTTTCTAGGGTCATATATACATGCAAACAAACGCCGGGAAAAACGTCGCCTAAACTCAGCTACTCGATATAATCTTTCTAGTTTATGGAACAAACATTTTCCGATCGGTATGTTAACTGCTCAGTTGACCCTCTGGATAGGCTCGTGCGTTGAGATCTTTTAATATACCTTTTTCTGTTAACAGTGTCAACAGGAGGCAAGGTTCGTTTCTCCCGGTATAAACCACGCGTGTATATGGTTTTTTTTGCTACGATCTGCCCTAGGCGACTATGCAAGACTCGGGCTAGTGAAAACCCGTTTTTTTTTTTTGAAAAACTGGGCAAGGACCACACAAATGTTCCTTTCGGGTCGCTGGTCGGTTTAATTGAAAAGTTGATGGTGCTGAGCTTCCTTGCCTCCTTTATCAATTTCCCCCCATTTGGGACCTTCCAAGATGTTGGCTTGCAATTCTCAGTGACTGGGACTGCTGATCAAAGCATCTGGAGGGCCTCGGATCGGAGAAGGCTGAAAGGAACCCACCCAGAATTACCTAGAAAAGCTAGCAAGGGAAAGTTCACGGGATGGTTACAGTAACCATGTGTGGAAGGTCCCAGAGGAATTCCTACAGAGAGGCGGAACGAAGACCGCTGTGGATCGAGGCAGGTGTCTCCACCAACCACAGACTCAGAGCGCGCGGTAGCCCTTCGCTGACGTCAGCGCAGGCAAGCCGATGACGTCACAATGCTCCTCTCCTTCGGAAAAAAGACCGTCGCCTCCAGCTTTTTGCCCTTGTCTTCTTGCATCGCTTTCGCTGGACCGGGCGCGCCTAATCCTGGACACAGAGAAAAACCCCATCACCGCCTCCTCCTTGTTGTAACTCATAATTCTCCCGTTAGATTCTTCCAGACTCTGGAATCCAGAGGGAGGGAGCCTTGTCCTCCGTTACGCATCAAGAGCTTCGACGGTCAGCATCTTCGATTTGAGCGGGGGCTTCCGTCCAAGGATAGGCGTCTCGGCGGTGTGTCTTCCGCGGATTCAGGTTGCACTAACCCACTAAAAACTGTGCCAAGAATGGGGTCCTCCTTCCCTTTCTCCCCTCTCCCCCACCCCACCCCACACTGCTCGGCGTCTGCCCTTCTGTTGCTAAAGCACCTGTAGAGAAAGATGCAAAAGGTCGAGGCCGGGCCAGGGTGTCTCTCTCTTCTCCCCCTCCCCTTCCCACCCTCCCTCCGCGCTCCTTTCTCCTTCCCAATCCTCTCCGTCTCTTCTTCCAGCCGCCGCCGCCCGTTTTGTAAATGATTGAAGGAGATGAAGAGGGGCGGAGGGGAAATCTGTGTGTAACCCAAAACGAAGTGGCAAGACAGACGTAGCGGACGAAAGACGAAAATGAGGGTTGTTCCATAAATACAAAACAAACACAGTAAAAAAGACAGCGGTCCCCGGCCTGGATTGACTTTAAATAATGATTATCCCGAGGGAAAACAGGCGTTTTGTGTACTATAAACGCCTCGCCCAGCGGCTTCCATCCGCCGAGGCCAGCCCGGCAAGAGAAGCCGGTCTCCGAAAGGCTCCCTCTGCTTTTCAGATCCAACCCAAACAAAAAAGCTTCCTGCCTGGGATGTCTGCGCGGAGAGGGGGGGGCTGTGTGTCAAAAAAGTCAAGATGGCGGCCAAGACGGCGCTTCGAATCCCTTCCCGCTTTTTTAAAAGGGACGGAGCTTCGGTGGCCCGGCTGGGGAAGCCCCCTTGCCTTTTTTTTTTTTTTGTAACCGCCGACCCTCTTGCTCGTGGTTTTCCCACGCGGCCGCCTCTCCACGCGACGAAGTGGGACAGGGGCTCCTTGAAACCACGCCGGAGAGCCGGAGAGCAGACGCGGACGCAGCCGGCTCGCCGTTGGCAGAGCCGCGGGCTCGGAGCGATGCTGGGCGTGAAGCCCCCACGGATCTCGGCGAAAGCCCAGGACGAGGCTTCGGGAACCGCCGGTCCGTTCTCGTCCAGGCGCAGGGAGAGGCTATTCGGGGGCCTGGCTTGCCCTCGGCAAGGCTGACGTTTGAAGCAGCGCTCGGAGAGAATCCCGCCTCGGTCACAGTCGACCCCTTTGGGATCCAGTTGGGTTTGGGATCCAGTTCCTTGGATCTGAAACTGCTTTAAGCCTGGGTGAGTCCCAGCCACCACCGGAACGGATCCCGGTCTTAACTTCCGCCCGATGTTCTTCGAATCCCGTAGAGCAGCGTTTCCCAACCTTAGGAACTTGAAGATGCGTGGACTTCAACTCCCAGAATTCCCCAGCCAGCATAGCTGGCTGGGGAATTCTGGGAGTTGAAGTCCACGCATCTTCAAGTTCCTAAGGTTGGGAAACGCTGCCGTAGAGGACGCCTCTAAGAGAAACGCGCCGCGCTGTGAAATAGCGTGTCAAAGCGCCGTTTGTGCTCAAGCTGACACGGAAACGGAGGGCTTGAGACCATACATACAGGCAACATCACCCCGGCTTTCTATCAGGATGCCCGTCGCTCGAGCCATTAAGCGTGTACACACACACACACACACACACAGACAGACAGACAGACACACACACAGCGCCCCGCCGTCCCTTAAGTTGCTTTCGAGTAGTGTATTTCTAAGTGTAATAGAAATTCTTCTCCTGGACCGGTACCACTTCGAATATTGCGAGGTGGGGCAGATTTTCACGGGGAAAGCTAAAGCAAGATGTCCCTGCCGGTGGAATATCAGCCTTAGCCCACTTGGTCTACAGCTGCCCAGATGTTGTAGGATCAAGTCATTAGTGGAATTTCCCTGGGACGGATTAAACAAAAGACCATAAATTACACCAGGAGTACACATATGGGCTGCAGGTTTGATCAGTGAACGAAGGACCAAATGTCATTTAAACGTACAGAAACACAAAGCGACTGCCAAAAGTTGGGGAAATGCTGTTTTGTTTTGTTTTTATTGAAAAGTTTTAACATACATTTTATCTTTAACAGGAAATGCTGTTTTGAATGGCAAACAAACTTTTAAAGCAGAAATTGAAGGAGGAAGAAGGGAGCTGGATCAATGTTAATGTTATTGTTCATATCTATCAAGGAACCACGTGGCCACTGACACTGATAAAGTTTTAAAAGCTATTCTGCATATGAACAAGCAATTTAAAAGGGGCGCCAGCAATATTGTACTGACATCAAAAAGAAACTTGACTGGAAATGAAAGATTGGTAATCTCTGCAAGAAACAGCCCTTTTATTCATCGTGTAAAAGAGGAGAATGAAGGGGCAGTATGCAATTGCAGAATACTACAACAATTAAGATTTACATTTTCTCAGTGTGTTCTGGGTGTTTCCCCCCCCCAGACAATTCTCTCAAATGACATTGTACAACATGCAGAGAGGGCAATAAATATTGAACAAGAGCTGTATAAAATTTAATACGGAGACTGATGTTTAAAAAGTATGTCACTACGTTCCGTGTCTATACCCAAAACAGTTCAAGGTCCTACTAGCAAGATTTCATAAGAGCTGCTCTATGCCCAAAAGGATATATCACACTTTCCCAGAACTATAAAGTTACATAGTTTACATAATTATATGATAATATAAATCAATGAATTATCAGGTCCTCCATTATAGTAAATGTGTGGGTTATTTGGTTATAAAGCACATCAAGGAACAGGAAAGCACTTTATGATCGGTCAGAAATGTACTGGTTGGTCTATCTCATTTCCTTGGAATTGGGCATTTTTAAAGACTTGGCATTGCTTATGCATGCAAATGAAATATATGTTTGCACGTCTGGTGTCCGCGTAAGAAGTAGCACAAAGATACTTCTTGTCTTTTTTTTCCACCGACGTTAACATTAGCTCAATCCTTCCATTACATAGTTATGTTCGTAGTTAATCGTTTTCTGTGCAATGTGTTTATGGTTCTTTTGTCAGAGCAGACCCAGCAGCAGATTGCAGCTGGAAAGGTGACCCTGGTTCCTGCCCCCAAATAAACTCGGCCACCAATCAGAGGAGGCAGAACGGAGGGTTTCCTCCAAGCTGCTGCCAGCCTTGCTTGCTTCTATCTTTCTACTTGGTCCATTTCAGGGGAAACCCAAAGGTGCTTTTTCCAGAGGCAACTGGGCTTTCTTGTTTTTGAAGGCGTTTCGCTTCTCATCCAAGAAGCTTCTTCAGGTCTGAAGAAGCTTCTTGGATGAGAAGCCAAACGTCTCAAAGAAAAACAGAGGAAGTCCAGTTGCCACTTGAAAAAGCACCTTTGGGACACCCAGGACCTGGATGAGTGAGAATCTCCATAGACATTTCAGGGGAAAACAATGAACTCCAAAGAGATTCAGTGCATGTTGAGTACACCTTTTGGGGGGGCACTAAATCAAAGGTTGGCCATCATTCAGTGAAATTCCTATCATGCATAATTAGCTTTCTACCATTCAGATATCTCTCTCCCTCTCAGCTCTGTGTCTATATGCTTGTGTGTGTGTGTGTGTGTGTGCGCGCGCGCGCAGACACACACACACACAAACACTGATCAGTAGGGGAGACTATTGATTGAAAGCTAGTATATTTTGCTGGGCTGAATCCGAATGATCACTAGATGATCAGTAAAGAGACAGAGAAAATTTTTACGCTAGCAGTTGTCCAGATTTTCCACACTGATAGAGCACTCCTATCACCTGCTTCTTTGCATGATCCAGTACTCTAGTTTTGCCTCCTTCCAATCAGCTGTAAGCGTTTGTCAGAATGACAATACCATCTCCCCGAGATGTGCATTGTGATATCACAATATAAGCTTAAACCTTTTGCAGTAACACCAAGATATTGCACACTTGTTCCCCCTTGTCTCCCCCCCCCATGCACACATGCACGCGCACGCACGCGCACACACACACACCTATGTTATAATCCCTGGTTGGGAGAGAAATCCCCAGTCAGTGTGGAAACTCTGTACATCCCAAGTAAGCAATTTAATGGCTTATTCTCAGAGTGAGCTTCCTGTTGCAGCCCTGATTGTGTCCCTGCTCTGAGACTGACTGTGTCCAAGTTAGGAGACCACTTGGAATAGCTGCAAAAGCACAGATGTGGGTAGAGTTGTCTTCCCTACAGAAAGATTATTCATGTTCTTTTGGACTAGGAAAGAAAAAGTATCTTTTATTCTAACCTTCAAGCTTCAGAAGTTTTGGAAGATCAGTTGACCCCCCCCCCCCAATGGTAGCTTCTGGATAATTTTGATTAGATCAGCAAAGATTCCTGAGTTCCAGTTATTAAACAAACAACATGACTTTCCCCTGCCCTATATTATTCAACTCAAATGAAGAAAGCCAGACACAGGTTTGGGCATTAGAAGAATTGTGAGCTCATTTATTTCTCATTTATTAAGTATTTGTGCAAGATAAATCCCTGAATTCAGATGCTTTTATTCTTCTATATGCATCTTGGCATCAGGCTCCTCCAGTTGATGAATTAGGGGAAATTCATAATCTCTCTTCACACAACTTGAAGTCAACCCATCCGACCTAAAAATTGCCTCTTCCCCCCCCCCCTGCCCCGCTCCTCCACCACAAAGAATAGCCCTTCGGATCAAAGGAGTGTGATGTGTCCTTTGTGACCCTACAGAGCCCCTGAATGTTTGGATGAGCAAAGGGGCTGGCTCTTTCCAAGCTGTCTAATATTAGTCACCCTCGCACAGACTACCGTTTGACTCCGAGGCATGACTAAAAAGCTCTGATGAGTCCTCCAAGATCCCTTTCCATACACTGGCACCACTCGCTCTTTGCTCCAGAGTTTGCCCTCTTAAAAAGGTCAAGGGAACTGTTAGTTTAGGAAACACAGGAGCCCCTTTGCCTTGTAAACGGACACCAAATTAAAAAGAACTCACCCAGAACCTATTACAAGGCCCTTGCCTCACTTGAAGTTTCAAACAGCTCCAGAATGCCCTGGCAACTTCGCTCTGTCCCCTTGATCTCCTCGATTTGTCCCCAGGCCAGAATTCCACTTTGCAGGATGCCATGGCTAAGGACTGGAATTCTTCAGAAGTCTTTTTAAAATACCCTTTTTACAGTAACAGCCCAACACCAATTCCTCTTGCTGGTTCATTTTTCATGTTTTTATGTCTTCTTCTTCTTCTTCTTCTTCTTCTTCTTCTTCTTCTTCTTCTTCTTCTTCTTCTTCTTCTTCTTCTTCTTCTTCTTCTTCTTCTTCTTCTTCTCCTCCTTCTCCTTCTCCTCCTCCTTCTCCTCCTCCTTCTCCTCCTCCTCCTTCTTCTTCTTCTTCTTCTTCTTCTTCTCCTTCTCCTCCTCCTCCTTCTCCTTCTCCTCCTCCTCCTTCTCCTCCTCCTTCTCCTCCTCCTCCTCCTCCTCCTCCTCCTCCTCCTCCTCCTCCTCCTCCTCCTTCTTCTTCTTCTTCTTCTTCTTCTTCTTCTTCTTCTCCTCCTCCTCCTCCTCCTTCTCCTTCTCCTTCTCCTCCTCCTCCTCCTTCTCCTCCTCCTCCTCCTCCTCCTCCTCCTCCTCCTCCTCCTCCTCCTCCTCCTCCTCCTCCTTCTTCTTCTTCTTCTTCTTCTTCTTCTTCTTCTTCTTCTTCTTCTTCTTCTTCTTCTTCTTCTCCTTCTTCTCCTCCTCCTTCTCCTCCTCCTCCTCCTCCTTTTTCTTCTTTCTTCTTTCTTCTTTCTTCTTTCTTCTTTCTCCTCCTCCTCTTCCTCCTCCTCCTCCTCCTCCTCTGTTCCCCTCCCCCTCCCCCTCCTCCTCCTCTTCCTCCTCCTCCTCCTTCGCCTTCCCCTTTTCCTTTTATTCTTTCTTCTTTTTCTTCTTCCTCCTTCCTCCTCCTCCTCATTTTCTTCTTTTATACCAAGTCCTTAGACGGTGTCCTCATTTATAGCGTTCCACGATATAACCAGACCCCGGCAACCCCAATCTCTAGTTTGAAAGATTCTGTCTTCATTTCATCCCTAGCCTATGACTGATGCAGTCTAAAGATGCAGGCTAGAAACACCAGGAACCTGGGAGTTCTAGTCCTGCTTTAGGTGTGAAAGTGGCTGGGTGACTCTCTCTCTCTCTCTCTCAGTCTAACCCATTTCACAAGGTGGCTGTGGGGAAAATAGGAGGAGGAAGGAGGATTAGGTATGTTCTCTGCCTTGACGTACAGTATTTATAAAAATAATAAAGGAGCGATATAAATAAATAAAAAGTTGCCACTACACAACCAGTATAAAAATAGTATTATCTCCCCTTAAACCAACATTATCTCACTGAAGATTATATACCTTTATAAGTCTTGGCCTATCCCACTTCTGAATTAAGGCACTCCTGTTCATCCTTGAGCTGACAGAAAACACGCAGCGTGAAACTTGCTACCCCCGTTTCTGATGTCTACCCTGTTTCTATTGCTTCTATTCTAATTCACTGCTGAACGATGGTGTCCTCATCTTGCAGGGTGTGTTAAGCAAAGAGATTAATAGATTCTTGCAGCTTTATTTCCTTTTCCCTCTCCACATGTCTGCAGTTGATGGGAAAATTACTTCAGTGATGCTGGAATAATGGGGAGAGGTTTTTCCAGTCTGTGTTTTTCTCTTGATAAATACCTATGTATCTTTAATTCTTGAGAGTAGAACAAAAAAGAAAAGCCAGTGGGCAGAAGCTTTACAGAAGGAGATCCAAATTTGAAATAAGGTGGAATCTCTTGATTCTGAACAGCCTGTATCCTGGAGTCTGGGGTGTTCCATTACTGGAGGTTTTCAAACAAAGATTGGATAGCCGTTCGTCTGGAGTAGTATGAGAATTCCTACTCTGGGCAGGAAGTTGGATTAGAAGACCACCAAGGTCCTTTTCAACAATGATTCTGTGAAATAAAGGACAACTATCTCTGAAGGCTGGCTTAATTGGTTTTTCCCGGCACATTGTAGAGGTTTGGAACAAATTATCATTGTGGTCCTTTCCAGCCATTCAAATCTATGGATTTTTATTTATTTATTTAATTTATATGCTGCTCATCTCATCATCAAGCAACTGTAGGTGCCTTACCACAAAGCTATTCTGTGGATCTATGTCAAACATTCAGAAGTGAACTGGATCACAAGGGGAATTGCATTACATATCCATCCACAAAGTTGCATATGTGTTGAAAAGAATGCAGACTTCCCTTATGTCAAAGGTTGGGAGCACGGTAAAGAAGGAAAGCATGATTCTGTCATTGGGCAGGTGTGCAGATCCACTTTTTTGCAAGCAGTAGAAGTCCTGTGGTTGAGCTTCCTACATTTTTTCCCCAAGTTTAAACGTTTAACTGGAGGATCAGGCAGAAGGTACCCAAGGTCAACTAAATAACTGCGGTCACACATTCTGTTACTCTGTTTTTAAAAAGTCATGATTCTTGAGCAAGCCATAATTGTCTGGGTTCACACATTATGCTACAATCCCACAACCACAAACCCCACAGTCTCTATGAATCTACCCAGGATGTTGGTATTGTGGAATGTTGAAGATAAGGATAAGGGGGGAACATGGCCATCAGGCCCACCAGTTTCCATCCAGTGTTCCTTGTCTGGCCTTCAGGTGCTTTGGAAAATAGGTTGATCCCCTCCTCTCAAATACTGGAGCACTGCTATCATGTCCCCCCTGGTTCTTCTCTTCACCAGACTAACCATGCCCAGTTCCTGTAACCATTCTTCATATTTTTAGCCTCCAGTCCCCTAATCAACTTTGTTTGCTCTTCTCTGCACTATTTCTAGAGTCTCAGCATCTTTTTTATACTGTGGAGAGCAAAACTGGTTGCAGTATTCTAGGTGTGGTCTTACTAAGGCTTTATAGAGTGGTATTAGTACCTCACGTGATCTTGATTGAATCCCTCTGTTAATGCAATTTAGGATTGCATTGGCTTTTTTGGATGCCGCCGCACACTGATGACTCATATTTCATTGATTGTCCACTAAGACACCCAAGATCCCTCCCAAAGTTACTGCTGCAGTATTAATCCTGGCTTCACCCAATCTATATGTGTCCTTTTGGTTTTTCTTGCCGTTTGGACTTGTCCCAGTTCTTTCTTTCCTAGCCTCAAGAAGACAAATGACGGTCCAATCTGGCTAGAAGCAGGCTGGGAGGTTAGTGGTGAAACAAGAGCATCCAGCTCTCTCTTTCCTCTCTGCCACCGTGTTTGGGAAAGGGACCAGCCGAGAACTTCTTCGTCAAAGATAAAAGAGCCGGCTGCTTTTTCAAGGGTCCAGTGGGAAAATTCCACTTTGAAAACTTTGACCCATGTCAAGAGAGCCAGCCTGTAAAGAGTGGCACCGAGCTGACCTGATCCACATTGATTTAACATGTGGCAATTTTGGCAGCAGTGCAGGTGCAAGGAGGTCTGTCCCGCTTGCATTTGCCTTCCCACCAGATTCTCTTCCCCAGGAAATTTATTAGCAAGGTTAACTAAACGGCAACCCCGGGTGAAATTGCCAGAGGAAGAATGCTTTGATCTCATCCACTTTTCTCACTGTGGGAGGAAGACTGCCTTGCCGATCGCAGCGTTTCCATCACCCCTTGTTATGGCAGAGGGGTTACTACTTAATCCAAAGCAAAGCTTTCCAAATCCTTGGCCCAGAGAGGGGTGGGGTTGCGTTTCTTGAATGTTTTCCTTAGGGATTTCTTGAGGGAATGCCGTTCCCCATGGCTGTCCTCTCCAACACAGCCAAGCAGGAGCTTCAAACAGATCTTATAAATAGGAAGGCATTGGAAGCACCTGGGACATCAACCTGTTAAGAGGAGGCAGGTACTCAAAGCATCCAAGGGGAGAACAAAAAAGCGAGGAATGGGCCTGCATCTGCATAATAGAAGCCTTGCCCCATTTTTACATATCTCACATGGGTGCCAACTTTAATTCCCCTCAGGCAGTTTCATAAAAACACAGGTGAATATCTGCCTGCTGTGTGTATGCTGGGCTCCCAAAACTGTTGCTGTTTTCTATAGCCTGTTTTTTTATTGGTTGGCTTTTTTACCATCTTATTAAAAAGATTATCACAGTCAATGCTAGGCATGTATTTGGTTAGATCAGGGGTAGGCAACCTCGGCTCTTTTATGACTCATGGGCTTCAACTCCCAGAATTCCTGAGTCAGCTGACTCAGGAATTCTGGGAGTTGAAGCCCATGAGTCGTAAAAGAGCCGAGGTTGCCTACCCCTGGGTTAGATCCTTGTTTTATTGTATTTAATTATTCTATCTGAAGAAAATTGCTGCTTATTCCCAGCATGACTGGATAAGTACAGGACTCACCCCATAAAATCATTAAGTTAATGGTCTAAAATTATCTAGATATACTGGATTTCAGTCAGTATATGCATCTCTCTTGCTTTCTCCATCTCTTTCTTTCTCATACACCAGGGGTCTTCAAACTTGGCCCTTTTATGACTTGTGGACTTCAACTCTCAGAATTCCTCAGCCAGGCCCTCTGGCTGAGGAATTCTGGGAGTTGAAGTCCACAAGTCATAAAAGGGCCAAGTTTGAAGACCCCTGTCATACACCATGCTATCTCTTATTCAAAGACTACTAGGTATTCTAGCCCACAATGTCTCAATGTCAAGGGCTAGTCAAGCAACATAATATTGAACCAGATCCATTTAGTTCAACAACCTGTTTTCAAGAGGAAATTCCTATAAGCTGTGTCGATTCTTAAGCTCTTTGAGATTTAGAGATGTATGTCCATCTGTCCATGGATAATACATCTGTCTTCCATAAATTTATTCTCCTTTGGAAAAAAACACTTAAATTAGTATCTATCACCACATCTTGGAATGTATTTCATAAATCAAAAATGACCATCTTCTTCTTTTCTTCTTGAGGTCTGCATGGATAACCTGTTGGGTTCTGAATTCCAACCAAAAGTCAAAGTAGACTGGCTTTCGGATGTGACTCTTACCATGTTGACCTTGTTGAAACAAAACAAAGCAAAAAACATTTTCTTCCAGGAATTGTCCTTCCTTAACTTGTACAAGGATTCTCCCCATTGGCTTCATAAAGCAGAATCAAGAGGGACCAGAAACAGCACACATGTGCAAATGTGTGAAATAGGGGCCCAAGTATGTATGGGCTTTGGTCCCACCCTTGCAACGTCTGAAATTGTAATTTGCCCATCCATGTTTTAATGTTGCTCTACATTTACAAAATAAAATAATAATAATAATCAATCCCTGAATGCAGAAAAGCACCTCATCAGGGATTGCAATTCTAGTCCAATCTTTTCTCCGACCTCTTCATATATATGATCAGAGAGCTTTAGATCAGGGGTCTTCAAACTTGGCCCTTTTATGACTTGTGGACTTTAACTCCCAGAATTCCTCAGCCAGTGTGCTCTAGATATATTACCATGTCACATGCAGCCCCTTTTACCTACCCAGCAAACCAAAAGTCCAGCAAGACTGCGATGCTTGTTTGTTCTTCATTTGACACAATTGCATGGTCAGCAACAAAACTGAGGTTTTAATGCTCATATATAGCATCCTCAAACAATCCCTTGCCAATCGCTTGTTCAGAGCCTGCCAGCTTTTGCCACAAAACTCAGACATTTGAGTAGTAACAAACCAAGTGGCATGCTAAGTCGGCAATAAATGTAGTTCCTTTAATCTCCACAAGATCTTTTAAGGAGTTTGGCAGCTCCCTGGTGCAATAAATTTCAGCCAACCATTAACTCAAAGCTTTTTAAAGCTACCCTAACGAGTAGCCATGGGTAGATTCTGTTGAGTTTGCTCTATGTGTTGCCTAAAGAAGGTGGGATGGATGAGATGAATCTGACAAAGTCTTTGATTAGAGTAGAGTAGAGTAGAGTAGAGTAGAGTAGAGTAGAGTAGAATAGAATAGAATAGAATAGAATAGAATAGAATAGAATAGAATAGAATAGAATAGAATAGAATAGAATAGAATAGAATAGAATAGAATAGAATAGAATAGTTGGAAGAGACCTTGGAGGTCTTCTAGTTCAACCCCCTACTTGTCATTTCAGACAAATGGTTGTCCAATCTCTTCTTAAAAGCTTCCAGTGTTGCAGCATTCACAACTTCTGAAGGCAAGTTGTTCCACTAATTGTTCCAGCTGCCAGGAAATTTCTCCTTAGTTCTAGGTTGCTTCTCTCCTTGATTAGTTTCCATCCGTTGCTTCTCGTCCTGCCTTCAGGTGCTTTGGGGAATAGCTTGACTCTCTCTTCTTTGTGGCAACCCCTGAGATATTGGAACACTGCTATCATATTTAAGGTGAGATGTTTAAGGCATCAATAAAGTGAACAAGAAGTGTGCAATATTGTCTTTGTTCATGAAAATATCTGCAAACTGGCTGGTGGGTCCTCTGCACCCCAAATCATAATGTTCAGCTTCTTAGGCTCTTGACTTTGACTTTTTAAACTATATACTGATGTAATTATTTTTCTATGTACTAACTACACACACTAGATGGAGCTGCTGTTAAAGTTGACAGCATGACAGGTGTGAAGGTGAAGTACCTTATGCTGCTGCACTAAATGGTTTAGTGTGGTGTAAGTGTTAGATGATCTGAAGGATTGATTTCACCCATATATATCTGCCAGTTTTAAGATGATCACAGAGATACTGCTCATAAATTTGTTATTCAGATCAAATTTCACCGAGGACTATCATTTTATTAAAATAATTTGAACTTTTTTTAAAAAAATAATTTATCTCATTTTTTAATGGTAACATAGCTTCAACTGGTCTGATCTGAAACTGTATCATTGTATTGTCTTTAATGGATTGAGCAATTTTAAATATTTCTATAATACAGGTAGCCCTCGTTCACCGACTGCCTTGTTTAGCAACAGTTATGCCAGTGTAAAGAAAGAGCTTTGCAACTAGTTGTCATATTGACAGCTGCCACAGCATCCTACCGTCATGTGATCACCACTTGGTCACTTTGCAATCTGCGCCCATTTACAATCATCGCAGTGCCCCATGATCACATGATCACAATTTATGTGCTTCATAGCAAGCTTCCCAATAAGAAGAGTCAATGGAGAATGCAGAAGTAACATCACAAATCATGATCGTCTGATATTTATTATTAAATTTATTTATTAAAATGATTGGCTGCCCCACCTTATCACAGGGTAACTCATTTAATGACCACAGTGTTTCACTTAACATCCAACTGGGAAGCCATTTTGTAAGTCCATCATGATCTCATGATTTTCTGCTTAGCAATCACAGCATTTTGCAATAGAGTTGTGGGTCCCAGTTGTTTTCGGTAAGCAAGGGCTGTATGAATTATAAGCTGTTAGGGAGAAAACACATGATTGAAAGGAGGCCATTAATTCCAAAGAAAAGCATTCAAAATCAATGTTGCAAAAAATTATATGTGGATCTGATCTTGATTTTAGTCTTTTTCCATGGTGGGGATATGCTACCATTGGTATATGGCTGACTGTGGCAAATGATTGGACGATGTAAAAATCTCACTTCCATCCAGACTTTATTCTAAGAAGCAGCTGAATGAAAATAAAGGAAATCCAATATTTGATTTTAAACGTTTTGGAAGCAAAAATAGTACTGATATTACTTCTTGATATTACTAGCCATGATATATCATAACAACAATAGAAGAGTTTACTGCAGTATAATGCAATGTGTGCAACTAGCATGCCCCCGCCCCCAAAAGAGAGAAAATGAATAGGAGCAGTTCTAAGGGTCTGCAGCTGTTAGTACTTGGATTTTGAAGTTGGAAGGGGATTCTGGGAGTTTAAAGTCCACACCAGAAGCTAAGATTGAGAAATACCGCTGCGTGCTGTGAAGACCTAGGAACCAATCTCTCTAAAACAGTGGCCACGTCCCATTGATTAATATTATACAACCAGGTAAGTTGATCACAAAAAGAGAGACAAATTAAATGTTAAAGAATGCTGGCTGGGGAATTCTGGGAGTTGAAGTCCATGCATCTTAAAGTTGCTAAGACTGAGAAACATTGCTGCAGGTTTTCTGGGCAAAAAGTCTGTCAAGGACATAATCAAAAGGACATTGCTGGCAGCCTTTGACTAGAGATGAGCAAAAAAAAGTAATAGCCCGTATTTTCACCTCTTTTTGTGTGTTCCTCCTCTCCAGGGTAAACATGAGGCAATGCTCTTCATGTGTCTTCCTTCCTGCAAGGGCTACTCAGTGGACATCTCCTCTGACCTTTATAGTGTTCCTGTTATATTAATTAGTAGCAAGATTTTGATGGATGACCCACACCGTGGAGTTTCTGAGCCTTAAACCAGCCCTCAGAGTTTAGGGCTCAATTCGTTACACTGGCCCAACAGCTGGGAGGGGTGTTTATTCGGAAAATGTATCACTTACTGAAAAGGAAACATTCACATTCCCCAACTCAGCTCCTGCTTCCCCCGCCCCTCTGTCCTGCCGAGAAAGTAGCTGCTACCACGGAGGATTGAGTGAAAAAGGCCAATAAAGGATATGCAGGAGACTTCCAAGCTAAAGGATAAAAACAGATGTGTTTCAAAGTTTCTTTTTTTCAAATCTCATATTTTTAGGAAAGGCATCAGAATAAGCTGTTTTAAGCACATGGTTAACACATTTCTGACAATCTCTCCTGTGTGCAGCCTTTCTAAGGTTGCCTGATTATTTTACTGGCGTTTCTTCAATGATTTAGAAGCCTGAAAAAAAATAAAACACTGTTTCCTCCATTAGGTGGCCTTTCTGCCGAGGAAAATTTCCTTTACAAAGTGGCTATTTATTTATTTATTAAACAAATTTATGCAGCTGCCCACACCGATCGGTGACTCCAAGCGAATTTCAAACTTTTAAAAATCCACCATATAATGGGGAAAGGCAAAGGACTACCCGGTTTCTACATACAGTGGTACTTTGGTACTCAGTTGCTTTGAAACTCATTGAATTTAATACTCAATGTATTTTGATGTGAACATTTTGTCTCGATACTCATTGTTTGTTTGGTACTCAATGCACAAGCTCGAACGTATCCGTGTCGGTTGCCTTGTGACTCACTACATTATTCCTTAAGGGAAATATTTGTTTGGTACTCATTGTTTTTGGTACTCATCAGGCTTCCCGGGGCCAATTAATGATGAGTCCCGAAGTACCAACTGTAGTTCATTGCTGTATTTATTTTGTCATTTTATTGGATATTGCCATTTGTTGTTGTTTTTTTACATCTCATCTTCTAAACACAAATCAACAATAGTAGTAGCAAATTGCTTGAGGGTGTTAGAGTTTATTTTTGTTCTGTTGCAGATTCAAGGATAGGTCAATAGCACTTATTTATTTATTAAATTTATTTGCCACCCATCTCGCCAATTCTACTCAACACAGGCAAAACTCCTTCTCAATAGTGACAAAATAGCCTTAGGGGCTTTCCCTATTTGCATTTAAAAAGGTAAAGGTTCCACCGCACATGCATGCTAGTCGTGCTAGTCTGCTAGTCGTTTCCAACTCTAGGGGCCGGTGCTCATCTCCCTTTCAAAGCCGAAGAGCCAGCACTTGTCCGAGGACGTCTCCATGGTCATGTGGCCGGCATGACTAGACGCCAAAGGCGCACGGAACGCTGTTACCTTCCCACCGTAGTGGTCCCTATTTTTCTACTTGCATTTTTACATGCTTTTGAACTGCTAGGTTGGCAGAAGGTGGGACGAGTAACAGGCGCTCACTCTGTTACGCGGCACTCGGGATTTGACCCGCCAAACTGCCGACCTTCTGATCGACAAACTCAGCGTCCTAACCCACTGAGCCACCATGTCCCTTATTTGCATTTAACCACAGCCCAAATATGCCTTGGCGGCCTCTTTTTTTCCCTACCACATCAATTTTGCCTTCATCTTATCCCCAAAGTATGCTTGGGGCAGTTGAAATTGGCTGTAATTGTTCCACTGTGAACATAGCACGTCCCCTTTAAGCAAGCAACAAGGGAGTTCTTAGTATGGAGTCCCTGGTATTCTCTGAGCTTGTTGGTTTTCCTGCAGCTATTTCATTACCAAACTAGGTAACATCAACAATGCTAGAAGGAAGTAGGGTTTGCTCTTATTTCTATATATTTGTCGTTTGCCCTGTCAGTGTTGGTGGGAGTGTCCTTGGTGGTTTAGTTTGTGTCACGATTGGGAGATCAAAGGATGGATTTAATCCATTTATATGTCTGCCTACCCCAACCTGTAACTTTGTGTAGTGAACAAAATTAACATAAATCATCCTTATGATTGGCATGATTGGCCCAACATTAAACTGCAGCATGGCGCAAGTGTTTTGTGTGGGCAGGTTCAAAGGCAGTCAGCCATATTGTCAACTGACATTGAACCCCTGTCCAGAAAGAGCCCAATAACTGATTCTTTTGCTTCCCTTTGAGAATATCCTGTTCTTGCATCAAACCAGAGCAAGTTTTGACAGAGGTGTAAGCCAGCTGCTCTAGCCCTCTCTCAAAAAGTGCCTCCACAAGCCCTAACTCACATTAAGAGTGGTTGATGAGTATTCTCTTGTTAGCTTTTAGTAAGGGGAAGGGAAACCAAGCCAAAGAAAGCTACCAACCCTCCCCTTAACATATACTTAAAAGGGTCACTATATACTTAAAAGGGTCACTATTTACTACCATCATAGCCATGGCAGGATAGTTTTAGCCAATAGGGGCTTCAACTCCCAGGATGGCTGGTGGGGAATTCTGGGAGTTGAAGTCCACAGCTTTTAAAAGTTGCAAAGACTGGACATCCCTGGACCAGAGACTATCAGTTTAATATGGCTATATGAAAGAGTCCTAAGTCTGCTCACGGAGGTGCAATTGGTCTCTAGTTAGTCTCTGACAGATGTGGTCCTCTCACCAGCTACCCAAAATAACTGGTCCAACTGAGTCAAATTGATTCTCCAACACCTATGGAGAACTAGCACTATTACCTCTGGACGCACAATGCATCACAACATTGAACTGAAGCCAGGTTCCCCCAGCCATCAATCAAAGAGACAGGCTGCCTGAGATCTTTCAAAAGAAGTGGCTTTGAGAGGGGGACATCCACTGACAAAACTTGCTGTATATTACCTGCCATGTGGCACTTCTACCTGCTTCAGCTAGTGCACCACGTCTGAGCTGCCATAAATAACCCAGAGGCAAAACCAGATGTGATCCGATGAGGATTTCAGGGAGGACCTATTTCTTATCGCTACAAAGATGATGGATTGGCATGCAAGGATGACAAATGGCAACCCAGGGTGATTCCTCAAGCTACGACGGGGCATCTGCCGAAAAGGATTTGAGATGAAGCAAGGCAGAAGAAAGTTCACCTCTCTGTCCCTGGCAACGTGTTTTTCCCCCAGTGTCAGATAAATGTTTCCTTCATATTGCAATAGAGCAACAGTGACATCAAGTGTTTGCTTTTCCCTTACCTTTAGAAGCTATTCTACATTTGCACCTCATTCTGAATTGCCAGGATCAGCTGGCGAAGGAAGCCCCACCCCACCCCTTTGCTAAAAATCACCTTGCAAGGGGGGAAAAAAAGCAACCCTGCCATTAAAGGCCTGTCAAAGAACTCTTATTTCTGAGGGGTTTATTTTCTATTTCAAACCAGCTTTTCTTAAAACGGCACTTCAAAACAGTTCTCGGCTTAACAACCAAAACTGGGAGCAACATTTCCATTGGTAAGCATGGCGCTTGAGAAGTGAGTCACACCTGATTTTACAACCATTTTTGCCCACTGTTGTTAAGCAAATCACTGGAGCAAAGTGAATTGCACAGCGGTTAAGCAAATCTTAACTTCTCCCATTGACTTTGTTTGCTGGAAGCTGGCTGTGAAAGTTGCAAATAGCACTCGTGTGATCCTCCTGTAAATACAGTTGCCAAGGACTCAAATTTTGATCACATGACCGTGGGGAGGCTGCAACAGCCATAAGTGCAAGGACCGGTCATAAGCCACTTTTTTCAGTGCCATTATAACTTTGAATGATCACTAAACCAGCGGTCATAAGTAGAGGACTACCTGTATATCTCCCCCTTCCCCTCTGCCTTTGAAGTGATCTGTTCTTATCTCTTGCATTTCACTGACTTCGCCCTGCTACATGTGAAGAACAGATCTAAATCGAGTAATTCCTAGAGTAATTCCAGTCTCAGAGCCTGAACAGTGAGCAGGCCCACACTGAGAAGGGGGGCAGTGGGATAAGAAGGGGAGGCCTGTACCATGCAGGCAGGCGAGTGTGAGTTAGTCGGTGGTTGTATCGGTTTGGGTTTTTAATTACCTGTAGCTTATTTAAGGGCTGGCTGCAATGTTTGGGTGGCCCATTTCAAAATTATGGACTTTTTGCATGCTGCCAATTTTTGGTAAGTGTCGCCAGAAGTGGGATTTTAATTGCTGTATGTGTCCCCTAGGTCTCAGGTGCCTTCAAGCAAGGAGTGAAGATGTTGCACCCGAAGGCTCTTATTTCTCCTTTATTTGTATATTTACTGGATTTTTATCCTGCCTTTATTACATCATACTCAAAGTGGCAAACATGCCTAATACTCCTCCCTCCTACTTTCCCCACAACAACAATCTCGTGAGGTGAGTTGGGCTGAGAATGACCAGCCCAAAGTCACCCGGCTGGTTTTCATGGCTGAGGTATGACTACAACTCACAATCTCCTGGTTTCTAGGCCGGCCCTACACCAAACTGGCTCCTGTACCTGGCTCATGTGGTGGTCGCACTTCAAACAGCAGGCAGGACTAGGACAAAAATAAGATGCATTTAATTTAATGGACAAATTAAAGCAAAACAGTATGTCATATTATTTCTCTCCCATTTAAGTTTGGTGATAACTTTGGTGGAACTGATGCAGCTCTAGAGTTGCAGATTGTATGCTCTGACTTAAAATCCTTTTTGTGCTGTAATATGAGGGCATTTAAGGGACGCAGTGGCTCAGTGGGTTAGGACGCTGAGCTTGTCGATCAGAAGGTTGGCAGTTTGGCGGGTCGAATCCCGAGTGCCGTGTAACAGAGTGAGTGCCTGTTACTCGTCCCAGCTTCTGCCAACCTAGCAGTTCGAAAGCACCTAAAAATGCAAGTAGAAAAACAGGGACCACTACGGTGGGAAGGTAACAGCATTCCGTGCATCTTTGGCATCTAGTCTTGCCAGCCACATGACCACGGAGATGTCCTTGGACAAGCGCTGGCTCTTCGGCTTTGAAACGGAGATGAGCACCAGCCCCTAGAGTTGGAAATGACTAGCACACATGTGCGGGGGAACCTTTACTGTTTGGTTCAGGTAGACAATGACTCAGAGAGGTTAACAGCGAAAAGAGTTTATTCAATACACATATGTCAACTGACAACTGTCAAATGTTTCAGGCTTTTATACTAGAGCTGTTTTAACTGTATCCAATCGCAAGTCTCTATTTTCCCGCTTTTACAACTTTAACCAATAGTTGCACCAGAATCTCCCGCTTCAAGGAACCTTCTTTGCAACCTTGCTATTTACATGTTTGCAACTATCTACTGACATAACACCCCTTACCCCCCAGTTGTTGTTATTTATTGACGAAATCTCTTAAGTATTTGGGTGGCCTATGGACCCTTGATGGATATCTATTGGTTTGATTACCTAAGTCATCACTCCCCGATTGTCTGCTGGGCTGGCTTGCATTTGTGGGACTGGACTCTTGAATTGCTGGCGCAGATGCTTCTCTACTAACAAATGGTGATTGTTGTTGAGTTTGATGTTGATGCTCAGCTGATGCGGGCCTGCTCAAAGAGGGCAGCTCCCAGTCAATTTGACCGTGTTGTGGGTTAGCTGTGGATACACTGGTTTGAATTTCTGCTCCCCCACTAACTGGCAGGTTGTTATGATTAAGCCATGATGCAATATTCCCCCCGTGTACACTTTGACCCCCATCAACTGGCATGCTACCAATAGTTCTCTTCCTTAGCTGATCTATATGTCTTTTGCTTAACCTATTCCCTTCCCCCTCAATGGTGTAAGACAAAGGCCCCATTATGTCAGTGACCACCCCTGGAACCCATTTGTCCCCCTGTGCATAATTCCTGGCCCAGACTAAGTCTCCAATTTTGAATGATCTGTTTGGAATGTCCAGTTCAGCACTTGAGGGTAGTCTGTCAGGATGTAACCTGTCCAGTTTGGTGGTTAGCCTTTTTCCCCACCTCATTTCCGCCGGGCTTTTCCCGGTAGCCATGCAAGGGGTTGTATGTTGGGTCAGCAAAAAGTCTGCCAGTCTTTGGTGCCAATCGCCACGGATTATTTGCTTCAAGGCGTCTTTGGTGGTTCTCACGTTGCGTTCAGCCAAGCCATTGGTGGACGGGTGGAAGGGTGCTGATGTTGCATGTCTAATTGAGTTGGCCCTGAGGAAGTCCTGGAATTCAACAGAGGTGAATTGGGGCCCATTGTCTGACACAATTACATCAGGTAACCCATGAGTGGCAAAGAGGCCCCTTAAGACCTGTATTGTTCTACAAGAAGTCATAGAACTGACAGGTACTACCTCTAGCCACCTAGAGAAACTGTCCACCACTACTAGAAAGGTTAAACCTTGAAAGGGTCCAGCAAAATCAATATGAATCCTAGACCACGGATTCCTGGCCAATTCCCACTTATGAGTGTGTGTGTGAGGCAGCTCAGGTCTAGATTGCTGACACAAATAACATCCTGAAACGCATTCTTCAATGTCCTTATCAAGTCCTGGCCACCATAAGTGACTTCTAGCTAATGCCTTCATACGTACTATTCCAGGGTGACCCTCATGTAATTCTAATAAAATTGTAGATCTGTGGATTTCAGGAATGACAACACAGTTGCCCCACAAAATACATCCCAAATGGGATGATAGTTCATCCTGCCTTCTAAAATATGGAATGTACTTTGCATCCGGGTTAGTACTTGGCCACCCACTAAGGACCCAGGCCATGATTCTTTTTAGGATATGGTCTTTATTGGTAGCTTCAGCTATATCTTTAGCAGTTAAGGGCCATTCAGGAATGTCCTGTAAGGACATAATTTGTCCCACAGGAGCCGGGTCTTCCTCAGTGTTGTTTAAGGGCAGTCTGCTAAGGGCATCAGCATGTCCCATTTCCTTACCTGGTCTATGTTGAAGTGAAAATGAATATGCAGAGAGGAAAATTGACCACCTCAGCATTCTGGGCGACATTATTTGGGGTGTCTGTTTATCGGTGGTAAACAGTCCCAATAATGGTTTGTGGTCAGTGAGTATGGTAAAGTTCCTACCATAAAGATAATCATGGAACTTTTTTACTCCTGCCACGATTGCTAATGCTTCCCTATCAATCTGTGCATAATTCCGCTCTGCTTTAGTAAGCGTCCTGGAATAGTATGCAATTGGCTTTTGGATACCATGACTATCCAAGTGGCTGATAGCCCCCACACCATAAGGTGAAGCATCGCAAGCTAAATAAATTGGTTTATTCTCAATGAAATGTGTTACTGTGGATTGGCTTGAAAGAATATTTTTTAATGTTTGGAAGCTGACTCTATGTTTATCATGCCACTGCCATGGGGTTTTTTTTATCTAAAAGTCTATGTAGTGGTTCTGCTATGGCAGCTTTGTGTGGCACGAATGTATGGTAAAAGTTAACTAATCCAAGAAAGGCTTGTAATTCAGCCTTGTTTTTTGGTTCTGGTGCCAATTTAATTGCCTTGATTTTATCAGGGGTAGGATGAATTCCATTTTTATCTATCCTGAATCCTAAAAATTCAGTGGATTTAACCCCAATACAGCATTTCTCCTTTTTTAATTTAAGTCCAGCCCTCCTAAACCTTTCCAATACCTGTTCCAGACGCTCAGCTAATGTCTCTTCATTTCTTCCAGCTATTAGAACATCATCAAAGTAAGGGCATACACCAGGTATGCCCTTTAAGGTCCTCTCCATCACCTCTTGGAAGATGCCAGGAGCTGCTGCAATACCAAATTGCAGTCTGTGGACTCGGAACGCCCCCTTGTGGGTAACTATAGTTTGAGCTTCAGCAGCCTCTTTAGAAACAGTTAATTGCAAATACGCCTGCGCCAAGTCTAACTTGGCAAATATGGCGCCGTCCTGTATCGTGGCGAGGACCTGCTTCACCGTCGGGACCGGGTAAGCATGTTTTTTCATTCCAAGGTTCAGGGTGGCTTTGTAGTCAGCGCAGATCCTCACATCCCCATTAGGTTTAAGGGGTGTGACGATCGGCGTTTCCCACAAACCACCCTCGACTGGTTCTAGGACGCCTTGGCCTACAAGCTTATCGAGCTCGGCCTCGATTTTTTGCTTAAGGGCGAAAGGCACCCTTCGGGCCTTAAGCCTGATGGGTTTAACCGATGGGTCTAAATTAAAATTAATTGGGGGCCCTTTGTATTTACCCAAAGACCCATCGAATACATCTGCGAATTCATCGCAGACTGATTCAAGGGTCTTATTTTTAATAACTGTGTTTATTCCCCCTATCCAAATTCCCAGGGCAGGGAACCAGTTAAGGCCTATTAAACTAGTCCTATGGCCTTCAGTAACTATTAAATCTAGTGCTCCCTTAAACCCCTTATATTTAACACTAAGGGTGATTTTTCCCTTAATTTTTATTGGGGTTTTTTGGAAGTCAGTCAATTTGATTTTGGTTGAACTAAGTGGAATCTTTCTGCCACTTTTTAGTTCAATCTTTTTAAGGGTTTCACTGGATATTATGGACACTGAGGCCCCAGAATCGATTTCCATTTTGCAAGGAATTCCTTGCAATTGGACTATAATTTTTAATTTTTCTCTCACAATATTGTTAATTTTTTCCTTTCTACGGTGATTGACTCGCGCCACCTCCCCGCAGTTCGGGAATTTAGCCCTCGGTCTAGGGGTCTCTTTGCCACTATAGTAAGGGGTTACCTTACCTTCGGGCCAAACGTCGACTTCGTGTAAGCGATTGTCGCGTGCACGACCCCTGCAAATGGCTTGAATGTGGCCGGTCTTCCCACACAATCTGCATCTGGCGGTACGAAATCTGCACGTTGCTCGGGGATGATTGCCCCCGCAGCTGCCACATCTTTGGTCGTTGTCGCGCGGTCTCGTTGCAGTGTCTCTCAGTTGTCGTTGGGTTGTAGTTGTTTGTCGTTGTGGTGTCGTGGTTTGGAATCGGCGACTTGGTTCAGGCCCGTCGCTTCGGGATGGTTTTGCCGCCATTTTTCCAAACCGTCTGGTGACTTCGGCGATGTCGGCTTCCCATTGCTGGTCCACCTCCCCGCAGTCCACAAGGCCTTCTTGATTAATTTCGGCAGACGCAGCCATGCTATTACGGGGGGGGGGGGGTCGTGATACCCGGTGGATTCATAAGTCAAGAGTTCGTCCAGTACTTCTTGCAAATCGCTGGTGGGCTTAGCGATAATTCTGTTTTGTAGTTGCTCATCTCGCAAGCCCAGCACCACTCTGTTCCGGATTCTTATCTCTAAGTTGTCATACTTGCATCGTACTGCTGCTTCTCTGACTGCAGCGACGAATCTTTGGATCGACTCGCCCGGTCTCTGGTTCCTTTTTTCGAAAATGCGTCGCCAAAAGAGTTCTGACCTCCTTGGCGTGAAATGCACTTTAAGTTTGGCCAATAGATCGGCATACAGAATGCTTGAGACCGGCTGTGGTTGACAAAGTCCGACAGCCATCCGATACACCGGTGTGCCGCATATGGTTAGTAAAGCAGCCGCCTTTTTTCGGTCGTCCGTTATACCGTTGACAAGTAGAAACCCTTCGACCTGTCCCACATATTCTTCCCAGTCCTCTGGGAAGTTTGGGTCGAATTCTTTTAAAGACCCGATTTGCGCCATTCAGAGGATTGTTGATTCCGCCGCGGCCGCTAATGGTTGACTGTGACTTCTTTTCAAATTTGCCGCCTACGCGCAGCTGTTCCGCCAATCCTTCTCTGGTCCTCTGTCTATCCCACCTTCGTCGCCAGTTGTTTGGTTCAGGTAGACAATGACTCAGAGAGGTTAACAGCGAAAAGAGTTTATTCAATACACATATGTCAACTGACAACTGTCAAATGTTTCAGGCTTTTATACTAGAGCTGTTTTAACTGTATCCAATCGCAAGTCTCTATTTTCCCGCTTTTACAACTTTAACCAATAGTTGCACCAGAATCTCCCGCTTCAAGGAACCTTCTTTGCAACCTTGCTATTTACATGTTTGCAACTATCTACTGACATAACATTTACGTTTACCTTTATGAAGGCATTTAGCAATCAAACCGGTCAGTCCTAGAGGCGATCAGCCCTGACTGCTCCTTAGAAGGCCAGATCCTGAAGTTGAAACTCAAATACTGTGGCTACCTAATGAGAAGGAAGAACTCACTGGAGAAGAGCCTAATGCTGGGAAAGATGGAGGGCAATAGAAGAAGGGGACGACAGAGAATGAGGTGGCTGGATGGAGTCACTGAAGCAGTAGAAATGAGCTTAAATGGACTCCAGAAGATGGTAGAGGCAGGGCTTTTTTTCTCATAGAATGCTCAGAACGGAGTTCCGGCACCTTTTTTGGATGGATCCTTGTAGGGTAGGCAAGGCGGGTTGTATGACATATGTGAGTTCCGGCACCTTTTTCTTTTACAAAAAAGCACTGGGTAGAGGACAGGAAGGCCTGGAGGAATATTGTCCATGGCGTTGCAATGGGTCAGACACGACTTCGCAGCTAACAACAACATGAGGGCATTTATTTTGATAGCACTTTTTGTTCTTAGTTGCTGTAAAGTTGTTCTAGGCTACCTACCGTTATTGCTATATCTGAACACTTTATCCACTATTACCGTAATATACCTTCTGTGTAAATATAAGCCTAACCCTGGAAGTTATTTTTCTGGATTTTGCAGTTGTTTTTAAAAAGAATATTAAATATTTGCCTGTTTTAACCAGTTAAATAATATAAACAATCAAGAATATGGAACTATGGAAAAAGCTAACATTCTAGGTTTGGCATTTCCTTACATAAACAAAAATGTCACTCCAAAATACCACCTAAACCTAAGCTATTTCTTTGCATTAAGAATAGGGAAAGTCTATAAATTAAACATAATGCTAATGTCTGCTATGACATTATGATATTAACATAAAGATTCTATTGAAGGAAAATAATTTTTCAAATATCTAGTCCTAATCTAAAATACACCCTTAAAATAATATCTTTAATAACCTCATTTTTAATTTCTGGACCATTTTTCTTCTTTGCTGCATTCAAAGGGTTTTACAATCAGTAAAAATGTCAAAGTTTAAAATAATTTAACCAGAACCAAAAAGCTGAAATGAAATAAAAGCTATTATACTATGTCCTGGTTCAAACATTAAATTAAAATATGATTAATTTGATCTGGCTTAGTGCATTGTGTGAACTTCACCATTGTGTTTGCTAATCCATAGTTTACAAACCCAAACAAATGAACTTTAATCATCATTAAGCAAATAGAGCATAGCACAGTGTATGAATCCAACCTGCAACCTGCAGCATTATCTAAGATTTGAAAGATTTTCTCCAATTGCTTGTCACTCTAATATTTTATCTGGATTTTCTTCTTGAAAATATTGAAGTGGAGCAAAGATATCTTACAAAGTGCTTTCATTTTATTTTTTCACTTTTTACTAATTTAATCATTTTGATAACTGAGATCCACAGAGATCTATACTTCAAATGTATGTGGGTTTTTTTAACTAAAAAGTAATGTATGTATTTAGTTTGCTATTAGCTGAAGAGGCTTATGGCATTGTATATGTACCGTATCTGTTTTTTTGGCCAATTTGTTCTGCAGCTACAAAAAAAATTCTAGACCTTTATAAGCTTCATTTCTACAATTGCAACTTTTAAAAACCATCTGGAAATGGAGTCTTCCCTTTGAAATGCCTGGAAAGAATAATTATTGCCAAAGTACATTTATTCTCTATTTTATATACCGTAATAGTAATTATAAATGCTCTCAATTGGTTATCCTAGTGGAGATTGGGGAAAATGGGTGAATAATCATTAAAGAGCTCAATAAAAACAGGCATTAATAGTCAAGGTATACAGTATGTGAATGAAAATAGTGTTTGAAGAAAAAAAAGGAATATTCTGCTTTATTTAAAGTTAAACTAATTTTGAAATCCAACAAAGATTAGGTAAAATCAGTGGACAAGAACAAGCCAAAAGCAAAGGATTTTCAGGGATATTTTTCAAATAAAACATTTAAAATCCACAAATGCACCAAAGCACTAACATCTGAGAACTTCAAGAATCTGCTCAAGGATACTGGACAGTTGAGAGAGGTTTTTGTGGCCTTTTCTACCTTTCTTCCACTAGATGGAGTCTGAAATTTTGCCAACAGACGTTTATGATTACTGTATTCCAAAGAGATATCAAACAATAAAAGCAAAAGGAGCAGAAAGGAACCAGAAGCCGCAATTCAACTTTACCTAGAAATAATTTAGTTTGAACTTATAGGGACTTACTCCTGAGAACATCAGTATAAACTGCATGGAAAATGAACTTTATTCAAAGCAAAATTAGATTTGGGAAAACTGAATTATTATTACAGGTAATCCTTGACTTACAACGGTTCATTTATAGTGACCATTCAAAGTTAAAACAGCACCTAAAAAATGTGACTTATGGCCGTTTTTCATACTTATGAATGTTGTAGCATCCCAGCGGTCACATAATCAAAATCCAGGTGCTTGGCATCTGACTCATACTTATGACCACTGCTGTGTCCTGGAGTCGTGTGATCCCCTTTTGCAACCTTCTGACAAGTGAAATCAATGGCCAAATCAGATTCCCTTAATAACCGTGTTACTAAAGTAACAACTGTGGTGAATCACTTAAAAACTGTGGCAAAGAAAGGTTGTAAAATGGGGCAAAACTCACTTAACAAATGTCTCACTTAACAACAGAAATGTTGGGCTCAATTGTGGTCATAAGTCGAGGACTACCTGTATTGACCTAAGACTACGTAGAAAATCCAACTGCTATATCTTACTTTTTCTCTTATTGTAAATGATTTTATTATTACTTCAGACCTATAGCCTAAAAGTGATGCTCTACAGATGTAGGACATATCCTCCACGTCCAATAACCTGCAACTAATCTGTATAGCTTACAGAGATATTATTATCTGCATCAACCAGCAAGAATGATAAACAATGTATTGGCACACACTCAAGATACACACAAACACACATATATACATACTGTATGGTATATATCAGGGAGTAATGATATATGATTGATGATTGTGATGATGATGACGAGTCAAGTTGGCATTGACTCTTAGCAACCACACAGACAGGAAGACTTTCTCCATGATAATCTGTCTCTCACTTGGTTTTTAGGTCTTCCAACAGTGCACCCATCATCCCAATAATTAAATTCATCCACCTGGCTGCTGATTGTCCTCTTGTTTTTCTTTCCACCTTTCCTAATATTAGAGCTTTCTCTAAAGAGCTAGGTCATACATCATGCATCTGCAATATGATAATGTAACTTGTGCCTTGAGTAAGAAATCTGGGTTGATTTGTCTGATGATCCATTTGTTGTTTTCTTGGCTAAACAAAAGATAAATAGTCTCCGATTAGTCAACTGCTTCCTTTTTATGTCATGTTAAAAATTACATAATAATAATAATAATAATAATAATAATAATAATAATAATAATAATAATAATAATAATAATAATAATAATAATAGGCATTGCCTGTGTCCGAAACTTGCCTGTGTCCGAAAAGTCGTGAGAACATAGGGTGGAAAAAGTTGTTGAGAATGAGATCTTGTGGGACTTCCGAATACAGACAGATCACCATTTGGAACACAACACACCAGATATCGCAGTCATAGAGAACCAAAGCATACAGTTGATTGATATTGCTGTACCAGGAGATTACAGAGTCAAAGAAAAAGAACTGGAAAAAATTACGAAATACCACAACCTGGCCATCGAAACTGTGCGATTATGGATGAAACCTGTAACAGTGATACCCATTGTTATTGGGGCACTGGAAACTATATCCAAAAACTTTGCAAAATACATCAAGAAATTGCAGCTTCCTGCGATAACTCCAGCAAAGCTACAAAAAACTGCACTACTTGGAACAAGGAGATACCTGATTGATACCTAGGATGTCAACCATTAGTGCCAGTCAATTTGAGAGTTCAGTTGACTGAGTTTCATGTTTAATGAATAAAAGTTATATTATAATCATAATCTTAATCATAAAAGTTGGAAGGGACCTTGGAGGTCATCTAGTCCAATCCCCTGCTCAGGCAGGAAACCCTATGCCATTTCAGACAAATGGCTGTCCAGTCTCTTCTTAAAAATTCCAGTGTTGGAGCATTCACCGTTTCTGGAGGCAGATTGTTCCACTGATTAGTTGTTCTAACTGTCAGGAAGTTTCTCCTTAGTTCTAGGTTGCTTCTCTCCTTGACTAGTTTTCATCTGTTGCTTCTTGTCCTGCCTTCAGGCGCTTTGGAGAATAGCTTGACTCCCTCTTCTTTGTGGTGGCCCCTGAGATATTGGAAGACTGCTATCATGTCACCTCTCGCCCTTCTCATCATTAAACTAGACATACTCAATTCCAGCAACCGTTCCTTATATGTTTTAGCCTCCAGTCCCCTAATCTTCTTTGTTGCTCTTCTCTGTACTCTTTCTAGAGTCTCAACATCTTTTTTACATTGTGGTGAACAAAACTGGATGCAGTATTCCAAGTGTGGCCTCACCAAGGCATTGTAAAGTGGTATTAATACTTCACATGATCTTGATTCTATCCCTATGTTAATGCAGCCTAGCACTGTGTTGGCTTTTTTGGCAGCTGCAGCAACACTGCTGGCTCATATTTAAGTGAGTGTCCACTAGGATTCCAAGATCCCTCTCACAGTTACTACTATTGAGCAAGGTACCCCCAATACTATACCTGTACATTTGGTTTTTCCTGCCTAAATGTAGAACCTTACTTTTTTCACTTTTGAATTTCATTTTGTTTGATAGCACGCAGTGTTCAAGTCTGTCCAGATCCTCCTGTGCCTTAAGCCTATCTTCTGGAGTATTGGCTATTCCTGCCAGCTTGGTGTTGTTTGCAAATTTGATGAGTTCCCCATCTATCCCCTAATCCAAGTCATTGATGAAGATGTTGAAGAGCACTGGGCCCAGAACAGAGCCCTGGGGCACCCCACTACTCACTTCCCTCCATGTAGATGCAGTTCCATTGAGGACTATATGCTGAGTATGACCGGTCAGCCAGCTACGAATTCATATGATGGTGATGCTGTCTAACCCACATTTTAATATCTTATCACGTAGTAAGTTGTGATCTACTTTATCAAATGCCTTACTGAAGTCTAAGTAAATTATATCCACAGCATTCCTCTGGTCCACTAATTTTGTCACTTGGTCAAAGAATGCAATAAGATGTGTCTGGCATGATCTGTTTTTGACAAACCCATGTTGGCTTTGGAGGGAGGGACTCTAGGATTCGCATCCCAAATTTTTAGGGATGTGCTTGTACTTTTGAATGCTGGCATGCATCTCTGCTTTCCAGTGAGTGTAATCACCCTTCCTGTAGTATTCAATGGCATTCACTCTCTATATTAATAACAGTTCTTGACACTGAGCTACCACAAGGTGTCAGAAGTGAAGAAACCCATTTAAACTGAAATAAATTTTAAAATCACAAGAATTAGTGTGATTTTAAAATTGCTGGCATTGACTTCCGACTCTCTCTGTTGCAGTAAAATCAGCCATTAAAATCAAATCTGATTTTTTTACATTTCCATGGTAGTATATACTAGCCATTTCTGTATCGGCAAATCAGTCTAATCTGTAAAACCTAAAATCATAATATCATTTTTTTCCTCCTCAAGCACAAAGTCCAGAAGCGGTTTCCAAGTAGAAACAAAAGTACTTATGTCAATGCCTTTTGTTTCTTCCCTTCCCTTTTTTCCACATCTTTTTTGTTTTCTCTTTTTCTACTGTTGCCCCCTCCTATTTGCTTTTCTATTTTCGCATTTTATGTTATAAATAAATAAAACTAATAAAATAAGAAAAATTGCTGGGTAGAGCTATGAACTCTTATTCAGAGAAAGCAGAGGGGATTCAGGTTTATCCTCTCTTTGAAATAGCAACGTGGAGTTGCTTATGCATCTTCCTAGTTTGTTGCTAAGTTCTTTCCAACTCATCATTCTTGCCCATGCCTATTCCACAGGCTGGAATTAATTTTAGGTGCATTTAACATGTGCCATATTTATCTGTGATCAGTATTCATATAAATGCCTGCTGTCATAGACGCCACACTAATTCAAAGAATAGAATTAATTCTGTAGTTGCCTTCATCTCTGATTTATTAGACTGTAGGATTTAGCCTCAACATTATAAACATTCTTGGCAAGCCCTGGCATATGTTGCTCCTGTTCCTGCACCACAATTAAAGTAGGTCATTGGGAGGAGTAAGGGCATTATGGGGGAAAGCAAAACAATGTTCATGTCAGAACCCATTCCTATTTCATTTCTATCTATCCCCTCTGACCCAAAAGCAAATATCACCTTTCCCTGGGTTCTGCCATACTCCCAAGGGGGAGGGGGGATGTGCCCGTGGGTTTATTGCCTCTGCTTCCTCTATCTGCTACAATGTAACCTTTTGTTTTCATTTATTGCCTTTGCTTCCTCTATCCACTACAATGTAACATTTTGCTTCCCTGCGTTATCTCTCTCTCTGAAGTTTATCTCCCTAAACTGTCAGCTAGAACAAGGGAAGGAATAAAGAATGTAACCTCCGTGCCTGGTTTATTTCTACGATCCCAAAGGAAGGTGTGAAGAGCCGTCAACCATCGCTGTGTGATCTGGAGATGGGCCGATGTTATCTCCCCTTTTCCCATGATGGACCTAACAGCTGGGGATTGGTCGTCCCACACTGGCTGGCTGGACTATGGGATGGGGTCTTGCTTGGGGATACCTTAACCTATTGTTCTGCATGGGAAGTCTCAGATCCTGTCTATTATGCCTGCTATCAACTACTCTTAATAAAAGTTTCTGTTGGAAGAATTCGCTTCCAAGAGTTCTGCTTTCTTAAGATGTGGGACTGAAGTGGGTCCTGACAGTTCAGTGATTCTATCAACCAACTTGCAGGATTTAACTGACCCACTCAAGGGAAACAGGAGGAATGGATTTACTGGAATTGAAATTGTATTTCACTGTCTTTTTTTTGGTCTGGAGGAAAGAATTGATGTTGCTAAGACTTCTGCAGTTAGAAGGCCATGATCTGAAGTTTGGGCGGCATGGATATTTATAACATGATAAAATTAAACAAAAACAAAGCAAAATATGTTTAGAACCAGGAAATGGAAAAAAATGAAATGGAATTTTGTAAATAAGATGCCAACCAGCTAAGCAGCTTGCAACTTGCTCAAGAGTTTGTTCACTTCACTTATTAGATGTGCTTGTCTTCCCAATGTCTTCAAGTTGAATTCCTGTTTGGCTGCTAGGCACTAAATTAATGATAGCTGTTCTCAAATTCTTTGAATTTTTCTAGCTTAAGAACCTCTCAATTTCTCTAGGTATCTTGAATAATGTATGTATGCCGATTGATGTACATTCAAAGTGACAATAAAGTTATCATCATCATAAGAAAGTATTTAACCTTTGTTTTCTTGATTTTCTTGACTTTTCAGAGGACTGATACATTATCCAAGTGGGGGAAAGAGAAGGAGAGAAAAGATGAAGTATTCAGAGACCTGGAAAGGGACCTCAAAAGAAGGAAAGACAATATAACAATATAGCAATTATTTGAGTGCACCCTGCCATACACATATACCAGGCAGTATCATTTATGTGCAATATCCTTTGAGAGAGGAACTGCCCAGTGTGATACAATTGGCCATTAATTCTGCTCTAAGTTACAGAGGTTGGGAGAATCTAATCTTATCTTCTGCTAGTCAAAACTTCCTTATATAAAGAAACACAAAGAACAGCAATATACATTCTTCTGACTTCTGGGCAGGACAGGATGGGGAGAGGGAAACCAGGCCAAGTGGGTTATGTGAGGATTTAGCTGCAAAACAGGCCAAGGTGATAAGGCAGAGGCTATCATTCAATGCAGGCTTATTTGGATATTAGTCCAGGAAGACCAACAAAACTTCTGGCTTAGTGAGAATGCCTGTGATATTCAAGAACATTAGAGTACAATGGATTTTTTGTTAAAATCTTGAACAATCATGAGAAAGAACTTGGGTCAAAAGCAGTGGTGAGATTCAAATACGTGAACAACCGGTTCTCTGTGTGTATGCCACTTGCGGAAGTCCATTCTGGGCCTGGGCAACAAAAAATTAGCTACCGGTTCTGCCAAAGTGGTGCGAACTAGTGGAATCCCACCACTGGTCAAAAGATACCCCAACTCTCCAAAATTAGAACAATTTTCCTATCTACTTGGTAGCAACAGCCTGGATGTTAAAGTCTCTAACTCAGCCTTTTCCAACTAAAGACTCTTTGGGTATACTGAAACTTGCTCTATCATGATTAATAGCACAAAGTAGGGAGACTTGAAAAGAAATATAAAATACTAAGTAGAGCTAATTCGGGATGAAGCTAAGAGGAGTCTAGAGAGAATAACCTCCAAAGTAAACTACTTTGAAAATGCTTTATGTTAATGAAACAGTGTTTGGAAATGTGGAAGCTTAGTCCTAGCTATCCAGAGGGACTCCAGTTAGAGAAGGTTCATCTGATTTATTCCACAGCTGGCTTAGCCTACATCACATCATTTGTGGTACTCTTCTGTCATCTGCAACATTTCTTTTTTGCTACAGTTAAGCAAATCACTGTGGTTGTTAAGTGAATCGTGTGATCGTTAAGGGAATCTGGTTTCCCCCATTGACCTTGCTTGTGAGAAGCTGGCTGAGAAAGTTACCAATGGTGATCATATCATCCTGGGACAGTGCAACTGTCATAAATATGTGCTAGTTACCAAACGCCCAAATTTTGAACATGTGACCACGGGGATAGTGCAACAGTCGTGTGAAAAACGGTCATAAGTCACTTTTTTCAGTGCCAGTGTAACTTTGAACTGTCACTAAATGAATGGTTGTAATTTGAGGACTGCCTGTCGAAGACATCTCAGTGAAATGGAGTGTGTGATTTTCTCCATTTTCTTTTCATTCCAGTGCATTTGTACAATTGCCAGGTGTGTTAGGACTCCAATGCTTAAAGTTTAATTATGAGATCATGACTCGGTACCATTATACAAAGTCTCAGTGTGGTGCTTTAAGTTTAAGCCACTTGACTGTTCCCAAATATAGGGGGAAAAATTAGTCATTTAATCAGGCTACTACTGTATATAATACTTACCAAAGAATTTTGATAATGTAATAAATGGGATGGATGGAGTTAAGAATGTACCGTAGTGCTTCTTATTGAAAAAAATTAACAAAAATTAAAAATTAAGGAATCCATTCTAATTGATGAAGAATGTATAAATATCATAATCTGATCACTGATCAAAAGAGTTTACTCTTGCTGCCGGTAACATCAAAGAAAGAATGCATTTGCCTTTCAAGGTTAAAAACAGGAGAATACAAAATAATTGTGAGCATAATGCATATAAATCAGCATACCGAAATGGGCTTGTAAGACTGCAGACATGAATACCTAGCAATTTCAAAGACTACCCCCAGTGAATCTGAGATGGATACAAAGGGAGAAGGACAGCCATCAGAAGTAAATATTAAGAATTGTCTTACTACAAGACTTCTAGAAACTGGAATGCCAGGGAGAATCACTTGACTCATTTTAGACTCTTTAATACTCTAGTATTAAAGACTTCCTTGATGATCTGAATAATACTTTGATTCCTGAGTACACCAGGTATGGCAGAAGACCAAATCTGCCTTGACATGTCTTTGCTATTGACACAACTTGTTTCCAGTCCAAGTGCTAGCAATACCTTCAGAAGGAGAAGTTGCCTAAACTGCTTTATGGCTGCCAACAATTAATGTCAACCTTCTCCATCTTGCTTTTGTCCATCTGGATTTTTTGGAACTTACAGAATTATTTACATAAAGTATCTGAATGTTACCATTACAACAGGTTGGGAATTCTGTTTATTGTAATATCAGTTATAATTATCTTGGATTAAGCATCTTACTATTAAGATGTAAAAAAAAAACTAAAGCATTTACAACTCAAAATCAAATATAAAATCTTTATGGCCAAGTAATAAGAATGTCTGATTGTGATCAGAACTTCAAACGGTTGTGGCTATTATGAAAACAGGTAACAGGCAGATTCATTGGTAGCATCAGCAGTGGCTCAAAATACAAGATGTCAGTTACATTGGCAGAGTTCACAATCGTTCAAACAGGTATTAATTTATTTGCTAAGCCACAATGCATTAAATCTGTTCAAAGAAGATATTAACAAGTAAGTTACAAACTGTTGTTTTCTCTACTGACCAAGAACGTTGAGATAATATTGAATTTTTCCCACCAATGAATTCATTATAAGGAAAGGGGGTATATGATGTTTAGAATTATGCATCCATCAGAATTGGAATTTGGCATATCAATGCATTCAGAAACAATTTTATTTCTCTCTAATGGCAATCCTCAACATCCCATAAAAATGAAATTGATCTCATTTTTCAAACCCCAGGATTGCTTCAATTTAAAAATTAATATATTAATTTAGCATCAATCTTTTTTTTCTCTTATGTCTGCCAGAACACATATAATAGGAATCCTTGAAATGATATAATAGGATATAGGAATCAAGCTCCTATTTTAGAATACTGAAGCAAATGTGAATCAGACCTGTTAGCTCAACAGGTGTTCTACAGCAGGGGTGTCCAAATTTGGCAACTTTAAGACTGTGGACTTCAACTCCCAGAATTCTCCAGCCAGCCATATCAGTTGGGGAATTCTGGGAATTCAAGTCCACATATTGGACACTCCTATACTACAGATACCACTGTAGAGCTCTTGTAAGGATTTGTTTTGAAGTCTAATTTTTTTTAAAAAAAGAATCAAAATGTGAAATATCAAGCATGAAAAGAAGAAACATTAAAACAAAAATCTTGCCTTATTTGAGGATTGACTCTTTGCCCATTACATCTAATTCAGCTTCTCCAGACAATTGTGATGAGGCCTGGCTTCCAGTTTCAGCTACAGAATTCTACGAACCGCAGTTCTGTATAACTCTCTAGTTAGAGGCCTGATCTATTGTAGCAGACTAAAAGTTTCCTGAGTCTTGGAAAGAGATGTTTCTCCTCATCTGCTAACACATCCTTTACAGTCGGTGACTTAGAAATTTAGATATTCTCATATTATTTATTTATTATTCCACCTTTATTGTTTATACAAATAACTCAAGGTGGCAAACATATCCAGCACACCTTCTTCCTCTTATTTTCCCCACAACAACAGCCCTGTCAGATGGATTGGGCTGAGAGGGAGTGATTGGCCCAAAGTCACCCAGCTGGCTTTCATGGCTGAGGTGAGACTTGAGCTGACTGTCACCTGCTTTCTAGCCTGGTGCCTTAATCACTAGGCCACAACTGGCTGTCTTACATAGCAAAATGTCCACAGTCAGGGAAAAATAGCAAAACATTTTTTAAAAAGCTTTCAGTTTCTTCCTCTTAGCAGGGGGTCTTCAAACTTGGCCCTTTTATGACTTGTGGACTTCAACTCCCAGAATTCCTCAGCCAGGCATATAAAAGGGCCGTTTGAAGACCCCTGCCTTAGAGTAAAGAGTCAGGACTATTTGTTATAGCTCCCATGAAACCGGGAACTGAGAGAGAAGAATCAACTGCTAAAGAATAGGATTTGGTCCACTTGCGTTTCAGAGGTGGGACAGGCACATTCACCCTGAATTTGGGAGCTTGCATTGCTTTCCTATCAAGAATTACCTTGCTTCGATATGTCACATACCGGTAGGTGCAGTCTTTATATCATTTCCACCACCAGCAGAAAGTTGTGGACTGTAGTTTTAACTGACTTTAAAAAAAATGTTTAAAAAATACAAAATAGAAAATCCTCGTGGTTCTCCTTCTCTACTGTATTTTAAAAACACAATATGGTGTATTTAGGTTTACCTTTTTTGTTGTTCTTTATTTTAGTTTATGCTGCTATTATATTGCCTTGTCCATGATTTTATTCTGTCTCCCACGAAGGTGAAATGCAAGGATATTTTTTTCCAGACTGCACAGATGATCATTGATATCACAGGTGTTTCACTCGCAATTTCTTGCTGTCAGAGACTGTGTGAAGCAAAATATGATATATTTGCTTTTTATAGCTTATGTTTCTACTCAATTTGAGCACTTAAAGCAGTGAGTATTCACTCTTTCTCACTCTTTGTTGAATTGTTATGAAATGGAATCACGTTAATGATTCTAAGCCATGCTCTGTTACTGAAGCAAGAAACAGACCAAATTTTCAGCAATTTCTGTGAAGACATTAACTATGTTTCATGGTATGCCAGCATTTATTTATACTCCAATTCTATTTGTAAAGTTAAAACCATGGAAAATAAATTATACTGTTTCAACTCTAATGCTAGAAAAGGTTATAGCCTTATAATCTGGATCCCAACAATAGTACGGCACATAGCATTAATAGCAACTGCCCTTATTTTTATCTGGAAAATATAGTCCAGAGATTACAGTGCCTATCACAGAAATATTGATGGATTTCAAGACAACGGTTCCAAAGTTGTCATAATCCTGCAATAATGTTATCAGCTTTTGATGTAATAAGGTATCCTTCCCAAATCTGGCGATTTCTAGGTTGTTGAAACTACAACTCCCAGATTCTCAGGTAGCACAGCTATTGCTGGTAAGCAGTAGGTTAAAGCTACAACAGACTTGAATAGGATGATGGATGCAATAGGCTCATCTGTTGCAGTAGGCCATACCCAGGATCCCCAAATTTTGTCTGTACTGGTAAAGGGAAGTTTCAATGGAAGTGTTCTGTACCAGCCTGCTACCGGCCCTGCAGAAAAGGCAGGGACAACCCCTTTTACAAGAAGGCAAGAGGCTGGAACTAAGCCTGCCAAATTTATTAACATAAAAACAAACAGAGCAAACAGAGCAAAGAGAGCAAACACGAACCATGAAACAGGAGCTATTCAAACGGTTGCCTTCAGCAAACCAGCCCTCCCACACATTCCCCTTTTAAACAGTTCAGGGCGTGGCTTCTCTCTGCCTCCTTCCGAGGTGCCCCATTGCCTTCCTCTGTTTACTCCTGATTGACTGCCTCCTGCGTCGGGTGTCCTTGAACAGGGCCAGCTGTGGGTCATCTTCATCCACGCTGTCAGGCTCACACAGCTGGGTCTGCATCATGACCAAATTGGAGGGGCCTGGCTGAGGGCTCTGTGGAGCCTCAATATTATTCTCAGCAAGCTCTCCAACACCCCCTCCTCCTCCTCTGAATCGTCCGACCCAACTGCCGAACCCACAGGCTGACCCTGAATCACAACAGGAAGAAGATCATCCCCTAAGATCTCTTAAAATAAGAGAAATTTGCTGGTAACCAGCAGATTAAGGAAATGTTCCTAGCCTGTGCCTTTCAAGCATGAAAAGAACACTTGCACTCTCACATAAATACAGTATGTGCATTTTTACATCACTCTCTCATTAGGCTTAGGATATTTTGTCTCACCATTAGAAGTCTTGACAGAATTCCAGTATTATATGTTTGTGGGTCTTATGCAGTGTTTTACTGAATTCTCAACCACACTTCTTTCTTAAGGAATGCACCAGCCACAAGCAGCAAAAATCAATCAGAAAAGAGAGGGACATTTCTTTGACCTTGAAGAATTTCAGGTCTAGATAGCCTGCAGCTTCATGCTACCTTTGTCATCAGGAAAGGGTAAGAAAATTTCAACTTCTTGCAAACTGAGAGACGAACAATGACCCACCTGCACCCAACACTGAACTAAACCAGCTTGATGTTCTACTAAGATCATAGTAACATGCTATCCATCTTGTATATCAGGTTCTGTGTTCATCTAACCCAGGGGTAGGCAACCTTGGCTCTTTTATGACTTGTGGACTTCAACTGGGAGTTGAAGTCCACAAGTCATAAAAGAGCCAAGGTTGCTACCCCTGATCAAACCCAACAAACAGGGCCTATTTTCATCAGTTGGAGCTAACCATGAGGGGCTGGTACTGTTGGGATTCAGTTTGCATACATCTGCTTTCTGAACAGGTGCCACTAAGAACTGTAAATGTAAAAGGTAGCACTTTTACCTCGGTTCCAGCTATAAAAATAATTTTTGTCTTTATGTAACATATTTCCATTTGGTTAGACGCATATTTTAGGGGTTTTATCACTCACTCTTTTCTCAGTTCAATCCTCTTTCTCTTTTGACCCTATGTAGTTTAGGTACTCAAGGGACGCGGTGGCTCAGCGGGTTAGGACGCTTAGCTTGTCGATCAGAAGGTCGGCAGTTTGGCGGGTTGAATCCCGAGTGCCGCATAACAGAGTGAGCGCCTGTTACTCGTCCCAGCTTCTGCCAACCTAGCAGTTCGAAAGCACATCAAAATGCAAGTAGAAAAATAGGGACCACTACGGTGGGAAGGTAACAGCGTTCCGTGCGCCTTTGGCGTCTAGTCATGCCGGCCACATGACCACGGAGACGTCCTCGGACAAGCGCTGGCTCTTCGGCTTTGAAACGGAGATGAGCACCGGCCCCTAGAGTCGGAAACGACTAGCACGCATGTGCGGGGGAACCTTTACCTTTTACTTAGTTTAGGTACTCACCATAATGGAAGAGAGGAGACTGCAGGCTTTTAACTGTAGAGGGTCTTAAATAATTTCTGTCACAGACTTAAAATTATTAAAATTACTTTTCTTTTGCACATTACTAGCCTTTATACCTCTTGAAATAAATAGTATTCATAATTTCAATGTTTCTTTCCCCCCACCCCTGAATTCTTTCTTCTCTATAAAGCTATCTGCTTCTCAACAGCTAAGAGGTGAGATAGGGTGCCCCTTGGCTGAAAAATAAAAGAAGATGAAAGGCACATTATAAACGTGTGCATTGTTTCATCACATTGCAGCAACTTCCTGAGTTTATCTCCTCCCAAACTTACCATTTGGCCGAATTTTTTTTTTACATCTTCATAGGAGACTCCTACATAGGAAGCGGGAGAGTTTCAAGCAATTTTCCCCCCAAGAAAATGAGATAATTCAAGCAATTACCCAAAGAGTCAATGAATTTAGAGGAGTGAAAAAGGTAACAGTTCTTGGAAAGCCCAAAACAATAACTCTACCACCAACATATGTGACTGCATTTGTATAAATGTATTTCTTATTTTAATGTAAATATACTTCCTAGATTATATGTCTCAAAAGTTACTTAACCTCATCAGTTATATTTACACTTCATGTTCAGGGCAAAAGAATCTAAAATTCCATTAAGAACAACATATCTATAAAGCCAAGCTGACTTTCTCCAAATATAAATGAAATGTAAAAATCAAGATCAGCATAAGTTTATTTTTTCCCACAGTCCTTAGCATGCTACAATAACCTGACAATTTTAATTATGTGTTCATTTTTTTCACAAGACAGTTTCATGCAACTTACAGCTGTTATTTACTTTACATTGACGCTATAATATTGTTTCATCAAGCCATGTGAAAAGCATAGGATTTATGGTGCCTCCAAAAAAATATCTCAACTGGAACCACAGGTGGGCAGTTTATTCTTAGTCTTTTTATGACTCATGGGTATAACACCAGGACACTGATGTTATAAAGTCAGCAAGGTCACTGCTTAGTCCTCTTGCTATTTAATTATTTGCTTTTTAGTTGCTTATTTATCCTGAGGAGTCCTTTTGTTGAACACTGCATTCAAGACACTAGCAACATTCCCAGCGGTGTAAAAGATAAGACATATTTGCTCTTCTTTAAATGTTTTACAACCCCCCGTTTCTTACATGTGTGTTTAATTATTTTTCAGTAATACACATTGAGCACTAGAGGCATGAAATAGTAACTATTTGGCATTTTTCAGTGAAGTGCAAGAAATAAAATAAATTATGTCTTTATTGCTAACAGAGAGTAACAAGCAGAGTCCCTTTTTTCCTGTAAATATATGACCCACCATTTCTTTTGTTTGAAGTCCAGCATTTCTGCCACATTGAAAAAATGTCATGGTAAATAACCATTTTACGAAGATGTGTTTAATATTCTAGAATCTGAGGAATCAGATCTTTCATCATAATCATCTTCTGTATAAATGGGTTGCTTTGCCACAATTGGACATCCATCCTCTTGAAGTGAGATTCTAGGATCCTCTGATGGGCGTGTGGGAAGGACAGGAGAACTTCGGAAGACCGTGGCAGAATTAGCAGAGAAGGGGCTGACATACTGAGACCTCAGCTGATACTGCTGCTGAAGGGTCATGGTGTTCCACAAAGTAACATCATTGGGTAGAAATGGACTGGACTGGTTCCTTGCCAAAGTATTCCTCAACATTAATGGATACCGGGGAGGTTGTGGGAAGGGATGCTGTAATGGAACAGCCAATGGATTTGGTACAACATTACTAGTATCAGCAGAAAACCTCAGTGTGTCTGGGACTCGAAAAGCAGACCCTACTGACCATTTTGAAGAGGAAAGAGGATAGGAGCTCAGTGTGTGTTCAAAGAGGTGCCCATTTGAAGGCAAAACCAGGCCTTCTGATTCTGCAGAAGTTCTGTCTCCTCCCCCTATGGAGGATCTGCTTGACAGGAGGACCTCAACAGCACTCACCAGGTCACCCCCACAGCCTTTCAAGATTAACTCAAGCACGGTTGGCTTTTGGTTAGGGAATATTTTCTTTAACACTTCAAGGGGTGGCCGGTTGGCTTTTAAGCCAAATGGCAGAGAAACTGTCCCTGATGGACCTTCAATCAAGAAATGGTTCTGCTCCGGTTGATACTTAGGGCTTTCGGGTCTGCTGTCAGTGCTCCCACTGTTTTTCTGGACTGCATAACCACCCTCATCAACGGAAACTATTTCAGGGCTCTCGGGACTGAAGCTGCTCTTGGTCTTGGTCACCTCTGGGGAACTCCTTTGGTCTGTATCTTTGTCACTGTAGGCCTCAGTACTGTCTCCTCCACTGACGTCACCCAGTTGCTCTTCTGTCATGTCTACAAAATAGAGGGCAGCTTTGTTATGCTACTGAGAACAAAGACATTATCATTACTGAGTACATTTTTTAAGTATAACAAGCACTGAATCCTTGAGATTATAAATAAATTGTTCTAATTACAAGTATTAAAAAGATGTTATTTGTTACAGAGACAGGGTATTGGCTCACTTAATCCATTTATAATTACTTTGATTATTGATAAGACCCTTTCATTTCCTGTTATGCTTTGCTTGTCCCATAGACCACCATCACAATAAATTGGAAATGAAAATAAGGAAATCATGTCCCCATTTGCTACTTCTCATAACTCTTGTTGTAGACCACTTACCTACTATGCCACTACAATACTATACGTTCATACAATTATATGACTAAAAATAAACCAACTGTATCATTGAAGCATTTTTGGTTCATTTATGAAAAAACTTTGAGGCAGAGTAGAATCTGAGATTCATTAACACCAAATGATTTACCAAAAAAAAATTACAGTTTTTCTTTTAGTCAAAGTCAACTGAGAAAAAACTATTATTTATTTGCAGTCCATGGCATTGCTGTGATAAACTACTCTATCAATCAACCATCACTAAATCCTGAAGAGAATCTTAAAACTTTGGCCATTGTTGTCAAAACATAGGTCAAAGACCGCCTTGAAGCATCCTGTCTGAAAAAAAGTGTGCTCTCATCTTTATTAATTTCCAAAATAATTGTTTTGCATTTCTGAAACCTCATTGTGGTTCACCAAAGGGGAAGGGAGAAGGAGAAAAAGACAGCTAAAGTAAGATTTTTCCTTCCAGAATGCTTGTCTGATGAGGAACTCTTAAATATTCAAAAGTTTCTATATTGTTTAATAAACCCCAATTGATACTAATAACGGCTAGAGTTCTGTGGATTTGGGATTACCTTATCTGCTATGATTAATTTTGAAATATTGCTTTTTAAAAATAATCTCCTTGACAATTTTGCAATTTCCTTTAGCCTCACTTACATGACTTAGTGTACTTGGTACTTAGCAAATAAATAAAATAAAATAAATAAAATAATAACACAAAGCAAAACAAAAACAAACCAATAAATTAAGATTACACACTAGTCCAGAACTTCAACTTTATTTGATTTCTCTGTGGAGTTCACCTAGCCACACCTCTTTATGACACAACCACAGACAATATGAATGGGTTTTGTTGAATGAAATGTCCTGTAGCATGTTTTTCTAGACACTCCTTCATTTAAACCTATATTCTTGGATTTACATCTTGATACAGTAGCACAAAAGAAGTACCAGCTACCTGAAATGCACTTGTTTTTACACTAGACTGGGGTAGGCAACCCTTTTTGATCTGAAGGATGTATTCAATCTCATGTAGTTTGCTGAGGTTCCACTCACTTGTGGCAGGCAAAAAAACAGTCAGAACCCAGAAACTAACAGGCAAGGGGAAAAAATGCCAGGATACATATATATTTATATCATAATCTTAACTACATGTAAATCCTAAAACCTTTAATATATCAACTCCCCTTTCCCTCACCTTTAATCACAAGTTAATAAGTTAACTTATTCTAAATATTCCATAGACTGCTTCCAAGTAGTTTGCAATTTAAATTCAAATTTTATGTAAAAATGATTTGGGGATTCAAAACATCTATCATTGTTTCAAATAGATGTCTGTTTCATTTATTTATTTAAAGAAAGTGGGAGGAGAAAGATAAGAAAGATAAGTAGAGAAGGTTGTAACCAAAACAGTTTTGGAAAAGTAGGCATGCTTGTTCATTAGAACATTTGTAACAAAGATAAAATAAATATTTTATCTGAATCTCTAATGTTTCACAGCAGAGTATATGAATGTTCATATTACAATAGATAGAAACAAAGCTAAATGGAATTCGAGAAGCAATATTTTATTACATTTTTAAAATGCCGAATCTTTCAGGTGAAGATTTTGTGTGTCAGAATTCAATTAACATTGCTTTGAAAATATTCATATTTTTCACATACATAACATTGCTAACTGAACAACAGTTATATCTGAAGAATTCCAGATTGGTTTATCAAATTATATTCTATGTTGTTAAGCCTATGTTAAAATTGCAAGTCATCCTAAGCGTTGGTCTAAATCTCTACATATTATCTTTTTTTTCCTTCAAGAATCAATCTCACTTGCTGGATTCACACATGCCTTTAACTCACACATGTAACTGCTTTGATTTTACATTTGCTAAAACTGACAAAGTGAATTCTATGGATTCTATGAGTTCCCTAGCCAGCCAAATCCACAGGTCTTAAAGTTGCCAAGGTTGGACAATCCTGGTGTAAACATATCTGTTGTTTATTTGATTTTACATTTGCTAAAACTGACAAAGTGGATCCATATCAAGTTTCTTCTTGAAATCCCTAGAAGTAGCTTGAAGCTAAGTCCATGTCCCCAGCTATCTCCCACAGAGAACCAGATCATCCATTTTCATTCAAACAAACTAACTGAAAAGATGTATACAATGACACTCAAACATGGGCATTTGAACAAAGCTAAACATTTATATCTGTTCTGGTCCATTTATTCATTTTTTTGATATTTAAATTAATGAGGGCTTTATTTGCTGTTTTAGAGCACTTATCAATAATTATTTTCCTTCTAAGAATGATTACTTATGTAGAATTTATACACAGATGGTGTAAATCAGGATTATCCAAACTTGGCACCTTTAATATCTGTGGACTTTAATTCCTAGAATTCTATGGATTCTATGAGTTCCCTAGCCAGCCAAATCCACAGGTCTTAAAGTTGCCAAGGTTGGACAACCCTGGTGTAAACATAACTGTTGTTTATTTGTTTTGGGCTTTATGTGTGCTGTAAACTCTGCCATTGTGATTTATAACCCATGTTTCCAGCTTAACGTGTTCTGCAAATCCAGCCTATTGTAGTTTATTTAACAATCCATACTTAGGTCTGTCATGGTTTAGCATGATGTCTGAACTCGGTCAGTAATTCTTTCAGAACAAGTAAAAGAACTTGGAGAAGCTGGATCTCCGGTTGAAGCCTTGGCCAAAAGGACCATCCATCATGCAGCCAGCAGCAGCAGAGTCCCCTGGAGCATCCAAGGATCTTTGATGGATGGAGATATCCTCCTTCCTTCTCCTAAATGTTAAGCAGAAAGTGCTGACAAGCTGGCAGGGAAGAATTTCTCATCGATGCGCTTTGATTATATTTGGTAAAGAAAATGCCTGTTGCCTGGTAACATTTCACTTGAGCCTGACCTACTCCAAAAGTTATTGCTACTAGATTCGATTTGCACTGTCCTCTGGTGATTACTGTAATCTTTTAAGCTGGGAGGTTCATACATCAGTGGGGCAAACGTTGTGTGCTTCTCCCTCTCAGATTTATAAGCTTTGAAGAAGAGTCATGCGAAGGAGCCTGTTTCCTCCAGCAACGGAGAAATCAATACAGCCTTCAAATCTCTCGTGACCAGGAATGTTGCCCACACACAACATGTTAAGACCACAACCTCACACGATGTTTAAGTATCCACTAACAGAAACCATGGGAACCATCCAATGAATCAAGCAACTCGGCACTAGAGACAATCTTGCAAAGACAACAACGTAAGTTGAGGATGAGTACAGACAGAGATAACTTGGCAGGAAAACGAAAACTAACACGTCATACATATGTACCCATCAAAGCTATGAGCCTTTAAATCTCATTGATTTCAACATGTGCTTACATTTCTCCCAGGGCAACAGGCTGGCCTCCAGCTGGCTATTAGCCTACATGATTACAGTACAGTACATTACTTCCTTGGAACTGAGAAAGGAGAATTAACTGCAGTTATCATAAATGTTCCATAGAACCAAGTATCATGATACAGCTAATAAAGCTTTGATTGAAGCAAATATTTTATGTCATCTCACTGATTACTTTCTACTAATTCTAATTCTCTAGGATTCTGTTCTTAAGAGTCTCCGTTCTCAAGGATTGTGTCAAGGAATCTTCACCCATTCAATTAAATCAATTAAATCAATGGAATAAAAATAATCCTAGGGAATTGTGTTACATACTTTTATTTTTGAGTAAGTTTTTATTTAAACTGAAGCATGGCTTAGGCCTGGGATACTTGCAGGACCATCTGCTACCAGGAACGAATTCAGTATCCTCACACAGAGAAGGCCTCCTCAGGGTACCGTCGGCTAGACAATGTTGGCTGGCGAACCCCAGGGGAAGGGCCTTCTCTGTGGGAGCGCCAGTCCTATGGAATCAGCTCCCCCCTGAGCTTCGGATGGCCCAAGATCTCCAGTCCTTTCGCTGCAGCCTCAAAACACTCCTTTTCCACCTGGCTGACCTGGACTGAGAGGCATTTTTAATTATGTTTACAATTTTTAATTTATTTTTAATTTTTAATTTTAATTTATTGCACAGATGACTTTAATTTTATCTTAATTTCTGTACTTATTATATGTTATTGTTGTTAGCCGCCCTGAGTCCTTCGGGAGATAGGGCGGGATATAAGTCCCATTAATAAATAAATAAATAAATTTTGTGTAGTCCATCTTGTGTAGGGCACTTATCATGGACGATGATAGGGTTTGAACAGTTCTGATATGGTCACTGATATATATATCAAATAAGAGCAGGAATAAACCGTGTTATTGAATTGCCAGTTTATTATCCTCTTCCTGTTTAGGCAAAATTACTGGGAAAGGCAGAGGCCTATTTCAAAAGAGTATCTTATGCAGCTAAGAATTACAGTATTACATGGTTCTGAAGCAACAATATAAAGATACACCACCACCTGGAAAGTTTCCTAATATATTATTTCCCTTGATTTTAGCTAGGGAAAACCAGGAGAGAAATGCTAGCTACATTTTCTTTCTGGAAAAGGATGTCACTTCTAAGACCACAAAACTATTCTCATCGCTCCCTTCCTAATCTCCAGCAGTAGGGCAGGCTCTTCTTCACTGTCCCAGTTACAACCTCAACCTTAATGGTGAGGGAAATCACTAGACACACATGGCTGCACAAACACTGTTTGCCGTTAATTAAAACTCCACCTTCCATTAATTTCACTAAAAAAAAAATCCTCAGCAAATGCAAAAAGAAATACAAAGAAAGACCAGGTCTCCTTACCCAGATAGTAAAAATAAAAAGTATGGCAAAAACCTTAATGAAGGATTCGGAGCTAAGGATGGGAAGGTTGTTTCAAGTAGGAAAAAATGGCATTTTAGAACATGCTTCAATATGAATTTGAAGATGCAGTGTCCAGAATGTTATACACACTATTGCCCCAAAGAAAACATTTGATTGAAAAATGTTGACATCCACAAGAATCTGATGTTGGCAAGGAGCAAGTCTTGCCCAACTGTGTGCAAACAGATGTTGTGCAAGTGTCAAATCTGAGTTCTTCCATTTTTATGAAAATACAGCCACCAAAGTCCGTTGAAGTAAATATGCACCTTCAAATTACGGACATTTGCAACAGAATTTAAACTCCTAAAAATGTGCAGCTGGATTATTTGCTTGCTCAGGAGGAAGCCTAATCAAAAGGAAACTGCAACAATTCTGTGCAGGTGAATTCAGTCTGTTGAATCCCATGAGACTGTTCCCAGGTAATGCCCACAGCGCTGCAGTCTCTCTCCCCCCCACCCTCCTTGTTATGCTCAGAATGGAGTCTTGGCTTACCATACACTTTTTATAAAAGATTAAATGGAGACTCCAAACCAGAGGCAGCAACTATGGCAACTTTACAACCTGTGGACTTCAACTCCCAGGAGTCTGGCTCAGGAATTCTGGGGGTTGAAGTCCACAGGTCGTAAAGGGGCCCGCCCGTTCCAAATACTTCTTTGGATGTGTGTGTGTGTGTGTGTGTGTGTGTTTGAGAGAGAGAGAGAGAGAGATCCCTGGAATATGTCACCTCTGAACACTGTATATATTTTTGGAAATGTGTGTGTGTGAGAGAGAGGGGGGGGGAGGGAAGGAGATTCCAGCAGCTTTTGCTTCCACCTTCCCAAACGTAATGGCTATACAAAATTAACTCTACAGTAACGACTCGCCAAGAGATTTGCGGCAGAGAAAAGATTGCGGAATGGAGCACGAGGGAGGGGCGGCGTGTGGCTCGGGGGGGGGGGGGGTTGTTCCAAGTTTATGCTCCAGAAATCCGCATCTCCTCCAAACGCAGGCACAAGCAAGGTTCACACGTGATGTTTAAGCTGGTCAGTTAATTAATCTATTCTTTGGACTCAGAAACTCACCAAAGGGGCTCCGTCAACGCGCTAAGACACCTTCCCCTCCCGCCCAGCTCTGAACAAATGTAGCGTTTCGGGTTAAATGTCAACACTCGGTTTGCAAGTCACCGAGAACCAGAGCGCGGCGTAGATCCACCTGTACAGAGGCCTCCGGGAACCGGAATGGGTCGCCTGCGACTTGGCGGCGAGCCTGCAGCCCTGTGTGGGGTCGTCGTCAGCGGGTTTCCATCTCGGTAGAACCACTAACCTGGTTACATTCGTGAGCCCTACTTTCCTTAACCGCGGTTTACCGAGGGGGTTCGTTCACCCATTGCCCAAGCCAACGTTAGGCAACCACGCGACGCTTAGCTTGAAATACCACACCAAGACCAGGTTAAGAGCGGTTCGCTATTTCGCAGGTCAGCGTGTTATGGGAATGCCGGCCAACGTATCTTCTGATTCCAGGAGAGGCGTGAATCCGGCCACCGACGGCCCACCCTCTCCTTCCGCAGACAGGATCGCGATCATCGGACTCTGGGGACGCTGCTGGGTGCCCCAGCTCCGAGGCTTCACCAGAAGCCAACAAACACCTCGAGGAAGGTCGCTTACCCTCGGCAACGTGCGACTCCCGGCCCGGCCCGGCCCTTTGCGTCCTTCAGCCTCGCTCAAAGCCTGCCCACCGAAAGTGCTGCGACTCCAAACTCCAACATTCCCGGCCCCGCTGTCTGAGGAGACTGGGAGCTGGAATCCTCGCCTCGGCAAGCTCCACGCAAGCGGCAGGAATGGACTTCAGTGATGGGCTCCAGCCAAACGGAGAAGACTGAGGTCCGCGCCGGCTCCTCCTGAGGCCAGGGAATCGGTCGGGGTCGCTGGGGCCTCGCCAAACCAGGCCGGGCAGGTGTCGGCTTTGCGCTTTGCGCGCTCCCACTCTGCAGTCGGTCATCTGGCGGTTAGTGCCGAGGGAACGCACCGTCGTTTATTCGACAGGCCACGGTTAAACCACAGATTATGGCCCTGTGGAAATCCAGCCGGGATCTCCCTCGTCGCTTGATCGTCTCCCGAGAGTGCGGAGGAAAATATCTGGAAAGAACCCCACGTCTTTTGACAGATGCCCAGAATAATGGAAGTGGCATTTTAAAAATTATCCCGTCTTCTGATAGCAGTCTCCATCTACTGCTTTCTTGAAAAAAAAAACTAGCATAGTGTTAACTGGAATGATTTAAATTTTCGGGGTTGGCGGGGGTATCCTTTCCTCCGCAGTCTGACCTAGCTGTGGCATGCACAGAGAATTGACTTGACCCTTTTACAGCCCACTCTTTTTCCCCTGATACTTTTCGTCAACAACAACAAGAAGATACAAAAAGCATAATTTATCAAGTCAGCAAAAGAAGTTGCTGTGGAACCCCCAAAAAACCCCTTTCAGATGAATACAGAGAGTTTGGACCGGTGGCACTAAATGAAGTTGGGGGGGGGGCTTCTTATGGACCAGGCAGGGCCTACTCTATGGCTGCCTCATGTGGGTGGAATTCACTGCAGCTGGAAAAGCTTTTCAGTAATTTACACTTTCTCACTGCATTTACCTAGACTAAGAAAAGGATGTTTCAATCCTCACTACTGTATCTATCATCTCTTGTTATTTTATCTAAAGATAAAATAACTTTAGACCTTGTTTATATACTGATAATAGCCTGAGCTCTATTTCATTTTTTTAAATGCATAAAACCAGGGATTAAACAATATATGCAATATTTAATTCAGATGCGTAATAATAAGGGGCTACTCTCAAAATTGCAATAATTATTACAGCCTTATCCTGTTTCTTCCTTTCATCTATTTCCTCTTTCTTTTCCTGCCTACGTAATTTCAACCAGCCCCATAGTGACTACTCAAAAGATACACTGAGATTAACAAACATTATTCCTAGGAAAGCATGACAATAAAGTTGCAGCTTAGATTTTTTATATATATGCATTCTATGTCTGGCAAAGATTAAAGCCAACTTTTGCTTTCCTGAAAACATGGATGAAAGAAAGACAACAGCAAAAGGGCTCCAGTTGGTTTGCAATGAAAAGTTAGCATCAGGATGACTTAAGTGAAATAGTCATTTTGGTTCATATATTTTTATAAGACTCTAGTCAGCAGAAAAAGATATTTATTTTCATGATTTAAAAAAAACTAGAGGGGAAAAAAAGAGATTAGATGAAGCTAATACTCAAAATTCCCACTATAAAAAGCCTCTGGTGTGTACTCAAGTAATGATGGTGTAGTTAATAAATAAGCAAATCATAAACCATGGCTTACTGTATATGATACCAGAAGGAGCTGTTAAAGTACTAAACAAGTTTACTAACCCATTGCAGGAATAAATGTAAAATCCTTGGAATTTTTCAGGCTCATGAGTAGCTTACAAATGGGCTTTGTCACAGGATTTAGCAGGACTGGGCACAGGTCAGTTTCTTTTAGACTTTAATTCTTATGGATTTTTTTTTAATTGTCCAGGGACTGATTTTCTGTTTCCACCAAGTTTCTGCAATGGGAGGGAAAAAAAACCCATCTACCTTTAAAAAAAACTTTTTATAAGTGCTATCTATGAAATTGATCCATTCTATTTTTTCCAGATTTATGATGCAGCTAAATAGGACTGATTATTGTTCTCCAATAGTTTTAAAGAAACGTTCAAGTTTGTGGTTTATGAAAGAGGAAATTCAGTCATGAATATTGTTTCCAAACAGATTCTCAAAGCACACCTGGTTTGGGAGTAAAGCTGTCTTAACCTATTTCGGAGGGTAACTCAGAAAAGGATCCACGGGCTTGCCAACAGCCTTCCACTCTGTGCTTTCTTTAGAGGTGTCTCCAAAGATGATTCCGGTAAAGAAAAAAACAGAGATCTCTTACAGAACTTGATGTCTTCCTAAGAATCTTTCTAAAGATGGTTTCCATAGCTCTTTAGGAGCCGGGTTCCAGAAAGAGAAGTCAAGAGCCACTCTTAATGTTTAATACAAAACAGAATGTTGCAAAGCCCTTTTAAGAAGGGCTTATGGCCTGCCATTGCAGTCACATTCCTATTTCCGAATCCTTCATCTAGATGGTCAAATGTTTGAAGGTTGAATGTCATCCCAATTTTTGATAGAAGTGAAAATAAAACAGACCGTCTCTACATTGGTCATGACCAGAATAATAAAACAGCGTTATAGTAGGATTTACTGAACAGGGCCCAGGTGAATATACATTTTTAAAAATGGATTAAACCCTGAAATACTCTCCTTAACTTTAAAAGAGGCTGCTGGCCGGGAGAAGCAAAGTGACACCTAAAGCATCCAGATGCACTCCAGATGACAGAGAACCAACAAACTAAGAGCACCTGAGATAGGAAGGCTGGACCCTTTTCTCCATGCCCACTAGAAGCACAGAGGCTAGGTTCACACATTACACCAAGCCCCCAATTGCTTTAGTGTACCTTGTGGAACCACCACAGTTCCACTGCTTGAACAAGTCACCAACTCTGTCTTAAACTGACTTAAATCCAAGGCAAAACTAAGCAATTCAAATCAGGGCTTTGCCTATTGGGTGAACCAGGCCAACCATCCAGTATACAAAAAGGGAGCTTTAATTGTTCCCTTTCAGACCCCTTTCTGATTGCTTGTCACCTGGAAACCCCGTGGTCTGATAATCCACCGGTTTTAGGAGAATAGCGCCAGGTAAAAGTTTTTTGGGGAGCCAGCCGGTGCTTACTCAGAAATCAACTTTTCGGACTCCATCTTCCGAGGAGCTGTGGTCTTGCCTTTAAGCCTGTAGCAACAGATAGACTTCATCACTTCCTGAGTACAACTACGCGCGGATCTATTCCGTTTCTAACGTGGAAAGCGCCGCGCATCTGAAGAAACGCTGGAGGAGATTAAAATCTCCCGAGAGAAAGCCGAGAAGTTCCCCTGCAAAGGACGCCTTAGTCTTGGAGAGGATCCCGCCGGGTACAGAGCTAACCGCTTTTCTTCGGGGATGGATGGAGGCGCTGCCCGTTTCCTTCCCCCAGACGGGGGGAGCCTCGCTTATTAGGCTGCCTCCAAGAGACCCTTACATGGCCAG